>NW_020950600.1:1113889-1259638 GCF_900497805.2 Vombatus ursinus | reverse complement strand
ACACACACACACTCACACACACACTCACACCCCTTTGTATTCAACAATCAAGACACAAATTTGCCAGGAGATAAGGAAGAGGATGGGGGCTACACAATGGTTACAAGATGAAGGAAGGAAAGAAGTCTTCATTGTTAGCTGTGTGCGGGGCACTGAAAGGGCTTTCCAATTATTATCTCATTCGAGATTCACAACAACCCTGGGAGACGGGTTGAGGAAACTGAGGCAGACAGAGGTGAAATGACTTGACCACATGGCCAGGAAGTGCCTGAGGTCAACTGAGCTCAGGTCTTTCTGACTCTGGGTCCAGCACCTAGCTGTCTCTAAAGACAAAGGAGGCAAAGCCTAGGGCTCCTGGGATGGAGTCAGCTTCCTGAACAGCTGGGTGAGAGGGCCAATAGGAAAGAGGCTGTATTTCCACTGAGGAACAAAGATCACCTCTGTCTAATGGGTCAATGCTCTGGCTCCAAGCTGATAAGAGGAATCGGGTTTTTTGGGGGAATCTCCTGGACAACTCTGGAAGAGGAGGGAGGAGTGAATTCTGAGAAGCTGCCTGCCCTAGCCAGACCAGCCCAAAGAGGGGCAGCCTTAGTTTGTGCTACAAGATACCGCCCACTCTGCGACTTCAGGTGCCTGTCTGGACTTGACAGCTGAGGGGGCTGAGGCAGGCTGAACACGGACAATGAGGCTGGCTGAAATGGCCCATGAGACTGGCTTTTTCAGCACAGTGAATCTTTCTTCAGAGCCCAAAATCAAGGGTATTGGGAGAAGAGGCTAGGGCTAAACAAAGGGGAAAAGATGAAGGCCAAATCTGATGGCTTTCGCCGCCAGGCTCCTCAGGCTCAGACCACTCCGACCCCGCCCTCGGGGCCAGGGAGCTGAATCACAATGACATGGAAGAGTGGGGTGCCTTGGGCCAACGGAAGAGCTGACCACAGAGCTCTGAGGCATGGAAGCCCAAACTGTCCTTTGGCATGACTGGGTCCTGAGGAAGGAGGGCAAGATGAGTAAGGGCCCTGGTTCTGAGCAGCCACAGAGTCTGCTTCTTGGCCTCTGGCACCTCCCACTAAGGACCAAGCTGGAGCACAAAATGCAGTCCATCCCTCTGGATTTTTGAGGAACCCATACAATTCTGGATCAAGTTCAGGGCTTGAAGAGGCTGTGTTGCAGAGGGAAAGTGGGTTGGTTGTTCAGTATTCCATGCAAAGGAGAGCGATCCAAAATATAACAATACTTACCAATCTTGTACCACAGGAATTAAATTAAGAAATCTGACTAGTAAATTTTCAATTTGAAGAAAAAAGCTGAGAAGACAGTACTAATGTCTTTAAAATAATGGTGGGTGTGGAAAGAAGGAAAAAAAAACTACATTTATTCTTTGAACCCTTAGGACATTAGAGCTGGGGGATCCCCCAAAGAGGCAGCACGGTGGAGTGGGAGGAATGCTGTCAGGAGAGACGTGGCTTCAATAATTACTAGGGCTGTGACGATGGGAAAGTCCTTCAACCTCTCTGTGAACCTGTTCACTCATTTGTAAAATGGGAGGAACAATCCTTTCACTCTCTACCTCTGAAGGTTTTCATGAGGAAAGCATTTGGTAACCCTTCAAGTGTTAGTAAAATGTGAATATCAGAAGGATCAGATCACCAGACTTGGGAATATGTAACTGCTCCCTAGCTGGGATGAGCTGCTCAGCAGACAAGGCCAAAGAGATCCCGGGTATACTCAGGGACATTGGGTTGTGAAGATCAAATTGAGATGAGTCACCCCAGTATCACAGGTGGCTGGTTTTATGGGGCCTCAAGGGTCCTCCTGCCTGGCCATGACAGTGGCGGTCTCCCTTAAGACCTCTCTGAAGGGATGCTCAGGCTGTGGGGCTGGAGTGGAACCTCCCTCAGCCAAAATCTAGACAGACAGATAAGAGACACTAGTGGCTGAGCCAGGGCCCCCTACCATCAGTCCATGCTTCATGGATGGAGGCTTTCTGCCCAAACTTCTCCGCCAGGTGATCCAGACGCTCCAGCCGCCGAATTACATTGAGCAGCCACTCTTCAAAGCCCTTCTCTGCCTGCTCCAGATGCTGCCAAGAATTGTTGATGTCCTAGAAATCAAAGCACAGAGAGAGATTATTTAGAGTCACCAAGTGAATGAAAGCTCGCTGGTATGCCCACAGAGAAAAAGGACAGGGATAGTGTCCCAAAGACTATTCTCTCCTCAACAGCGGGATGAGAGATTTGGGTTAAGAAACCAACCTGAGCCAACTAAGTCAGGAAATAAATTTGTTCTAGTCAAAGAACGGCAAGCAGGCCATCAATCCTGTGCTTCACGACATGTGACGAGCCCCTTCTATTACCCAGGGGCTCCTGTGGAAGAGCTCTAAGGTCAATCCTTGGGATCAAATGATTTAGAGGTAGAAGGGACCTTAAAATTGGAAATTATCTAGTCTGCCTTCTCATGTGATTAATGAGGCAACATGGGCCCAGAGAGGGGAAGTCACCTGACCAAGTCTATGTGAGCACCCCCAGATGGATTTAGCTTCCAATTTTCAAATCCCAGGCTCTTTCCCAAACACCCATTTACTCTCACTTCCAAAGAAGATAGTGATGGTGAAAGGCCACCCAGCCTGATCAGTCACTTACTGACACCATCTTGCCCTCTGAGGGCATGAAGGCAGGGCGGTTACTCAGCCGGAGTTTGGTCTGCAGAGTGTTGAAATTGATCTCCAGCTGGCATTTCTCCTGCACTTTGGGTGGTTTGTGCACCCTCCGGTAGTCACGGAAGTCCTCAAGCTTCTGCTGCATCTCTTGGATGGTCTTCTGAGGCACACGATCTTCTAGCCAAGGAATGGTACGTCGGATCCACACCAGCAGCTGTGAAGTCAGGGAAGGCCAGAGTTGCACTGGTGAGGAGGCTTTTACTGGACTTTCACTAGTATCACACACACACACACACACACACACACACACACACACACACACACACACACACAGAGCAAATGTTGATAGCATACAAGTCTCAGGAAGAAGAAAGGCTGGAATCTGAAAGTTGAGGGGCTGATTTTCTAACAGGACTTCAATTCACAAAGGGGATGGTTTTCAGAGGACAACAGTATGGTATCCCTTCACACGTAATGAGAGTTATGAGTCACTCTTTATGTGCTCAAAATAAGCACACACACACACATTTGCACTGGCCTAAAAAGAAGTGGCTCTAAAGGAGATAGGATTACAACCAAGAATCACCTACCCAGCAAAACTGAGCATAATCCTTCAGGGTAAAAAATGGACATTCAGTGAAATAGAGGACTTTCAAGCATTCTTGATAAAAAGACCAGAGCTGAACAGAAAATTTGACTTTCAGATACAAGACTCAAGAGAAACATGAAGAGGTAAACAGGAAAGAGAAATCATAAGAGACATATTAAGGCTGAACTGTTTACATTCGCATGGAAAGATGATATTTGTAACTCATGAGTCCTTTGTCAGTATTAGAGTAGTTCGAGGGAAAAAATTATATGTATGAATGTATATATATAGACAGATAAATAGAGGGTACAGGGTGAGTTGAAGATGAAGGGGTGATATCTGGAGAATAAAATTAAGGGGTGAGAGAGGATTATACTGGAAGAAGAAGAAAGGGAGAGGTAGAATGGGGTAAATTATCTCACATGAAACAGACAAGAAAAGGCTTTTACAGTGGAGGGGAAACAGGGAGAAGGTGAGAGGGAATGAGTGAATCTTATTCTCATCGGATCTGGCTTAAGGAGAGAATAACATACACACTCAATTGGGTATGGAAATCTATCTTACCCTACAGGAAAAGAGAAAGGAAGGCGACAAGAGAGCAGGATACAGGAGAGAGCAGATTGGGGCAGGGGGTAATCAGAAGCAGACATTTCTAGAGAGGGACAGGGTCAAAAGAGAGAATAGAATAAATAGGGGGCGGGATAGGATGAAGGGAAATATACCTAGTTTTTCACATGATGACTATGGAAGTGTTTGGCATGACTGCACATGTATGACCTGTATTGAGTTGCTTGCCTTCTCAATGAGGAACGAGGAAGGGAGAAAATTTGGAACCCAAAATTTTAAAAACAAAAGATAAAAATTTGTTTTCACATGCAACTGGGAAATAAGATATACAGGAAATGGGATACAGAAATCTATCCTGCCCTACAGGAAAATTGAAGGGGAAGGGGATAAGAGAAGTGGGGGAGAGATAGAAGGGAGGGCAGATTAGGAGTATTCAGAATGCATGCCATTTTGGGGTGGGGGGAGGGACGAGATGGGGAGAAAATCTGGAACTCAAAATCTTATGGAAATGAATGTTGAAAACTAAAAATAAATAAACAAATTTTTAAAAATATATAGAGAATTTAAAAAAAAAAAAAGTGGCTTTTGCCCAGAGCAGACTTACATCACTAGCCAGCTTCTCATAATCCTCCATCAGGTGCTCATTCTCTTGATTGACGGCCAGCACCTTGCAGATCCTGTTAGCAGCTGTCTCAGCCTAGTGGAGTAGGAAGAGAGCACAGACACAGTCAGGGCCATGTGAGACACCTCCCCAGCCCCTTTGTGAAGTTGCTGAGCCAGGTCCCAACTGCCCCCTCCCACCCCCGACCCCTCCTACCCTGCAGAACAGGGGGAAGGAAAGGAAGCAAGTCAGTCCCAAGCAAGATTAAGTCCTAAAGAACTCACAGTGCTGCCAGAGTTCACTGGCACCTGTGTCCCCATGGTGCTCTCCTAAGGAAGTCTCCTAGGCTGCCCAATTCTCCAAGATGGAGTCCAGCCTCAACATTGTTGGCTACTGTTATGCTAAGTCAGGAAAAGATGTCCAAACACTAGAGCTAGACAACAGCCCCTAGCTAAAAGTCCTACTGCCCATCTGGATAGGCTCAGCACTTCTGGGGCTGACAGCTCCACAAAGTTTCAACCTCTATATTTTTCTTTTTAATAAATAAATTCAACTGCAACCTGGCAGGCTCCTTCAGTATTAAGAGGAGGTCAGGAAAGGTTAGGTAGGGTCTATTTCTCCAAGGGGAGCCAGGTCGCCAAGAGACGTATATGGCTATCTAAGAGCTTCTGATGTGGCTCAGCCTGTAGTGTCTCCTTTCAGTGCCCTGGCTGGGTGGGCAGCCCATATGATGCCTAGGGAAAGTGTCTGAATGCACAGTACAAGAGCTGTTCCCCTTTCCATCACACAGCCTCTGTATTTTTCCAGCAGAATGTGCTTCCTATGGGAAACACCAGGAAGCATAATTATCCTCAGGGATGAAGGGGTACACAAAGGCACAGAGATTAAGGAGACTGAATTCAGGGTTGCCACCTCAATGTCGGGGATGAATATAGCAGCATGTTGAAAAAATTGGCCCAGGGCCACTGCCCTGGCCTCCTGTCCTTTTGCTCGCACTAGGACCAGAGCTGCTTTCTTCAAAAGATCACAAAATCTGGGCCAAAGAAGTTAAGGAAGGTGAGGGAAACCACACAGAAAGGAAAGTGGAGAGAACAGGTACCTTTCAGGAAGCACAGAAAGGATCCAAGAGGAGGACTTGAAAGCCAGACAGCAACAGAAATAGTGAGGAGGGTCTACAGAAGGATGGGGAAGGAAAACAGAAAAGGCTAGGGAGGTGAGCTACCAAGGGCCTCCATAATCACGAACTCTAATACGGAAATCAGTGGCTTGTGCTAAGTGCCCTCCCCAGGCCCCACCCTCACAAACTCAGCTAGCCTCCCAGTCCAGCCAAAAGGGAGCCTGAAGCAAGAATTGGTGGGGGGTGTGCATGCCCACGTATGCACACTATCACACACACTCATACTGAGGCGCACTGGCACATGCTGCAGGATGCTAACAGAAGCCAGAGTGCCATGCGAGGGGTGCAGTGTATAAGCCAATGCAGAAAAACTCCCCAAAGAGAATGTAAGGGGAAGCACCAACACAATGACGTCTTGGCTGGGGCGGAGGGAAGAATGTTAGTCCTTAACCTTTGTGCAAGAGAGGTCAACCAAAGTATGTGAAGATGACGAGCTCTGCACTTCCTGTTCCATGACCTCTCCCTTTTTTCAGCTGTCTGTCATTCCCTATCCAACAAGATTCTCAACAACATCTACAGAGCTAAATGGATGCTGAAAGGAGACATCTTAGTGACTGGAGACAACAGGACAGGTGTGATGCCCCACTCCCTGCAGAAAGCCCTCCCAACTCTGCAGGCACCTCCCCCCGTGACAGATAACCAGGCAGGGCTGGGTAGAGGGACAAGGGATATGGGAGAGCTAGCTCTTCACCAGAAAGGGCTGAGGGTATCTACACTGCGGCAACACAATCCCATTTCTCCCAAACACAGAAGAATAAAACATGGGAAACACAGGCCTACTAATGCCAGGGGGCAGCGTGGTAGTCCCCATCATCTCCGGCCGGCGCATCATGGCTTTGTGGCTCCCAGTCTCCACTTGGGCAGCCCACAACTCCAAAGTTCCCTCTGAAGTGGGCCAGCTAGAAAACCTCTGGACTTCCTTTATGACTCTCCATCCCAAAGGAAGAGGCTTGCAGAGAAGTTGGAATGGTAACCCCACAGTGAGGATTAAACAGCACAGTTTCTTTGGCAGGTCACATAGTACTGAAATGACACCTGTCTCCTCACTCATTTCAGCCTTCCAACAACCTAGCTGCCCTTCCCCAAAGTCCACTTCCAATAACCAAACCTAAGCAAAACCACAGATCCCAGGCCATCACAAGAGCCTTGTCAAGTAGGAGGCCTTCAGACGACCGAGGGGAAGAAATCAATACCATTCTAAGCTTTCCACAGAGCCCTGAACTGACTCAAAAAGCTGGCTCTTCATCCATCATAACAAAGACAAAAGAGTCAAGAGGAGTCCAGGCTCCCCTCATTTTGGGTTGATCTGTATGGACTGCAGTGGTACCTCTCTGAGCTTCTGGTGTTCAGAGGAGGCCATGACTGATAAGGAGACCAACACCTCAACCAAGACAGCTGGGATTCAGTGAACCCCTGGCCTCAGCTATTCCTGCCCCTTGGCTCCATCACAGAAACTGTGGAGCCAGGAGAGCCAAAACAGGCCCAGCACTTTTGTGTCTTCTCTGCCTCCACAAGAATCGGGGGGAAGGGAAGCAGCGGAAGCCCATGATAAAATGAATTGGTATTTTTAATTGAATTACTAATTCCTCCATGGTCTTTTTAGGGCACTATGGGTTTAGAATGCTGTGAGCTAAGTAGAGAGCTAAACCAAGGAGGAGTATGAGGCTACAGTGGGCAGCACCTTTCCAAAACTGTGAGTTGGCAGAAAATAGAACACAGTGAAAAGTTGCTACTCACAGGTCATCTAGAGCCCTAGGGCTCTGCCCTTTGACAGCTAACAATGCTAACAGCTCACATCTTGGGCATGATGGAAGTGATGGGAGAGGGCTCAATAATTGTCGGAGGGGGAGATCCCTGGGGTGAAATAAATGCTCACCGGGGAAGAATATCCTTCAATACAATACTTACTCTGTTACAATCTTAAGATGTCTAGGGCAAACAGACCTTTCCTGCCACACCAGGGAGGGAGGTTGGGATCAGCTGGAGTATCTCTTGGTGCCCCGTCAGTCAGGATCCTGGGCTAAGCAAAGGCATTATTTCCCTCCAAAGCCAGCCCAGGAATCCTTCAGAAGAAAAGTGACAAGAGTGCCTGCCTGCTCACCCTGCAGTGCCCTCTTTACTGCTCCGGATGGGAGCAGAAAACACAGAGTCAGGCACAAGCCAGAGTGGCCTCTTGGTACAATGTATACATGGTAAACGCTCTTACTGGAAATTTCTCACAGGGCACAGCACCTTGCTGCAGCATCAAGGGCTCCCCCACCCGAAGCTCACCTTTTGAGCCCCCGAGAAAGCGTGGTAGAAGCAGGACACGTATGTCATGATGGCCTTCTCATCGGGCCTCAGAGTGCCCACAATATCTGCGCAGAGAGAGAGAGAAAGGCAGGAGAGAGTGAAAAGTGCAGGGGCAGCAGCTGGAGCCAGGGCCCTGGGCTCATGCAGGAGAAGAAAAGAAGCATTCGCTCTGGACTGGAAACCAAACCCCAGCTTGGCTATAAGATTTTGGTATGTGTGTGTCTGGGTGCTCGTCCTGTCTCCACAAACTGGTTCCCCAAATTTAGGGGTTGTGCAGGTGGGAAAAAGAGCTTTAAAAAAGGTAGGTTCCATTTGTAACCACACCTTTCGATGCTGGAAATTTGCCTGGGTGATGGCATGGGAGAAGGAGACAGGGCTAAGGTGGGACTGGACCGGCCCAAGACTGAATGCCCACAATTGTTTTCTGTGCCCAGTGATGCAGTGCGACTGGCTCTGCTGGGGAAAACACACAGATGGGTACCAAGGGGAAGGGGAATGGCTTCCAGTCGGCAAGAGGCCACTGCCATCTGCAAGAGAAACAAGGTGAGCATGGAGGGCTGCAGGGGCAGAGGGACAGCGAGGCAGGCCCAGCCCTCTTCGCCGGGTACCTTCTGCGCTCCTGAAAAGGCATGGTAGAAGCTGGACACATAGGTCATAATGGCCTTCTCATCAGGACGGGCTGTGTTCACGATGTCTGAAAGTGAACAACAACGGTTAAAGCAACCTGTTCACTGGAGTGGGGTGGAAGGGAAGGAGAAGAGGGCAGAGGGTGCCATGTTCAAGGACATCCCAGGAAAGCAGTCGGCTACTGCCGCCTAAGAGACAACATTAGGGTAATGGAAGCACTCTGGGGTCCTCCCCCAGTGCTGCCACTAAGCAGCTGTGCTCCTTCCCCTCCTCCGGACTTCAGACGAATCCTCTGTGAAAGACGGGACCAAACGAGACAATCTCTATGGCCTGACATTCCCTACGCACTCTCCCAGTGGTACAGTATTTAGGAAGCTCCTAAGATTACACAGAAAAAAAGACCCGGGCAAGAAGGGTTGCTTGCAAGGCCCATTTCTCAGGAAGAACAGGACCATTAGATCAGGCATGATCACTCTGTACACGGAACAGGGCTGCTCCAGAGGAAGCACTCTCCTTTCAGGAAAGCTCCCAGAGTTTTGTGGTTGTGGAATTGTTTCAGTTGCGTCCAACGTTATGTGGCCCCAGCCAGTCCATGGGGTTTTCTTGGCAAAGATCCTGGAGTGATTTGCCATTTCCTTCTCCAGCTCATTTTACAAATGAGGAAACTGAGGCAAAAAAGGTTAAGTGGCTTGCCCAGGGTCACCCAGCTAGGAAGTGTCTGAGGCTGGATCTGAACTCAGCAAGATGAGTTTTCCTGACTCCAGGTCTGACGCTTTATCTACTGTGGTCACCTAGCTGCCCCTGCCAGAGTTAGGGAATTAGGAAATTCCCAAGGCCAAATTCTGCCCAGGGGAAAAAACAGGACCCACCTCTGCTGGCTCTAGACTCCATAAAGCAGTAAGAACAAATGACTGATGGCCTTCTGCCTTGAGGAAGGCTTTCCTTGAACTTCTGGCCGATACGGACAGAAGGGTGAGACAAGCATCTTGCTGTGTTGTTGTTCAGTCAAGTCTGACTCTTCATGACCTCATTTTGGGGTTCTCTTGGCAGAGATACTGGGGTGGTTTGCCATTTCCTTCTCCAGCTCATTTTACAGATGAGGAAACTGAGGCAAACAGGGTTAAGTGACTTGCCCAGGATCACATAGCTAGTGAGTGTCTTGAGGCTGGATTTGAAGGCAGGAAGATGAGTCTTCCTCTATTCACTGAGCCACCTGGCCACACCTAGCATCTTGCTAGAAACTAATTAAATAAAAAGTCCTCTGTGCGAATCCAGCCCACCCTTCAGAAATCAAGTCCTACCTTCTCTGACTACCCTGTCCTACACAGATTTTTCTCCTTTCTCTGACACCTTTTTAACACTACTGTCTAGACTACAGGTTTCAAAAATCAGCTTGCAAAACTCCCAGGGTACAAGCCAGATTAAAATGTGCCTGGGAAATGTGTAACAAAGTGAAAATCCAGAGATGATAGTGATTTGTGGTTTCCTAAGCCCACATGCAGCCAGCCTGCAGGGTCCATTTCTGTCTGAGTTTGACACCAGGAAATGGGATATGACATGGTCAGGTACTCATCTGTCTCACGTGTGCTCGCTCATTTTGTTTTACTTTAGAATGAGAATCTAAGCACCCGGAAGAAAGGGGCACAAGGCAGGCCCTCAGCACAGACCTGCTGCACCAACATCTAGGGAATGAAAGGCCAGTAATCCAGTGCTTACCCTCGGCATCCAACATCTTGGGGATATCGAGGTACTTCTCAGCGACTTCAAAGGCATTGTTCAGGTTTGTGACAGGGTCATCCTGGAGGGAAGACAAGAGGGTTAGCAGTCTACTAGGGGCTGGTGGATGTCTAGAGAGCAAAGAGACAGGGAAAAGAGGGCTCCACTTCTGCTGGGACCTACTGCAAGTGTTTACTTTCAACATCCTGTGTAAGCCATAAGCAATCACTAATGCTGGCAGAAGAGGGGAAAGACTGCACAGATCAGGCTATAGCTAATCTCAAAGGCTCATCTTAGGTTTGGCCGTAGGGAAAATGAGGCACCAGTGAGGAATCCAAATGATGGCTTCTCCACATGGCTGCCAGATTCATTTTCCTAAATCTTCACAGCACACATTAGTTCCTCCTTGCTGTCCCACCATTTCCCTGCAAGAGTTCTCCAAGTCAAAGGCCAAAGTTCTAACGGAAAGTGATCAAGGCCTTCCACAACCTGTCCCCATTGACTTCCCTTCCCTTCCCCACGTGACCTCTTTGGCTCCAGCCAATTGCAATTCTTCATGCTCCTTTCAACATAACACCCATGGCTCCTGCCTCCAAGATTTTATAAATTGTGCCTAGCCCCAATTCCATGTAGAGGCCTCCAGCGCAGGTCCAGGCTTCCTCTGGGCACCCTTTGCCAACTGCCCTCGCCATCAGTACCTTCATCACTCTTTATATTCTTATAACCCTGACTTTGCCTGCTGTCTGCCCTGGTCTGGATAGTGTCCCAGCATCTCACATAGGAAGTAGCACATAAGAAGGGATGAGAAAATGTCCATGGATGGATTAGAGAAATGTCCCTTCTAGCTGAGCGGGGTCATCAGAGAGCAGACAATGGCCGGGCTTACCTGACCCTCGATAGTCTTAGGCTAGTTACAGGGCCCGGGTTTAAAGGAATAACAAGGAGGCCTCAGGATTGCAAGAATGAATTGACAGTGTCAACAATGGAGCCAGTGGGAGGATTTGCTTTCAGCACTGCCCTACAGAGTCTCAGCAGTGCTGTGTGGTTTACACAAGGCAGGCAAATGGGCCTGAGAGACCTACCTTCCGCAGCTTGTCATACTCTATCAGCTCTGGCCGATGCCTGTGGATCAGGGCATTGAAAGCGAGACCATCCTTCCAGCTGAGAAAAAAAACACATGTGAGTTTCCTTCTCTCTGTCGTTTTAGGAACAGATTTTACTAAAAGCCTCACACCCAGTGACTAGTTCTGAGAAGAGTAATAGGAGAGACACAGGATGAAGAGCTGGAAGGGCCCTTAAAGATAATCTAGTCCAATTTCCTAATTTTACAGATTAGGAAACCAAGACACAGAGAGGTAAGCAACTTTACCAAGGTCACACAGGGAGTAAAATAGCCAAGTCAGGAGTTAAACTCAAGTCTTCTGAATACAAGGCCATTACTGCTCTTTCCACTGTCCCAAGGTTCAGTTAACTACTTTCTTCAACTGTTCATTTGGTCAGCATTTTATAAAACTGGCACAATGGATAAAGGGTAAGATGGGGAGTAGGATGACCTGAGTTCAAATTCTGTCTTGGAGGCTTACTAGCTGTACAGGCGCTGGTTAAGTCACTTAACTTCTGTGTCTCAGTTTTGTCATCTGTAAAATGGGAATAAAAATAGCAACTACCGTACAGGATTGTCATGAAGATCAGATGAACTGACATGTGTAAAGTGCTTTTGCACACCATTAAATGCCAACTAAGATGTTAGTGACAATTAAATTTTACTGAGGACCCTGATGGTTTACATGGCTTGTACAAATTGACTTCTTAGAGAATTCTCTCATCTGTTGATCACGATCTTCAGAAATAGGGATTGGGGCCACACCTCGAGGACGGACAGTCAGGGTAATGCCTGGAGGCGGGGAGACACTGGATGAAGAAGCAATGAGTAGCACAAATAGCCCTGGGTTTAGAGCCACAGACTCTACAATCCCAGCTCCACTACCTGCAACTTCTGGCTGACCTTGGGAGTCACTGAAGCTCTCTGGGACTGCATTAGCTGGTGTCCAATTTCCAGCTCTAAAAATCTCCATTAATCCTATAACCTTTCACAGTTTTACTCTCACAAAGACTGTTTTTAAGGAAGATGAAGGTGAATCATATGAGGCTTCAATAACAGGAACAACATTATTTCAGAAACGTGAGCTGACAACCTATCTTGTCTGGGTTTAATGCACGCTTAATGAAAGGCACCCCCTTCAGATACAACTTTTTCTGGGGGCTGCCAGCTTTCTGACGTTACAGTGAGCCAGGAGCACCCAAGGCAGAATTCTCACGAACCCAGCAGGAAGCAGAGTGTCCTGGGCCAGGGCCCCAGGTGCTTACCTGATGTGGAAGTTCTGCACGTTGACATTCTTGTATGGCGCAGTCTTTCTCTGACACCAGAGAAGGAGACCCTCCTTGGCAGAGGTCTCTGTGAGACAGACAAAAACAGTGTAAATGAATGCCAGAGTGTTTCCCCGCAGGTACAATGTCCATCCCTGAGGAGCATCTGCCACAGGACACCAAATGCAATAATGACAGCAACAACTTTCCAGAGAGTTCCACGTCAATGGCCTTGTTCCCTCTCTTGGAGGCCACAGACTCAGCCATTCACTCCCTTCTCCAGCCTCCTTTCTTAACCTCTCATTCCATTTTAGGCACTGGTCCCATGGGCCTAACCAACTTCCTCTTTCAGGGACAACTTACTTCAAAATCACGTCCTACAGAAAACTAGAACCTCAAACTCCTCTACCTGATCATAATCTTTTCTCATTCCCATTCCTCTGCCTTATGATCCCTAACCCTGTTCTCCAGCCTCACTGTGGCCTCCTCTTTCTCAGTCCTTCAGGTCTTTCCTAGGCCATCACCTCCAGACTGCTACACTCACCTCCCTTCTCTAGTCTGAATCCTTGGTGAACCAACTCTCCACCATCACTAATCCCTGGCTGCTCTCCCATCCCCATCTCCAAACTACAGCTGATAATCCTCTGCCAATTCCTAGTCCTGGGTTATTCCTATCATCTACTTTCTTCACTCCTATTCACAAGAGGCTGAATGGAGCTGGAGGAAATCATGAAAACATGTTGACTGGGCACTCACTGCAGCAAGGCAAATATTCTATTCCTCTCTAACTGGTTTGTTATCCCACTCCCTACAGTTCCTGTCCCAATTCTTCTCATCTCTCCTCCGCTAACCCTCTCGCTGAGAGCTCTCGACTTTCCCTATCACTCAGACATCTCCTTTGCTCCCATTTCCAATGAAGAAGTGGCCACCTCCCCTCTCTGCATGCACACTGAAGGCCATTAGCTCATCATGTCTTGTTCTGTGGTCTACACTCTATCATCACTCCCCGCCTGTTTACCCCATGGCTCAGCCAATTTTAAAAACCTCCGCTTGGAAAATGCAGGAGAACCACTGAACCTTGGAGCTCCCCTTCTTCAGAGCTGACCAAACTGCTTTCCTCTCCCGCTGCACTCTGGCTTCCAACCTTATCAATGAATTCAAGCTGCCCTCACCCAAGCTAGCAATCATCTTTTTATCATCTTACTAATCAACCTTTTCTCAAGGCTGAGCTTTTTGGCCCTGCCGACAACCTCCTCTCTTCTTTGGGCTCTCATGATGCTGCTCTATCAGGCCTCGCCTCAGAATCCATGCTACATCTGTTCACAGTGGGTATGCCTCTGCCAGGGTTCTGCCCAGAGCCCCCTTCTCTTTCTGGTCAGTACTCTCTCCCTTACTATTCTCGCCAATTCCCATGAGCTTAATAATCACCTCAATGCAGATGATTCTCCAGCCTCAGGCTCTCTGCTGAGCAAGTCACGTCTCCAGCTGCCTCTTGTACCCCTCAAACCGGATGTCTCTACGGCTCAAAATTAATTCATTAATCTTTCCTTTCAACCCCCCCCTTCTTTTGGACTTCCTTATTACTTACCCAAGGCTCCACTGAGTAGGGCTCATAATCTCCGCTGTCATCCTTGACTCCTCATTCACACTCACTACACTGATCCAATGTGCTGCCAAATCTGGTTGTTTTTACCTTCACCACATCTCTCATACAAGTGTCTATTTCTCCTCTGATACAACACAGCTGTCACTGCTGCCGGCTGTCGCTTACAGCATTCCGATGGCCTTAAATCTTCCCAATCCCAAACATCGTCCACTTGGCTGCCAGGGCCTGACTGTGTTGCCAACTCTAACCAATAACCTTCAGTAGCTCCCCATCACCTTCAGCATCCAATATAAGCTTGTCTCTCATGTAAAACTCCTCACAACCTGGCCTCTTCTTTTTCTAGTCTCCACGCCCTTTAGACCCCTCATACAAGCTATGGGCTAGCTAGAGCAGCCTCCTTGGAGTCACACAGAACACACCACCTCCCAAATTCACGAATTTGCACCAACGGTTTCACAGGCATGGCATACTCTGTCCCTCATCTCTACTTCCTAGCTTTCTCCAAGACTCAGGTCAAATTCCACCTTTTGTCAAAGCCGTTCCTGGTCTGCCAAGCTACAGGAAATGTCTTCCTTTTCATATTACCTTCATTCATACTGTATATATTGTGGGGGTGGATATTTACATGTTTTCTCTCCCAACTAAAATACACACTTCCTAAAGGGTAGCATTTTTTTTGTATCCCCAGCCTATATATAGCACAGTGCCTTGAAGATAATAAGCTTAAAACAGGTCCCAAAAGAATATTTTCTTGCTCTTCATAGAAAGAGTATGATGTATTCTGATAAAATGAACTACCCCACCCCCACCCCCACCAAATGATAGTACAAAAGACATAAAAATTAAAACTCTTCAGGTGATGGGGAAGAAAAATTAAAGTAAATTATATTTTCTAAGGGAAACCCCCCCCCAGATTTTACTTTTAATTTTCAGTATCTGAGAGGCCTAGGAAGTCCGAGAAAATATAATTTGGCACCCAAAAGTGAATTATCCCCTAAATTTTTAATAAAAAGTATGATAAAATATCAAGTCTTTGACCTTCTACTGGCAGATGTTGTTGCTGAAATGTATATTCTTGATGACAAAGGTTAAACGGACAAAGGTACAAAATAAACTTTTGTTGACTCTGTGCCCCTTGCACCTCAAGCATGAGTGATAACACTTTTATATTGGAAAGGATCAAAGACTGACAGCTGACCAGATGTCATCTAGTCCATCCTTCTGTTTCAGATATTAGGAAACTGAGTCAGCGGAATGGAGGGAGATTTGAACTAAGCTTTGTGACTCTAAACCTAGTGCTCATTCCTCCATAAAAGTTGAATTCTTCTCTCATATCCCTTAGTGCATAAACCTAAGTCTTCCCAGCCATTCCAAGAGAAGGAAAGTATGTAAAAACTGCTGGATGTCCTTTGAGCTGAAGCAACAAGAAGGGGGGAACCTCTTCAGAAAGAAAAGCTTGCTTCACTAAGTTGCCAGCACACTATCTGGAAGCTCTGAAGTCAGTGAAGACAAATGAGGATTTCTGCCCCAGCAGACAGGCTCCCACATGCTGAACTGCCCGGTTCTGTAGACTGAGTGTATAAAATTCTCTGGGGATAGAAAATGAAATTGTAGGTCTATGCTGGCTAAAGAAAAGACTAGACAATACACATTTAGGGCTTGTGAAGGAAAGTGAGTCACCCTTACTCAAAATCTCAGAGATCTGGATACATAAAAAAACCAAAGTCCCACATTTGGAAAAATTCAGCTGAACCGAGGAAAAAGGAGCTACTGCATAAGGGACTATTTTTCTTTCCTAATCAGGTGCCCCACTGAGTTATGCTGGGTGTGATATCTCTTTTTTCTCATCATCTATCACACAAACCTAGGCAGCCTGGAATGTGATCCTGCAGGTAGAGGTGAGGCAAAGGAAAACAACTGTCTATGCTGCTTCACATCCAAAACAAAGGAGGAAGTGACAGCAGCACTCTGAGAAGTCAAGACCAGCGGTTTCTGTTCTGGAGTCACCTTGGCCATGTTACCCTCATCTATCTGGGGCTCAGAATTCCCATCTGCCAACCTCCTATGAGTATATCCAATGAGCTAAAGGATGTCCAAGGGCCTTTGGAATAAGATCAGCCAAGTATGGAAGGCTGAAGAAAGACACTCATGATGGGGTGATGAGGATTTATCCAAGACTATGTACCAAAGATGCTAGATGCTACACTTGAGAAAAGGGGCAATTCCCAACAAGATACCATACTGAAATATGCCCAGAGGAATGCAATTTGAACAGACTAGCAAGATATTAGGATGTCTCCCAGGGGAGTTAGCAAAGAAGGGGTGGGCAGCTAACTCAGCAGCCAGTTAGCTCTTACCTTCCACTGAGATGTCCTGGATGGCAAATCGAAGAATAATGGTCCAAATCATTCCCAATGTCATCTTTGCATTGCCATCCACAATCTCTGAAAATAGCACACAAAGAATCCTCAAAGTTACAAAGGTTTCAAAAAGAGTACAATTCGCCAACCTGACCCCACTCGAAGTAATATGGCGCCTCTCATCTGTCATCAGAGAGGGGGTGAACATATAACTGTAGATAGAGGTGTGTATTTTCAGACTTGGCCAGGGTGACAGTATGTTTTGTATGACTTATTTACTTCAAGGAAGGGTTCTGTGGGAGAAGGAGCAGTCACTGGAAAGTAACAGCTATATATTTTTTAAAAGACCATCAGTATTTTTTTAAAAGTCAGTACTCTCAAAGTGGTGAAAGCCATTTACTATAAAGGTAACTTTGACTTTGATAGTTTGAGTGATGCCTAACTCCCTCTCCACAGGCAATGTTGTCAGCACTCCAGAACGCAAACTCACTAAGGCTTCTCATCTCATGATTCTTGTTTTGATCCAGTGTGGACCAGATGCCTCCCTTTGGCCCAGCTCATTTTGGTAGCTCAGATACCATCCCACTGCTTAGCTGGGCCAACAGAACTTCTCCAGATGCCTTTTCTTCTAAGTCTTCTCAAAGTCACCTGTTTTCCTACCAGGCTAGCCTCTTAGTTCTAAGAGCAGGAGCTTACCATGGGCTGGGGGTGGGAGGTGGGAGGCAGCACCAAATGGAGAAGCAGACATTTTTAGGTTGAGTTTTTCCTCAAAATGAAAACTGACAATTGCTTCAAAGCTGGTTTGCCCAAAACATCTCCTCTCCCTCTTCCAATCCCATCTCTATGTACAGACTAGAATTATAGCAAAATAAATGCTGCCATTAGAAGCAAAATGTTAGAGTCAGGCCAGAAAGAGAGAAGCACTCAAGGACATCAAATCTTAGGATCTGATCTTTTTTTTTTTAAACTTACACCCCCACCCCTCATCCTGCAAACAACTTGACTGCCAGAACATAGACTTGGCATTCCTCGAAGAAACACCTCACAGTGATACTTGGAACAACACAAATAAACTGTGTTGGCATTTGGGCCAAATTCCTTAATCCAGTCATTAACAACAATTAGTTTTCTTTGTTTTTCTAAAAGCTGGGACAACATGGATATCCCAGGAAAGAAAAGATGCATTGACTAATGACTAAAACTGCTAGCTGTGTTGGATTCCAAGCCGCTGGTCCCAATCTGCCTTCACCTCCTCTCTAAAGCGCCTGTGAGTTCTGTCATCTGTGGCTTCATACATATCTGGTCACTGGACTGAGGGAATATTCACTCCATGGTTCCCCCCGCCCCCTTTCAAGTATGGTGGCTTGAGGAAAGAGGTTGGAGGTCAGATATTCTCCTCATCCACTAAGGACAGGAGGGCAGAAAACGGACCTAAACGGAAGCATGAGGTATCCAGGATCTATCCAGACAGTTTCTTAGTGCTCAAAGAACTATGGATGTGGAGATTCACACAAAGGCTAGGAGCTGGAAGAGCCAGTGCAACAGTATGATTAAGTGTGGCCTCTTCTGAAGTCCCTCAATGAAATGAGGACACAGTCAATCTATCCTGTGCACTGGGGTCAGGTCTAATAATTTGCCTCTGTGCCCAGGAACAAGAATCTGCTATTCCCTGAACCCAAGGGAGTTTGTCATTTGCATCTGTAAGAAATAAATGAATAACAGCCAACAAAGGGTGAAAACCAATCTGGATGTGTGTCTATAAGTGTTCTTTGATGATAGCATTATTTTCCTAGTATAGAATTCATAGTTTCAGGATTCTCTCCCTACCAAACCACCCTGTGCCACATTGAGTTTCTTGGCCTAACCCTCATTCCCAAAAGTTTCTTTCTTGTACGAGGGCTATCGGGGCTTACAAAGACAATGGGATCATTTCCAAAATGTGGCAACGTTCTCTCTGTACCCATGCTGGCTGACTCACAAATGCAGACTTTTGATTAAAAAGACTGGGTGTAAGGCTATATCATCACCATACTGCTAGAAAAACCATCTAAAGGGCATCTTCTACTGATGTGGTTAGGAAGGCCATTGTTTCCTTCCTTCAGAATTAATCTGAAAATGCTCATTCATTTTCCCTTTTACTACATAAAACGGATTTGCTCTAATAGGAAAGCAAATAACATAAGGCTTCATAAGAAGAAAAATCAATTTAATCTAAGTTAAATCAAGAAAATGTTTTACAACATTGTGGAATGTTTATGAAACCCCTGGCTTTACAAAATGACATGGCAATATCAGTCATCCTTCTTCCTGACATGGTGATGCTACCACATAAGGCCTCATACCCAGTTTGAAATGTCAGGTTCAAAAACTAAAGACCAAGCTGGCCCCTGATCCTAGAGACACCATCCTCAACTCACCTTCTGCTCCTATGGAGACCAGCTTGACACCTTTGCTTGCAATGAAGTCCAGGGCTTTGTTCACATTGTTAATTTTGTGCACTCTCATTTTCCCTCGCTCTGGTTTAGGTAGCCGTTCCCCTGCAGACAGGGAGGGAGAGAACAGAAAAGTCTTCAAGTTCCTCAATCCACTTCATAAATATGTTGCCAGTTATTTCCCCTGCCCAAAGCACTTAAAACTCCCCCATCCCAGGATAATACCCAGAGCTGACAGATAGACACCTCAACCAACATTACTACAGTAGTTAGGCAATTTCACTCTTCTCTACAGCAACCATTTTCTGGAGTAGTTTCTACAGTTTTTCTGACAACACCGCTATACATCTGTTACACATCTTACCTGAAATAACCTCTAACAGAAGCATGAGTTTGAGCCCATCCCTAAAATCCTCATCGATGTTCTCGATCTGGGTGCCAGCTTTCCGCAAGTGAGAGTTACACCATGCTGTGAAGGTCTAGAAACCCAAAAACACTGGATTAGGGTACAGTATGTTTATTTACAATCACGTTCCCAAATAGTCTTCTTCTTTAAGTGGACCCATTTACCTTCCACCAGACAGACCAGGGCCAGCTATGGCTCCTAACCAAGCAACGAGGACAGTGCTGTGTCCCAACATGTGGTCTTCAGCACCAAAGTCCTCATCATAAAGCCTAGCCTGCTTGTCTGCCCGCCCATCCAGATATGCATGGTAAAGACAGACAAAAGTAAGCCCCTACACAGCATCCTGAATGCTAGAGCTAGAGGAACCCTATCATATGGAACACAGAACTAATGTCAGAGCAGGAATGCTCTTTAAAGTCTATCTACTCTAACTTCCTCATTTTATAGTTGAAGCTAAGAAAGATGAAGGGATGAAATATGATACTGAAAAGAGTATGGGACTTGGAGGCAAAAGAAATGCAACTGAACCCTGGCTCTGCTTTTTAGTACCTATGTGACCTCTGCTTATAAGTCATATAACCTCTCTGGGCCTCAGCTTCTTCACTGATAAAATTAAAGGGCTGCCCAGGGAAAAGGTTAAAAGGAATTGCACTCTTTCATCCCTGTACAAAATTGTGAAGAGTTTCACTGGTGGGCAGCGGTGCTTTTGGGCTAGAGAGGCTGACCCTGTTCACCAGCAATAAATGGTACATGCTGATACCTGCGTCTCATTCACTGATCCTACTGCATATCCTCTTGGGCTTTCATCAGCTGATTATATGATCCACTCTGCCCAAATCACAACCATAACTGCAGGGTTTCCAACTGCCCTAATCTAAGAATAGCGCCTCACATTTCTACCACACTTCAGGGCTTAAAAAGTGTTTTCTTCAAAACAATATTGTGTGGTATACAGTAAAAGATGATTATCTACATTTTGAAACTGAGGCACAGGGAAGCAAAGTGATTTCCCCAAATGTGCAGATTGTGAAATGAAACTAGTCCTACATCACATTGCAGATCTTAAAGGTCCCATAAGAGGTAGACAGACATGCTCAAGAAGAAGGAGCAAAAGATTTCTGTCCCAATGGATTGACAGTATAAGACATAGCTCCATTTCTGGAGTGCTCCCCCTTTCTGATACTTAAAGAGGTAATAAGTAGGGAATAAAAATAAAATATAAACAGGACCCCCCCCCCCCCAACAGAGATAGCCATGGCATAAATAAAAGGGGGGTGTATAATCAGTACAGTTTCTAGTTGGGACATATTACAAGACATTGTCAATGAAAAAGAAGAAGGTGCTATTTTTCTTTTCACACAAGTGTGTCTAAACCTCTTGGGGAAAATGCCATCTATGCTCATTCTCACTGAAGTGATCTTGGGGAAAGGACACAATCGCAGGCTAATCTCGTGACTTTCTCCAATTGCAGCGGCTGGCACTAAGACTGGCACGAGGCCAACTCAAAGTACCAAGTGGCTTCCCAGTCCAAGCCTGTAACCAGCCAGATAAGCTAGCAGAGGGGCCACACAGAGAAGAGAGAGCCAGAGTTCTTTCCATAGAGGCTGCAGCCAAATACCATTTGTTTTGACAACTGTTACCGGCTACGCTCATTCACAAAGAGATACAACACAACAAACCCTCCTAGACAGAGTAGCCACTTAATGAATACTTGGTCCTACAGAGAATGAATGGCTACACCAAGAGATTTCAGAGTTCTAACAACATGTGCCAACTCTGACATCAGAAGTAGAGTATTGGGATGTGGAGGGTAGCAATGAAGGACTATGGAAGAAATGCTGGGGGGGGAGAAAGACTGGGAAAGCCAGGCTGTGGCTCTTTTGCAGATTATCAGATTTTAGAGTGGGAAGGCACCTGAGATCACCTAGTCAAAACTTATTATACATAAGAAGAAATGGAGGCTCAGAGATCAGTTATATGACTTGCTCCAGCTCACATGGTTATTAGGTGGCAGAGCCAGTGCTCAAAACCAGGTTTCTCTCCTGACTGTACAGTGGTGAAGGAGGGAAGGATTTCTATGTCAATTAACAAAAATTTATTAAGCACCTACTGTGTGCAGGCATTTGTGCTAATTGCTGGGGATACAAAAAGAGGCAAAAGACAGTCTCTGCCCTTGAGGAGCTAACAATCTAATGGGGGAGACAAAAATGTACAAAATGTATACAGGATCTAGTGCCTCTAGTGAGCAGGCACTAGAATTCAAAGGGTTGGAAATGGCTTCCTGTAAAAGGCAGCATTTTAGTTGGGACTTAAGGGAAGCCAGGAAACAGAGATGAGAGCCAAGGGGGAGTGCATTCTAGGCACCTGGGCCAGCCAGAGAGAATGCCTAGAGCAGAGAGAAGGCATTTCTTGTTTGTGGAACAACCAGGAGGGCAGTGTATGTAATAAACTAGAAAGGTGGGAGGGGGCTAGGTTATTAAGGGCTTTGAAAATCAGAGGATTTTGTATTTGATGCTGGCAGTAAAGGGGGTCAATGGAGTTACCACTGGAGGATGGAGAGAAGTGGGGAGAGCCTTGTTGACACAGTTCAGGGGTAAGGTGATGAGAACCTGCACCAGGAGGATTGGCAGAGTCAGAGGAGAGAAGGGGGCATATTGGAGATGTTGCAAAAGTGAATCTGAAAGGCCTGGGGAGGGGATGGGGGAGGAAGAGGCCGGGGAGTGAGAAGTAAAGGATGACGACTAGGTTGTAAGCCTGTAGGAGTAGGAGGATGGTATTACCCTCAATGGTAATAGGGAGGGTCAGTTGTGTGGCAGGCACTATGTTAAGCACTTTACAATAATCTTGGGACTGAGGTGCTATTGTTCTCTGTTTTACACTTGAGGTCAATGAGGCAGGAAGAAGTTAAGTGACCTGCCCAGGGTCAAACTCAGTATGAGGTTGAATTTAAACTCAAGTCTTCCTGACTCCTGGCCCAGTGCTCTATCCATTGCACCACTTTGCTGCGGCTAGTTCAAATCTGCTCTGCCAGGAAAAAACCCAGAAGACCAGGTCTTCTCTATGCCCCGATGCTAGAAACTAGGCTCAGGAGCACTCAACTCCTGTAGAGGAACAGATATCATTCTGGAAGTGAAAACATGTCTGACTATATCTGGCCCTCTAACATACCGAGTCTGTGACAGTAGGGCTTGAACTAGGGTGATAATAAATGAAGGTGGTAGGGTGATCACTGTCTATTCCTGCTCGGCATCTGTACAAAGTCTAACATGGATTTCAGATTTGAATAAAACTTGTTTCCCCTTCCATTCAACCTGTATCCACTCTGCTTTAGCCAGGCCAAACTCACTGCTTCCCAAACAATTAGACAGGTTGGTGTTGTTCTTCCTCTGTCCATTCCAGTAACTCTCCTCTCTTTCCAGCCAAAGCTCACCTATGCTTCCAGGCTGAGCTCACCTCCCCCAAGAAGCCCTCCCTACTAGAGCCAGTCATTTTACCCCCTCGTGAACAGCCCCTACAGGCCACAACTTGCTGTTGGCACTTGTTCACTTGTATTTTTTAAGCTGGACCTGTGATTTCATCAGTGATGGGAGTGCCAAGTAGTAAGTTTTTCTACACTGATGCAGATTCTACACTTCTCTTGGGAAGCCGGGAGGCTAAGTTACTAGCCTAGGGTCACACAGCCAGTCTATACCAGAAGTATGATGTGAATCAAAATTTTCTAGACTCTAAAGCACTATATCATGCTATTGTCTCCACAGTCTTATAAACAACTTCACAAGGCACAGGTAGAAGCAGTTCATCTGCAAAAGGTTTTGTGGCTTCTGCTAACAGCACAGTGGCAGTCAGAAAGGCCATTTCATTCTTGGGCTGTATACAGAGAGGCCCCTGGGGCCAGGGGTTGGCCTTCCTGGCCTAGTCAGACCACAGATGAACTGTGGTCACTTCCGGGCAACAACATATTTTGCTGAGGATACTGATAAGCTGGAGTCTAGAGGGGCAACTGGAAGGATCCGGAGTTCATGCCTGAAGTTACTAAGGATGTCTAGCATGGAGAAAAAAAGACTGCCCAGCTGGGCTCTACAGGGAAGAGCTAAGAGCAATGAGCAGAACTGCTGCTACACAGCTCCCTTACCCCCCAATAAATTCTAACTTGCTATAAGGGAAAGCTTCCTAAATGATGAGAACTCTGCTAGTGGCCCGAGTTACCTCAGAGGATGGTAGCCTTTTCCTTAGTAGAGGTTTTAAAGCAAAGTCTGGAGGATATTGGAGACATGGTAGAAAGGATTCTTTCTTTTTTCTTTTTTTTTTAAACTATTTTGCTTGACCATGTCTATTTGTTTTTTGTTTTGTTTTGTTTTTGTTAGGCAATGCGGTTAAGCTGACTTGCCCAGGTCACACAGCTAGTAGTCGTCAAGTATGTAAGGCTGGCTTTGAACTCAGGTCTTCCTGACTCCAGGGTTGGTGCTCGATCCACTGCTGTCACCTAGCTGCCCTGAAAGAATTCTTTCTTGTGCAGGTACATTTGGACTGGGTGGTCTGTGAGGTCCATGCTAATAAGTCCAAGATTCCACATATGGAAAATGACTTATAACTTCAATGTCCCCTTCCTGGCACCTCAGCCTGGCACTGAGCATACAAAGAGTTACCTCAGTAGAAGCTGGCTGATAGCCTAGATGATGCTTTAAATGGAGACCCCTTCAGTGAGGCCTCATAGTGATATGGTGAGGCCTCATCGTGATATGGTGAGGCCTCTGGGTAATCCAAGATGTTGCCAGCGGAGCACAAGCCCAGGCAGATCCTACAGCCCTCGAGGACAGATTGACAGTATATGCATTTCATCCAAAGACTAAGTGCAGACAGACAGGCTCGTTACCAGAAGGTTGGTCACTAAGTGATGGGGGTCTTTGGCCACAGAAACTCATGAAAACCATCTATAAAGGCAAGGAGTGGCTGGCTCTGCCTCGGTAGAAAAGGAATACGTGCTGACAAACTCCTGGATCCTTTGAAGTAGTAAAAGTACATCGGAAAAATACCAAAAGATGGATGGTGACTGACCTGGCTAATAACTAAGGCTGTAGGAAAGAGCTGCCCCTCACGCCTGGAAGAAGAGTTTTGCTGACTGTCTGGACTGCCCTTTTACACAGGCAACTTTATGGCGGGAGGGCAGATGATGAGCTATTCTTGAAATGCTGAGCTTAAGTGAAGGAAATATAAGATAAGTAACATCTCTAACCTCTGAGTTAACCACAACTGATCATTTCCCAGAAGAAAGTAGCAACCCACAGAGCCAAGGCTAGAGAATGAATGATGTGTTAAAAATTCATGGCTTTTTTTTTTTAAACCAAGCTACAAAAATAACACTTAGCTTAAACACTTCTCATTTTTACCTATTTTAGACTTCAGTTATGCAGGCTGATGCATAGCTTACGTTTCTATGGATCAAGTCCTAAGTTTCAAGTCCCAGAACTTTTATAACAAAGGCATTAGATATTTCCTGTTGCCAAGTCTTAATTCACTTTAAACCTCAATTCCAGATGATAGACTAATTTTCATCAGGAGGAAAAAGAGACTCCAGAAGCAGGACAGTCCCTTCTCTAGGCCTGCTTATCCTAGGTTGAATTTCCAAATGTGCCACCATGGAAACCCAGTGCATTGGGAGTGGTACAGGGAGGGAGCTGTCGAACTGGAGGAACAAGAAATGCAAACCCCAGGCTTCAGCTTCAATTTCATTTTAGAGTAACTATAGCTACCTGCCCTCCTTCCTTCCTCTGTTCTTTTAGTGCATATGGAAAGAGTGGCAGGAAGACAGTCTCCAGCTTGTCTGGTTTTCATGGCAAATACCATTTCATGAGGGCTCTGATCTCACTCTCACCCTCTGGGGCAACAGAGTGGTCAGACTGTGAGCCAACCAAGTAAAGCATCTGTCCATACTAACAGAGTTTGGCTACTATACTCTTAGGGAAATAGATTAAAAGGAAAAAAGTGAAGGTAAAAATGGTTCTGCTGAGATACTGAGATGATAGCACAGACCCTAAATTCACCTTCATCAAAGTTATTGGAGGCAAGACAAAAACAAAATATGCTAGTTTAAAACACTTTCTCTATAGGTACAACAACCAAGGCTTCCAATACCATGGGGAGGACTAGCAAAAGGGCATTCAGCCTTTTCCTTCAGGAGTTCTGTATATATTTGCTGCCTTGACCACTGTGCCAATGCCCAGATTTGGAAGTGGGATAGATAGAGAGCTGTTTCTCAACTGGTTTCCTGGTAATCACTGAATCAAAGAATCTTAGAAACTCTCCACTGAATACCAAACAAAAATCTACTCTACAACAATCCCCCAGAAATGGTCACCTAGTTTTTGCTTGAAGACCTGTAGTAAGCAGGCACTCACGATGGGCAGAGGCGAGCCATCATTCCCCTTTTGGATAATTCTAATTATTAGGAAGTTTTTCTATCCCTTTCTCAATCATCTCCTCTGCAATTTTTAGCCAATGATTCCACTTCTGCCCTCTGGGGCCACACACAACACATCTAATCCCTCCCTCTTCCTTAAGTCTTCTCTTCTTTAGACCAAATATTCCCAGAGTCCTTTCAACAATTCTTCACATGATACAATACTTGCTGCCCACTCACACAGTCTTTGGTTTATCAGCACCCTTCCTAAGGTGTATGAATGAATGCCCACACTAGCCCAGGTGCTGTCTGACTAGGGACAGAGGATAGGAAGTAGGACTTTACCTCCCTAGTTTGGGATGTTGTGCCTTTTATTAATGTATTGGCATGGTTGGGGTTCTATCACAGTAGTGATTCCTACTGGATCATAGTGGATCCTAGATTCAGAGCTGGAAAGAACCTAAAAAGGCAACCTAGTCCAACCAAGTCATTCTACCAGAGAAGTGAAATGACTTGCCCAAGACAGCTTTGAACCCAGGTCTTCAAAATTCCTTCAAAATCAGCCCACTAAATAATAACCCCAAGATCATTTCCAGCTGAACCATTATCAAAGTATGCTTCTTCCATCTTCCTTTCTGGATTCAGACCTATCACCCAAAGTGTTAGCTGTATTTCCTAGTTTTATGTCCTTTTCTTATGCCTTTGCCCAAATCGCTGATAAAAAACAAAACAGCACTGGTCCAAACATAAATTTCTAAAGCACTGCAAGAGATTGCTTTCTCAGAAGATATCAAACTATTTTAATGTCTGGGTCTGGCTCTAAATCCACCTAACTGGACAGCTGCCTAGCCCACGTCTTTCTATCTTGTCCACAAGAAGAACACGGCAGACTTTGTTAAAAACCTTTACATATATACTTTAGTCAACTGTACAACATTCCTATGATCTACCAGTCTAGAAGCTCTGCCCAAAAAGTAAACGAGGAACAGGAATGGCCTGTTCTGAGGAAGTATACTGGCACTTAATGATCAGTCCTCCCGTTTAAGCAAGCATCCCTTTAATCCTATGTCCTAGAATTTGTCCAGGAAGTAAAGTCAAGTTCACTGGCTTGTTTGCAGACTCTCTCTAGTTTGCAACAAGGAAAGATGATCCCCTCCCTTTTTCAAAAAATTAAGATAACATTCACTTGCCTTTTGGGAAACTTGTCAAAGCAAAGAAGACTTCTACTCAGAAGCCATTCCCACCTACCCATTAAGAAAAACCTACCCCAAGAACTCTATTTAGGAAGGATACAGACATTTTTTGGTAAAAGAATGTTTAAAAAAAAAAAAGGCACACCCACAAAAAGAAGTGACTGCAAAAGCTGCAATTATATATCTGTAGTCTGCTATAGCCTCTCTGGATAGGGATGGGGAAGAAACAAACACTTGTGGCTCATGTAGGATCTATTGTTAATTCTCTATTCTTGCGGACTTGGGTCTGAAAAGCTTCTTCTCAAATGATTTGTTAAACTGAACCTGAGTCACCCCTCTCCAAAGCTGATCATCTTCCTCTCCTTGCTGGGCCATAAAAGCCCTTCCTGAGTAACTAGGACCCTCCCATCAAGCTGGGCTCCTGTGGGGGAGCTGGTTCTAGGCAACCAGGAAGTGGGATGGATGGATGGACGGACGGATGAATGATGGGTATTGTTCCACCCTGAACACCCAGACCCAATCAGTGTAGGCTGAGGTGATTTCAGCTGCAGGGAATGTGGCATCCATGAGTTTTAAATGAGCCATTTATTGATGACAAGGGCCTTCTCCCCCTCCCCCCAAAAGAAAAACTTTTCTACTTTCAGTTGCTAATTTAATGAGAAATGAACTTTCAAAAGAAAACTCCAAAAAGACATCAAAGCAGTTTCCAATGGACAAAATGCACTAATAACCAAGCAGTGTTTCTCAGAAAAAAGAGAGGTTTATTTATGCAATAGTTCCATTTTAAAAAGCTTTGTTTCTCCTCTCTTCCAAATAGCTCACTGTTACAAAACATATACTTAGTACTATGGGGGCAAAGACAGACAGAGCAAACCCTGGCACCTACAGAGGCCATTTAAAGAGAAGCTGAAATTCCTCAACAAACCAAAATAAAAATTTGACTCATATAAAGCCTATTCTCAGGCCAAACCTTTCAAGCTAAAAATGAGTTTGGCCAGACAAGCTCTACTTCAGTAGCACACAGCCCTTTCGCTAAGCACAGGTGAGTGAGTAATCCTCTCAAACAAAATAAAAAGGGAACGAATTCCTACTTGCTTCTACCAAATCAAACCAGACAAACCAAGTAGCTGGAAGGGGCTCCTATCACTACTCAGAACAGGATTCTAAGAGAAACTGTTCCCTGTTCCATGTTGAGCTGCATCACTTCCCTATTTCCTCCAGAAAGGGAACCTTGGCTGCTAAAGCTAATCTTCCTCCAGATTCCAAAAAGCTTAGGGGTCAAATATTTCCCCAACCCCAAGCTAACATAGGCCTGCCCTGTGGTGCCAGCCCTCAGCAAACAGAAGAAGGTAGGGGCTCTGTCAAGACTTCTAGTCTAAATCTCCTCATCTTAAATACCGTATCAGGTCTGTTGCTCCTCCGGGGCATCAGTTGCATTATGGGTGAGGAAGGTGTCCCACCTCCTGAACTCAGCCTTTGCCTGCTGTGGTATTTGATGCTTCCCATGTTAAGTGTATCCACAGATTCTCCAGGAAAAGAGGTCCAGGGCTCTGACACATAGGAGGGAGAGCTATTTATTCCTATGGGCAAACACCTACTACCCTTCTTATCAATCCATCAGTTGAGTTATTTTCAGGTCTGCCAGAGAGAACTGGCCCCCGTGGGGTTCATTTTCATGCTACTGAAAGGAGAGTCAGCTCACCTGCCCTCTGCCTGCGCCACTACAAAGCCCCTTTTCAGGCTGTAGCCAAGTCTGGAGAAATCTGGGTTACAAGATTTCCTAAGAGCAAAGTGAAATACAGCAATCATACTGGGCAGCAGTGAAGCCCAAATCAAATGCCTGTCTTCAAAGAGCTTATATTCTAAGACCCCATAAGACATGGGAGACATGAACAAAGGCAAAGGGGCTGCTATGGACAGAAAAGGCAACTTCTTTCCCCGTTTCTTTTCCTCAGCCTCTGCTCACTTTAATGAGGGTTGAGTGTGGGAAGAACAAGAGGAGCTGAGACAGAAGTAGTCACACGAACCTGTCAACTCTGTTTTCTGCTCCTGCTACCAGCTGGGGAGTCATCAGCATGGGTGCCCCCAAAGGCCCTAGTCTGCTGGACAGCATCCATCCATCCAAGTTCCTAACTCAGTTATTCTGCAGAATATCTTGGCTACGTATTCCTGGGAAAGAATTTATAAAAAAACAACTTATTTCTGTGTGCTTTAAAATTTGCTAAGAGGGTTAGGGGGAAAAAATCAGAATAACGGACCAAGGCTCCAAATCAGATCATAGGGCTTTACGGGCCATGGCCACCTGAGGGCTCCTTCATTTAGAATGACCCAGACATCCGAGGCAATTGGCATGAGCAAAATCATGAAAGTGAAAAGGCTGATTTTCCAACCACACCACAGTCATAGCATGGTGCGGATGCTGGCTGGATGGGGTTTTGCAAACAACCTAGTTTGAGCAAAATTGTCCTTGCATGGAAGAGCTACTCCTAGGTCCCGGCCTGCAGCTTTCCTTATTAGGAATTTTCTCTTCCCACATGAGAAAACTCATATGTCCTAGTTGGAAAAGAGGCATAAATACCCCAAAGGGCAGTGTAGTGCACATTCCAAAGTCTATCCAAAAACTATCCATACTTAGAACAGGCAACACTGACAATCGAGCTTCCCCCAATCTCCAATTCAAGCAACAATGTGTTCTGAGAGGGCGCTGGCCTGCAAGCTGAGAGACTCAACCTCAGTCACCGACAAGTAGCGACTCTGAGGAAGTCCCAAATTCTCAGCTTCTTCATCTTAAAGCTGAAGGGGAGGGGGCTACATGGTTTCAAAGAGCCCCACCTAAAATTCTATGACTTTATGACTTCCAGTCTTCTTGGATGTTTTTGTATGGTTACATCCAGCTTGAAGAACAGTGATGACACTTGAGTGTTTTCCTTTTGAGGATGGGGGAAAAGATCCTGGGCTTTCGGCAAGTTAAGCCTTATAACCCAATACACATGAGGCTTCAAATAGCCACATAAGCTCAGCAGCTACTTCACAATTCCTTGAGTCAGGTTTTCTTGGACAAGGGGAGTCTCTAGGGGGGTTGGCCTTTCTACTGGCCACAGCAGTTGGGAGTCCTAGAACTCTTCCAGCTCCAAGAGCCATTCCCCAACAGTGAAACAGGCAATGACACGATTTCATCTGTCTTGAGAACTGGTGGATGTGTACTTGGGCCTGAATGCTTTGAAGAACTGATCTCCTGGGCTTTTAGAAAGCCAGGGAAGTGGCACCAAATCTCCCAATCTAAAAGATGACTGCCAGAGTACACTAAAAGTTGCCAATCTACTGTTGAATTTGGTGAAGCCAAACGTCTGTCCTCTGTAATGTTGTAATTCAAAATAACCCCTTAACCTCCATGAACTTCTCTGCCCCTAAGGCTACTTTTCTTTTTTCTTTTTCAAGTACAGTACAGCTACTTATTTCTCTACACAAAGGAAAACCTAAAACACACACACACCCTCAAAAGCACAAATTAAGCAATCAGCAGAAGGGGGATCACTGAATCAACATTTTACCTTTACCTAGACCTTGCACTATCCAAACAATTCCGTTTAGGTCCAATTCCCTTTATATCTTCTGGCAAGCCAAGGTCAGGCCTTGGGCTCATCCTCTTGCTAGAGCTCATTCATATTATCTCTTTCTCTCTCTCTCAAATTTTATTTTATTTTCAATTCTGAATTCTATTCCTCTCCCCTGCCCATTGAGAAGGCAAGAAAAACAAAACCCACAACAAATATGTATACTCAAGAAATTATCGGGGCGGGGAGAGAGAAAGAAGGGGGAATAAAAAGAGAAGAAATAAGCTTCAGGGGCAGCTAAGTGGTGCAGTGGATAAAGAACCACCCATGGAGCCAGGAAAACCTGAGAACCGGCGTTAGATACTTGACACTTACTAGCTGTGTGACCCCGGCAAGTCACTTAACTCCTATTGCCTTGCAAAAAAAAATAAAAAATAAAAATAATGTTTCAGTCTGTACTCCGAGTCTATCAGCTCTCTACTGGGAGGTAGCTGTTTCATCACGTTCTCTGGACTTGGGGTTGGTCATTGTGTTAATGAGAATTTCTAAGTCTTTCAAAGCTGTATGTCTTCATAATATTGCTGTTACTGTATAAACTGTTCTCCTGGTTCAGCTCACTTCACATTCTATCTGCTCATACAAGTCTTTCCAGGTTTTTCTGAAATCCCCTCCTTCATTATTTATTACAGCACAATAGTGTTCCATCAAATTAATATACTATAATGTGTTCAGCCATTCCCCAACTGATTTCCCAATTTCCGTCAGTTTCTAATTCTCTGCCAACACAAAAAAGCGCTGCTATAAATATTTTTGTACACATGGGTCTTTCCCTCTTTCTTTCCTCTCTTTGGGGTATAGATCTAATAGTGGTATCACTGGGTCAAAGGCATGCACAATTTAATAGCTTTGGGGGCATAGTTATAGATTTCCTGAATGGTTAGACCATTCAAAGCTCCTCCAATGGATACCTCTCCTACCTCCCCCTTAATCCCCCTCCAAAATGTATCATTTTCTATTTTTTTTTTTGTCGTTAGCCAATCTAACGAGTGTAAGGTAGTAGTACCTCAGAGTTGTTTTAATTTGTATTTCTGTAATTATTAGTGATTTAGAGCATTTCTCCATATGGTTATTGACAGCCTGAATTCCTTCCTCTGAAAACTCCCTATTCATATCCTTTGACCATTTATCAATTGGGGAAAGGCCTGAACCCATTTTTCCAGCTTAACACCCACTCATGGATATTTTTAGGAATCAGAAGGGCAATGCTAGAAAGCGATCTTAGTGATCATCTATTCCTACCTATTTGGAAAAAAATTTGCCCAGAAAGGACAGACTTGCTCATGGTTGCATAGTGGTTAAAGGTGGTGCTGGTAGCAGAACCCAGGTTACTTGACTCCAAAAAAATTTAGGAATGAGACTTTAACTTCCAAGGCAAAAAACTTAATTATAAAAACCAGAGTTGCCCAAAGTACTGAGAAGCAAGCTATTTTAAAAAGATATATTTGTAAGGTCCTCCCACACACACCTTAAAAATAAGTTCACTTGGGTCCCTTTCCAAATGGTTGGTTCCTCTGAAATGGTTGTATTTTTGTCTCCTCCCATAGTTCATTTCTATAAAGAGCTTTGGACCCTAACAAGCATAGCAGGTGACCCCAACAGGGCAAAATTCTAGTCTAAAAGAACACTCTTTGGAAGGGAGAGGAGGTGAGGCCTGCTGCCTTGGAGCACCCTACTTTTTTATAAAGAGAATAAATAAAACAGGCTGTCTTTTAACTGGAGCAAGCAACAGAGGCAAAGGCATGCCACTGTCTCTGGGCTCATCAAGTTCTTCCTAGTCAGTCTTGTTGGCACTGAGCTGTTAAAATGAATCTGATCATACCTAAGGGGCCCCTCAGCCATGGAACAGTATGTCTCTGCTTCAGAAGGAAAAAAAAAACAAAACAAACCTATTTGCGCTTTCAGCGGCTTACAGTTTAGCTCAAGTTACTGTGCAGATTAAAGATTGTCTGGTTTAAACTTTGATCCTTAAACAGGATAGTAAAATGAGCTAGGCCTGGCCTCTGAGGTACAACTTGGAACCCCAACAAGCACCACTGACAATGGACACACTTTTGCATTAACATCATATCAAATGGATGCTTGAACACACAAGCCTAGTTATTGACATTTGTTATTTGTGAGAAGCCTAAAATGGAACTGACCTCAATGAAAGCTGGGCCTAGTTCAAGCAGGCCCTTTAGCTACTCAAACTGTAGGCTGAATCTCCAATACATACCTTCCTTTCAAGGCAGATTAAGCACTGAGCTTCCAGACCCAGGAAATTATTCTGTTGGTACAATTCAAATATCAACACCAGAGAGCCCTAGATTCTATTTCCATATGGCTCAAGGGCCAAGGTGATTCTAGGTTTCTGGACCTTAAGACAAGAGTGCGGACCAAGTCCTCAAACAGATTAACCATGGTCATCGAGAATGGACTAAATGTTCCTTTTTCTCCCTAGAATTACCCCTCTACTATATGGCTCACTCCCTGCGCTTTACCACTTCCTGATGTTTACATGATCCACATGCCAGGGCTTGCTGTTAGAAGTAAAAATAAACTAGGATTGACCTTTACCAAAGATGGTTGGTTCACCTTCAAAAGGTGAACTCTATAGCAAAGCCGTTTCCCCACCAAGTTCCAGGTGGTTAGCTGTGCTCCCATTCAAGTGAAACCCACGGCATATCATTGAACTTGTAGCATGGAAGCTGGGTAGAGTGCCTAATAAACCCATTGGTGACAGAAAGGGACATAGCCAATCAGTGTTCTCTGATTTTCATAAACGCTGTTCTTGTAAAACAGTGCCTTCCAGATAGTCAACCTTTTAAGGCTGCTGTGTTTAGTCTGGGGGAGAATCTGCATCCTGACACAGGACACAGGAAACAGAAGCCAGGAGACAAACTGCACAGATGTACACTGTTTCAGACACTTCATCTCGGTGTCTTTTCCCCAACTAACCTCCCTCTTAACAGTGCTTGGGAGTAAGATGAGCCTTTTAGAAACAGGGCAACTTTAAGGTTTATAAGAGAATTTAGGACAGCTATCAACATGATCAATTACCCTCCTCTCTGAAAAGGCCAGTGCTGGCACACAACCCACTGAGATTTCTTCAGACAGGCAAATACTGCCCTTTGTTACAATTGCAATGAAGCACAGCTTACCAGGGTATCTGGGAGAGAACTTAACTTAGACCATAAATTCCAAGTTAAGAGTTCAACAGTCAATTTTGTGGCATTAAAATTATACAATCCTCTCCGTGGCCTCATGGGTAAGCAGAACAATCAAGAGGATGATCAGGTCTATTTCCTGACACCAGCACTTCCAAGACTATATGAGGATATAAAATGGGACCAACTCTGGATTCAGAGTGATCTCCCAGAGTCCAGAGAAGGGCACAGCCTTTAACATTCCAAATCTAGGTACCCTACATACCCGAGGCAGGCAATTAGAACAATGTCTTGGGCAGATTTTTAAAGAAGTAAAACAAACCTTTTTTTAGCCCAAATGTAATTATGGGATAGAGAGGAGGAGCCAGTTAAAAAAAAATACTGAAACCTCTGACTCATAATTGTTCCATAAAAATGGTTTGCACTGGCAAGACGACAGGTGCGAATTATCACTTGGGCTTGTCCTACCTGTAGTCTTCCTAAGAGGGGAGTCAAAAGGGGTGGGAGGGAGATTCCTAAGCTCTTGCCAAACCAAGTATCAGTCATAAAGGGTGGGTGTCTCCAGCATCATTGTGGAATGGAGTCAAGCCAAGTTGGAAACAAGCCTGGAAAGTACCTTGCCAGGATGGTTTTGACTTCACATATTGTTGTAAAAAGAGGAGCTGTTTATGGAAGGAGATGCCAATTATAGGAGATGTAAGGATCGATGGCCTGTAGCACCATCAGTGTTGCTGGGTATACTGTGATAGCTTGTGAGCTTACTTTACCTTCACAGGGTAAAGACAGGAGAGAAGGAAGAATAATATTTCTGTGCCTCTTTGATCATCAAGAAAGAAAAGCCCCTACAAAATCTCTTAAAATGCTTAATCTAAGTAGAACTTAAGTGTCTTAGGTCAAATGGTGTTTTCAGGTGGATCCTGTCTCCCAAAGACCTGAAAATGAAGTCCTCATTTTGGGAGCAGTAGCCTTTGACACCTTTGGCTGTCTCATGAGGGCAAAAGGAAATGGCTAGGATAACAAGTCATGTGATAGGCCTGGTGAATCAGGTGGCAGAGGCAGAATCAGAGCTATGCTGAGGTGGCCTTGTTACTTTGACATTCCTGTGATTCCGCCAAGGTAAAAAGTAACCTGAGGAGTTTGCCTTATATGGGCAGAATGACATGTCTAGCTAAGACAGCGTGCTAAACAATCCTAGCTTGAATCCATTCGTGTTCTGCATAGGAGAAGTATCCCGGTAAGTTGTTCCTCAAAGTATAGCAAATAATTATTTATGGCAGGCTATCACACGTGATTCACAAAACAAAGGTACAGCCCAACTGCCTTTGTATGTTTAAAAAAAAAAAATCCAGGCAATTCCAGAAGCAGAGCAGCTGTGCAGCCGTTCCCATGTTTACCAAGGGAAAGACTGAGCAAATAGCTTTTCCTGTTCCAAACAACTGGTCCACAGCAGGACCAGAACAAAAGTAATTTCAGACCAACAGTACCCACTAAGACAAGATGTTCCCACTCTAAGTGAAGCTGTCAGTGAAAATGGACCATAAGCACTGTCTTAGGTGGCAGCTAGGTGGTGCAGAGGAGAGAGAGGGCCGGGCCTGCAGTCAGGAAGATCCGAGTTCAAATGAGTCATCAGACACTACTGGCTTTGTGACCACAGGCAAGTCACTTCACCTCCATCTGCCTCAGTTTTCTCAACTGTAAAATGGGGAAAATAGTATCATCTACCTCACAAGACTGCTCTAAGGATCCAATGATTTGTAGAAATGCTTAGCTCAAGGTGGATTTCAGAAAAACCTGGAAAGACTTACATGAACTGATGCTGAGTGAAGTGAGCAGAACCAGGAAAACATTGTACACAGTAACAGTAACACAGTGCAATGACCAACTTTGATAAGACTTACTTCTTCTCAGCAATGCAATGATCTAAGACAATTCCAAAAGACTCATGATGGAAAATGCTATTCACATCCAGAGAAACAACTATGGAGTCTGAATGAAGACGGAAGCATACTCTTCTCTTTTTTCCTTTCTTGTGATTTTCCCCTTTTGTTCTGATTCTTCTTTCACAACATGACTAATGTGGAAATGTGTTTAATATGACTGTAGATGTATAGCCTATATCAGACTGCATGTTGTCAGGGGGGATTGGAAAATGTTATAAAAGTGAATATTAAAAACTATCTTTACATGTAATTGGAAAAAATACAATACTATTAAGCGGGGGGAGAAACAGAAACACTTAGCTCAGTGCCTGGCACATAGCAGGTGCTTATTAACTGTTTATCCCCTTTCCCCTTCCTCACTACCACTTCTAAACTTTAGGACACAAGGTCAAATTCAAAAGGTTCCTGAGAAAACAAGGCCACAAAAAGGCCAAACTTTATACCACGTGTAAAATACGGTGGTACATTGTGCCTGATTACGTTCCCAAGGATATTCATAGCCTGTTCTGATCTTGTTGCTGTTGCACACTCCTCTCCCCCAAAAGTTAGTTTTCTCAGATACAAAATTTTAATCAACTTTCTCTCAAAACAAATTTATGTCTTCATAATACAATCACCCTCCTTTGAAGTCATGTACTGTCATTATGCCCAGAAAGCAGGGACGAGAAACTAAAACTCTGAGTCCTAACTATTTTTTAAGAAAAAAGTTCCACCCTTTTTATAAAAGATGTTGATGTAATAATAGTTGTCATTTACATAGTGCTTTAAGGTTTATATAAAGTATCTTTATACACTTTATTTGAGCTTCACAACAACTCTGTGAACAAAATACAACAACTGATATTGTGTCTATTTTTCCAATGAGAAAACTGAGGCCCAGAGAGATTAGGGGGCTTGTTGGTAGTAAATGGCAGAGACAGAATTTGTGCCACAGGTCTAGCACTATTTCCTCTTTGACTTAATCGATCAGTAAAGTATTACTGAAAAAAAAAAAAAAAGGGATTATAGAAATCATAAACCTTAGAGGTCATCTATTCCAACTGCCTCACTTTACAGGTGAGGAAACCGAGGCCTGAGTCAGTGACTTGACCTGTTCAAGGTCACACAGCTATTTAAAGCAGAGTTAGGAACCAGGTCCTCTGATTTTAAAGCCAGAACTCTTTCCATTGTGCTAAGCTTTCTCTTTGCTTACCTATTCCACCCTTTCTCCCATCAGATTTCCCCACGTACTCCACTAGGTATTATCCATTAGGAAAAGATAGCCCTTATACTAGAGAATTTACAAATGCAAAGAGCTCCCAGAACTCCACAGAGATGCTCATAAACAAAGCTCAGAAGGAAAAAACACTACCAAGAAGACTTTCCTTTAGTAGAGGTAAGGATGTCAACACCTTACTTCCTCAGAGTATTGAAGGCAAATTTTATTCCAAATGGGCAAGGTCTGGATGCCTGCCCTGAAGCCAAGGAGAGGACAACAGTTTAAGCTGCATTATTAAGCAGAGGCCCTTCTCTTATGAAGGGAAGGAAAAGAGGTGTTTCTGGTTCCGCTGAGAAGAAAGCAATCTGGTTCCTCCTCCCCTGCCTAACAAGCCTTTGATCCTCAGTCTTCTAGATGGGTGGTAAGCAGACAGTAAATGTGTATAGCTAAAAGACTTGTGATGGCCAAAGACTGTTTCCCCTTGAGTCCAAAGATGTACTAGTAAAATACAAATCAGCCAAACATTTCCAGCCTTATCCCATGCAAGGTTAGCCAAAGTCATACTTTCAGGGACATTCAGATCAGTTTTCTCTCAGGATGGATTCAGGAATGGGATCTGAGGATAGCAGCCCAAGAGAGTCATTAACAAGTCAAGAGGTAAAGAGAGGACCTATCCAGAACATTCAATGAGGAGCAGAATCACTAATAGAATTCAAGTAAAAGGTTTTCTGGACAGTTCTCCCTCCAACAGGATGGTGTAGTAGGCTATGATATGGGAAAGGAAAACTGTCAAAAACATGGGCCTAAGAGGTTTAAGGCACCAAAGGTTATTAGCATAGCCACAAAAGCAGGCTGAAAAACCAAAAAAAGCCAGAGGGTCAAATGAAGACTTAGTCTATTCTGAAAATTCTTAAACTCTCTTAAAGTCAGGAACCAAAGATTTCTTTTCTGTTGCCAGGATATGTCTGAAGAAACTGAAAATACAAGTGGCATCTTACTGAGAAATTATTGTTCGAAACATCCACTTTGGGGGCAGCTAGGTGGCACAGTAGATAGAGCTCCGACCTTGGAGTCAAGAGGACCTGAGTTCAAGTCTGACCTCAGCCACTTGACGTTTACTAGCTGTGTGACCCTGGGCAAGTCACTTAATCTCGACTGCCTCACCACCAGCACCACCAAAAACCTGAAACATCCTCTTTGACCGGACTCTGCGCCAGAACTCCAAATTCCCAATATATTCTCAACGAAGTCTTCCTTTAATGATTCAAGGCAGTCCAGGGCAAATATATGGGGTTTTTCAAAAGGTCTTTCTTGAGTATACCAATCTACTATTATCAAGTCATATTCTCAAATATAACAGGTATCTTTCCTGCTTTCTTACTATGCTGAATAGTCACAGTTGAGAGGAGAAACACTTTCATGTTTTGTCCTCTTATTCTTCTGGAAGACCAAGAAAGTCCCTGGAGCTAAACCAGGTTAGAATGATAGTCTGACCACCAAATCCCCAGCACACATCATTCCCAGGCATGAGGGGCAGAGAAAGCATCAAGAGTGAAGATGAGTCAAATGGGAGAAAATGAGTGACAAGGTAGCTGCCAATCCTCACGGCTCTGAGAAAGCAAATGAGCTCACCAGTTGGACTCCACTACACTATGTACTGCTATCTTCCTGTAGATTTTCCAAAGCACAAAGTCAGTCAGCAACCTATAAAAAACAACAGCTACAAAGGAAAACCCTGGATGCCTTCACTCCAACACGAATAAACTTCTGTTGTTCTTTTGTTTGAAATCTTCAGTTCCAAATTCTCTGCCTCTCTGATTCCCTTCCTCTACCTACTGAGAAATCAAGAAAAATAGAACCCATTTCAAATGTAACTAATGAATTTCTCCAAACTATGCCTAGTCAATGGAACATGAAGGCATCTTGTGGCAGTGAGGGAAAGAAATGGAGAAAAGCACAGAGAACTAAGGGTCAGAGTACAGTACTATAAAAGATGAACGGTAGAAATTTGTTTATATTTTATTCCAGAGGTAGAACAAGGCACTACTGTATATTTCTGAGCAGAGGGAGATGTGGAAACATTATATGCTCAGCACTAGCCTCCTTCTCAAAACCTCCAGTCCTGCATCAGCCATTACTTTCTGGACACCTAGGAATGGATGTCCCACAGTCATCTCAAATTCAACATGGCCAAAGGAGAAATCATTATTTTTTCTCCCAAACCTTCTCCTTCCCCCAAATTCCCCACTACTGTCAAAAGAATCACCCAGACTGGCAACTTTGGTGTCATTTTCAACTTCTGACCTGCACATGTCAATATACTGTGCCAAATCATCATTTCCACCTTCACAAAATCTCTTCTGTATGTCTTCCCCACATGTAAGTGCTACTTGGTAACACCAAGCAGTGTTAGAATATAACAACTGCTGAATAAAGACTTGCTAAATGGAACTGGATTTGGGATACAGTATCTGTGTTGTGAATAATCAGCTTTTCAAAGGCATTTCTTCTCTCATAGGTAACACCCACACACTGACTGCTCTGAATCGATGACTCTGGTATTCCTGAACTCTCCTTGCAGGTTAAAGATCTGGGTTATATTCTTCTAGAGTCATCTGTCCAGGAACAATGAAATCAGAGTAAAGGATGTGTCAGGAAGTGAGACGTCACAACCAGTGGCCTTTCTAGACCTGCCAAGTGTAGAAAGCATACCTGCCTGTTTACTTTCTATCTCCGGTCCTCTAGGTGCTTCCTACCAAGTAATGCTCCATGAAGAAGAGACACACAATTTTGAGGTTCTGGAGCACACCCATAGGCTCTGTATTTTGCTAGATAAACTGCTGGGGCTAGCTGGTCTCCAATTGCAAGTGCTCTGGAGGAGAAAGTGAGGCTAGTGACTTTGCACAGTACTCCCTCACTTAAATCCAATTCTCTTGCATGTCATGGCATCACCTCCCTGATGTCACGGTCCTCTTTGAGAATGAAGGACAAACAACAACACCAATTTGTAAAGTTGGGGCTGAAACACAAATCCATTGCCCACTCATTAGGTAATGCTGGACCAAGTCACTCAGCTTTTCTCTGATCAGTCTTCTCATCTGTTAAATAGGAGAGTCTGAACCTGCCTACAAGGTGTCTTGAGGTCCTTAAATCAAAAGTTTGGGTTTTTTAAAATCAATATACAGTATTTAAGATTATGAGGTGAGAGCTTACTGCTTCCTAAAATGAGGTTCCAGGTTTCCTTAAATACTTAATGTCCAACTCAGTAGGAGAACTTGATGAAACTCTAGTTTTCAAAGGCAGGTAGTTTTTAAATTTGGACTGGAATTGGAAACAGAAAAAAAAAAGCTTGTGGTAGAAAAGGGGGCTGATTTGGGGTGTAAGGCTATGTGAAAACCACTATGCCCCTGCAGCCCCCTCCTTTAGTCAATTTCTCCTGGAAACTTCATTTTAAGGAGAATGCTCAGGCCAATCATATTCCTTTCTTCATTTCTCTTTTGGGCTCCACTCCTGAAACTTCAGACTTGCTTCTCCCTTATGCCCCCTGCTCCCTCCAGTTTTCAGCTTCCTTTTATGTGCTATCTTCCCCAGCAGAATTGTAAGCTGTGCTTCTGTTTGTATCCCCCAGTGCCGTACACAGTAACAGCTCAGACAAGGCTCTCGGGCTTAGACTAGACAATCTCTAGATCCCCACTCCTAGGAAGCAGCACAGGAGAGTGGAAAGAAATTGGGTTTGGAGTCAGGAGTCCAGGCTGAAATCCAAGCTATGCTACTATCCATGTGACCTCACATCTCTCCTGGCCTCAGTTTTCTCTCCTGGAAAATAAAGAAGTAAAGGATCTAGACCCTGCTCTTCAGTTCTGAGAACCTAGGATCTGATCAGCTCTAGCCTGAGCATTTTTTTTCTGACCACATCTACCTAAACCAGAAGAGCTTTGGTCCCCTGGGAATGGGAACAAATAACCTGTCTACCAGGTTCTCCTTTTCTGTGCCCGCCCGCTCTCCCGCTCCCCCCCACCCCCCCCAGCACAGAAAGAGAAGCAAGTGTGGTCAAGCCTCATCCCAGAGCCACAAGGCCTCTCTGCAGCTTGCTATACTGATGAACCAGGTGACTGAATACACCATACCAAGGCAGTGCTAGAGCCTCACCATGAGCTCCACCACACATCTCTCCCACTCCTCTCTCTACTCTCCTGATCCTAACAGTAAGCTACAGCAAGGACAGCCTTCTTGCTAAGTCTAAGTTTAGCACCTCTGGTGCTAGCTTTAACTAGCATCCAATTCAGTCTAAAAGCTCCAACCCCCTACACTAATAAGTGGAAAATCAAGTACTGGAGTCTTCTTAATGAGGAGATTAAGAGCCACTCCCACAGAGCTGATCTTTGCTCACTAAATTATTTGACATCACACTGAGACCTCTGTACCGCCCCTCTCTTGGCAAAGTCCAAATTCCGGCAGGGTGAACTTCGGCCCCCCTGCCTCTGCTATTATTAATAGTAAAAGAACGTGGATCACGGAGTTCAAAAATATCCTCCCTTCTGTGCTGTTTCAGGGTTTATTAAAAAGCAACAAAGGTAAGACGGCAACAGTCAAGCATAGGTTGCTGTAGTCACCACACATCTCAATCTGAAAAATATCTAGTTTGTGCTTGTCTAAGGAGGAATGTAGCTGGCTACCTACCACCAGTCATGGAGAAAACAACTTCTGGGTCCACCACCAGCACTTTCAGACAAGGCCATACACAGGCATGCTGGCTGATGTGGTAGAGTAGAAAATTCAGAGGCAGGAGAGCCAGGTTCTAGTTCCACTATCCTGAGGAAGTTTGTTTCCCCATTCAATTTCAGTTTCTCTATGTTAACTGAAGGAATTATTTAGAATAGATGAGTGGTTCTCAAAGTGTGATCCAGCAATCCCTGATGGGATAGGAAGAGAGGTTCTCCAAGACCCTTTCAGGGAGTCTGTGAGGTCAAAACAATTTTCATAATAATACTAAGAAGTTTTAATTTCTAAGATGGTAAACATATATAACACATATAAACAAACGCTCTTGGGTGGGTGGAGGTCTTCAATAACTTTTAAACCAAAAAGTTTGAGAACCACTTTACTTGGCAGTCCTTCAGGTCCCCTTTCAGCCATAACACTGTTTCTATGATTACAATACCTTGGCTATTTTGAAATTCCATGTACCACTAGGATCTATGACCTGATCAAATGACTCACCAATGTAGTTCCCTGTGGCAGTGGAATGGGGTCCATGAGCCTTAAAAAAATTTTTTTTATAATTATATTTCAATATAATGTGTTTACTTTCTTGTCATATGTAATTTATATATTTAAAGACATTCAGAGTAGAAGTTCATATGCCAAAGGGCTCCCAGACAAAAAAAGAGATTAAGGATCCCTGCCCCCTAGGACAGGTCCATCACAAATCCAGACTCACCAATGGAAAAATAAGTTCAAGGCACATTTTCTATTCTCAGGAGCATCTTCTAGGAAACAACGTAACTGTCACTATTATAATAAACAGGAAAAACTACAGGCAAAGCAACACTACTAGTCCAATATTGAAAAGAAGCTTTCTTTAGAGAAAAGGGGGATGCTACTGAGCTAGGTGGCCCAGTGGATAGAGTGTTGGGTCTGGAGTCAGGAAAACTCACTTTCCTGAATTCAAATCTGGCCTCAGATACTTACTAAGTTGTGTGACCCTAGGCAAGTCACTTAATCCTGTTTGTCTCAGTTTCCTCATCTGTCAAATGGCAAACCACTCCAGTATCTTTGCTAAGAAAACCCCAAAGGGGACTCATGAAGAGTCAGAGACAATTGAAAAGCCTGACCACCACCACAGTAGGATGCTGTTTCACCATTAACTGCTTTTCTATCCCGAAGAGCCATTCCTCTATACTCCATAAACAAGGCTTGTGAATACATGAAAACACCTTATTATCTCTGCTCCAAATCTGCTTGTCCTTCTGGGCCCACTCTTTTTATATATGGTACTGTCTCTGATGTTTGAGAACTTGCTGCTATCACTAAGTTTTCTTCTACATTTACCAAGTCCTAGAGGCTACCTCTATCAAGTCACTTACCTCGGATCTCTCCTCTCATTCTAACTGCTACCACTCTATAGTTACAGGGATTGAGTATCATTCCAATTCTCTCCCATCCCCTTCCTATGAATCTTAAATAACTGTTGTATTCTGTCAAGGATTTTTTCCAAATGGAACCAGCATTTAGTCTGATCATTTTTGTTTTAATTTCCAATTTATCTATTTCTCCCTTAATTTTTAATGCTGCTCTTTTGTGTTTATTTTTGTTTTAGTTTTTGGCTTCAAAATATAAGCACAGAAGAATCTTTTTTAGTATCATAAAAAGTATCTAACACCAAAGGCAAGTCTCATATGCAATGAGGAAACACTAGAAGCTTTCTTAATAAAGGAATAAAGCATATATTTTTGATATAGTTTTAGAAATGCTAGTAATAAGACAACTGAAAGAAATTAGAAACATAAAGACAGGCAAGGAGATTAAACTGTCCCACCAAAGTTAATTTTAATGTTGTATCAAACAAATTATCTATCAAAGGGATACTTAACAGAACTTGATAAAATAACAATTTGGAAAAAAGGTCTAAAATAGCAAAAAAGTTAAGAAAAGAGGGAGAAGAGCATTTTTTAGACCTCAAATTATACTATAAAGCAGCAGACATCAATTTGACATTGGTTAAAAAAGAGAGGTAGATCAAGGAAACAGGCTACACAAGGAAGAATCAGAAAACAATGGAAATCAATAACCCAGTGTTGAATAAACTAGAAAACATAAATTATTTGAGAAAGAACTCCTTATTTGATTTAAAAAAAAAAACTGCTGGGAAAACTGGGAAGCAGTCTGGCAGAAATTAGGCTTGCACCCACCAACAAATCCATCTTTAACTCTACTGTTAGAATAATTTTCCTTGTGCATAGATCTACTTATGTCACTCCCTCTACTCAAAAAAAAAAAAAAAAAAAAAAAAAAAAAATTCTTCAAAGGTTCCTATTGTCTCTCTAAACAAGCTCAAACTCTTTTGCCTCACATCTGAGGTCTTCCACCATCTGCCAGCCTCTACACCTTTCCAGAAAGACAGCACAGTAATGGTGGAACATTGGATCTGAATTCCAACTCTGAGGCTGACCAGTTCTGTGTCCTCAAGCAAGCCACTGAACGTTGCTAGCATCTGTAAATTCCAACCAAGAGTAAAAGTGAAACTCAAATCATCAAAGGCAGCATAAATCACCTCTCCAACATTTAGCCTCTTACTTGAAAGATCTACTACTATGCTCAGAATGGAAAAGGGTACATGGAAGCATAATAAATAGTATTTTCCAATAACCTGTTTGTGGGATTATGTAATTTGTTAACTTTAGAGCACTACATACATGTCCTGGGAGTCTTACTTTAAGCTTTGATAACTTCAGAAGTACAAATGCTACAAAGTTATCAAAAAAAGTCATTTAAAGGTTTGTTTAAATTTCTTTTATACTTATTCAGTTGTCATTTTTGAATAATACATTTTTAAATTTTAATTCCAACGAGAAGGCACCTTGTCATTATGTATTATGTGTGTGATAGTTTCTGGATGACCCTTTCTCCGACCACAGAAAGTCCTCTTTGCTGATCACCTCAGTCCCCTATCTATCTTCTTTGACCTTTTTCTTGTGGATTCATGTCAAAGTTGTCATGTATGCATCAAAACCCCATTTTCTGTATGATCTCTATAAGACTAAGATTGTAAGTCACTCAGTGACTTTCAGTCACTGGGTAGCAGCTGACAAAAATTTTTACACAGTTCAGAGTGGTGTATAGTACCGAATTTTAATAAGGAATATATTAATCTTTTAAAAGTTTAAATAATTAGCCAATCAAAAATGTTGGGCTTTTAAAAAAAGTTCTTCTCAAGTTATTAAAGCTTAAAACTGCAATTAGATGTTTGGGACACCCTGTATATAAATGTGAATTATAGTTATTTCCTTTCAGTCCCTTCTATGTACTCTGTAGTCAAAATCAATTATTTTCTGTCCTTCAAATATGCTGGGAGAGAGGGGGTGGGAGCAGGAAGAGATAGAGGAAAAAGCACTGATTCTAGAGGAAGGCTATATTTTTCAAATCTCACCTGTCACGCATGAAAATACCTTCCCAAGATCTCAGTTTCTTCAAATCTATAAGGAAGGGTTCAGACAAGATAATGTCTGAGAGTCTTTCCAGATCTTAGTCAATAATCTTGGAATGACTCCGTATTTTGTTTGTACTACTCCAAAAATTCAGAATGTCTTCCTTTTCTCCTACCTACACCATCTTTATTCCTCCCCACCCCTTAAAACACAACTGTAAGCATACAAGGACTGAAGGGCACCTCAGAAGTTATGTAATCTGTATAGCCTACATTGGATTGGTTGCTGTCTTGAGGAGGGAAGAAGGGAAGGAAACAGAAAAATTTGGAACTGAAAATCTTATAAAAGTGGATGTTGAACATGAACTGATACGAGTGAAGGGAGCAGAACCAGGAGAACATCGTACACAGTAACAGCAACACTGTGGGACAACCAAATTTAACAGACTTAGCTGTTCTCAGCAATTCAGGGATCTAAGACAACTGGGAGGGACTCATGATGGAAAATGCTACCCACATCCAAAGAGAGAACTATGGAGTCTGAATGCAGATGGAAGTATACTACTTTTTGTTTTTTCTTTCTCAAGGTTTTCCCCTTTTGTTCTGATTCTTCTTTTACAACATGACTAATGTAGAAATATGTTTAATATGATTGCACATGTATAACCTATATTACATTGCTTGCCGTATTGAGGAAGGGGGAGGGGAGGGAGAAAAAATTGGAACTCAAAATCATATAAGAGTGAATGCTGAAAACTATCTTTACATGTAACTGGGAAAAATAAAATACTATTAAGTGGGAGAAAAAAAAGTTATGTAATCTAGAACACAACTGAACAGGAATCTTTTCCACAGTGTCAAAGAGTGTTGGTTTTTTGTTTGTTTTTGTTTTAAAGAGTGTTTATTAAGCACAAGGTGCATCAGGTACTGGTAATATAAAATATGAAAGTGAGAAAGTCTCTGCTCTCAATGAGATTATGTATTCTACTAGGGCAATACAACATGTTCAGAAAAGTCCTTACAAAATCCATACAAAATAAACCCACAATAACAGTGGAAAGGATGCTGGGCCCTGAAGTTAAGTGGTCATCTGAAGACCTTCAACGATGGGAACCACAACCTCCTCAGGCAACTATAATTGTGGGGAAGTTTCCCCAGACATTAAGCCTCAATCTGCCTTCTTCTGTATCTTCTACCCATTCCTCCTTGTTCTGCACAGTCTTCTTCCATAAAAAAAAGCTCTTAAAATCCTTGAAGATAACTTTCATGTCTCGAGTCTTCTATTCTTCAGGCTAAATATTCCTAAAAATCTCCTTCACCACATTGTTCTATGACGGGAGCTTCGGGGGCCTTCCCTGAGCTGGGTGCCCTTCCCTTCAGGCTTTCACCTCACTCCCCTACTAGCCTCTAAACTCCAAGTCCAGATAGGCTGTCTCTCCCAAAGCACAGCCCAGTGTTGTGACCACTGTGGGTGCCTGAGATTTTCCAAACTGAACTGAATCATTTCAACTCCCAACTCCAGACATACAAACAACTACATTCAAACATGCAAGGCCAAATTCTACAAACAATTAAGCCAGGAAATACTCTATTCAAGCTGAGATTCTAATTTACTCCTGGTTAACTTTACTTTTAGTTCCTTGGACTTAATCTATCTAAACCAAACTGCAATTATAGAAGAAAGGTCTTTATGTGAATCTTCAAGAGAGAAAACTTTGATAGACCTCTCCTCTATTGTACTGCTAAAAGTAGACTTTCACTGAGAAAAAATACAGATTTCTGCCAGGTTAAAACTTTTTTTTTTTTTTTTTGCTTTTCACTGTAAAAGCTTGGAAGGCCAGTAAGCAAGAACAGAATTCCTGTTGATGCCTACTATCCCAGGATGACCCCCAAATTTCCCCAAGTCCAAAATCTTCCACAAGCTCTGAGTTCTCACTATCTTCATAAAGTAAGACAGCAGTATCCAGGCCTACAAGAGCATTTCTGTCCTGGTCTGCTTTGGTGCACATTTTGGTTCAGAGGCTAATTTGAAAGCCTGGCAGTATTTACCAGGTTATTTTGTATGCACAAAAGCTGTGTCTGTGTGAAAGTGGAGGTTTTTCTTAAACTTGTCCAGATCTTTGGCTCAGGGAAATGTAAATCAAAGGTCTAAAAAATGTGTCAACAATGGAAGGAATGATATTCTACTAGAGTAATACAACATTCAGAAAAATCCTTACATAATACATACAAAATAAACCCACAAGGGGGAAGGGAGTAGGGAAGAATTAAATCTTTCTTTAATCAGCACTCAATTATCTTTGGAGGGGATAGAAAGGGATAACAATGAAGAAAGAAATGAAGTTTGGTGAAAACTCAAACAATGCTTTAAACCTCTATTTATTTCAACTGCCTGACTGGCTGGTCAAAAAACCTTCTTATCAAAGGAAATGAAGGGACTTGCTTTACGATGATCACCTTGGAAGGTGAGTGAAGGATGGACTGAAACAGACTAGAGGCCTGGAAACCAACTGAAAGGCTAGTGCAACATTCCTTTGCTGGATCTTCCTTCAAGATCATGCTTTCTAACTCTTAATGTCCCATAGGGCTCTGAGCTGGGTCATCGGTCAGCTCTTCTCCCTCTCTACTGTGTCACTTGCTGATCTCTCCTTTGTAACACCTCTTAAATATGTCCGATCTTCTCTTCTGATCCTGCCATTACCCTGGTGCAGGCCTGTATCACCTCACCACTGGATTACTGTTAACAGCCTTCTGGTGGTTTTGCCTGCCTCAGGTCTCCACTCTACTCCATCCTACATTAGCCACCAAAGTGATTTTCTTAAAGTACAGATTTGACTGTGTCACATCAATCAACTCCAGTAGCTCCCTATCACCTCCAGGTTCAAACATAAAATCCTGTCTGGTTTCAAAGCCCTTCCTAACCTAGCCCTCTCTCCTTTCCAGTTTCCTTCCTTGGCCTCCAGAAACAAGACACTCTCTCTTAGTTCCAGGCATTTTCTCTGGCCATCCCCTCTCAGTCTCCCGGTTTCCTTTAAGTCCCAATTAAAACCCCATCTTCCACAGGGAGCCTTTCCCAACCCTTCTCAATTCTAGTGCCTCCCCTCTGTTAATTATCTCCTCTTTATCCTACTGAATATATATCCCATTCAGTATCCTATTTAAAATTTTGACTCTTGAATTGACATAAGTGACAGAAAATGCCAACTCTTATTTCCAAGCTCCTCAGCCCCACAGTGTACAACATGCTCTATTAAATGAATAAGATTCAGGGCTAAAGAGCCCTGCCCACCAAGATATTCACTGCTTCTAACACTGGGGAGAGGGGGGCTGGGGGAGCAGTGTCCAGCAATAGCATATAATCTCAAGGCCCAAATGGCCTCCAAGAAACTCCTTCCCAGTTCAGTTTCCAAAATGTGATATGAAAGGCAGTAGAGGGTGGGAATGTATACTGGAAAGGAGAATAAGCAAATAGGAAAAAGAGTAAGCACAAAATGTAATGGCTCCCTAGTTTTAAAGGAACCTTCTAATCTTACTGCTAATAAGTCTCAGTAGGCACAGGCAATTGGCTAAGTTTAGTGAACAAATATTTCCATTAAAAAAACCCAGAAAAGCATTTAAGTTTCCATATACTAAAAACAAACCGGTAAGGTCTTTGGCTAACATGCTATATAGATAGAGATGTATTTAAATAAACCCTAAGCTCTTTTATATCCCTTTTACTACTTAGAGGCAGAAAGGGGCACTCAAAGCTTCAACAGAGGCAAATCCCAAAGCCTTATCCAACATGCACAAATCCACCAACTCCAGGAATATAATGGTGATAGTCATGGTACTTATATAATTCATTGCTAGAACCATAAAGAGTAGCACTCATCCTCACCAACTGACTCTAGTCTTGAGTAACCAGGGCCAGGAAAGGAGATGACCAATTCCATGCCTTTACCAGAAAGATGTTACTATGACAACATATAGATTATATAAATAAAGCAGTAAGCTCTAATTCAATCTCTCCTCTGGAAGGAAACTTCCAAGACCAGATTGCAGCCTATCAGGTCAATCTAAAAGCCACCTCTCTCTCATTTGCCACTAACAAAATACTACAAAAGCAGAAATAACACAGTCAATTGCTGCTGCCCTCATTAAATGGGACACCCAGGGAAACTTGGGGTGGAGCTGTGCCTTTCCCTAGCTAACAAGCTTAACTCCCTCCAACTGGATTTTAAGCCAGTTGAGGCTCTGCCTGTTAAAAGATCATTGCCATCACTTCTCCCAGCCACGCCAAGGGTGGCCAAGCCTGGGATTGAGACAGCTGGACATCACGATGCCTGTGTGGTCCATGGGAGTCCAATGGAACCAATGAAAAAAGCCAAACAACTGGAAAGTTTGGAAGCTGATTCGCCACAGGCAGCCCTGGACATACTAGTTCCCAGGTCTCCAAACACTCATCTCTCTCCTAGTTCTCCTCTTACTTTTCTGACCGCTCATTTTCAGTCTCCTTTACTAGATCTTCCTCAAGGTCACACACACACTGTGCATAGCCCCCAGGGCTCTCTGTCCTGGGCCCTCATCTCTTCTACCTCTAGAAACTTTTTTTTTTGGAAACTCTTTTTTTAAAACTGTTTTCAAACAATTTTTTTGAATGATGAAGTTAACAAATATTATATAAAACAAATATTTCCTTACATAAAGCAAAAGAGAAAAAAATCAAACTGCAAACACCTATTGCTTATAGCTTGCTTTTTACTTCTGCTACAATTTAACTTTTGGATCTGTTCTAATTGCCTATCACTCCGTTATTCTTGTCATTTTAAAAGATGTTCAATGACTTTCTTTCTTTATTGTTGTTTTTTGCATCAAAATCCTAGTCCCCCTCAGGTAACAGGTTTTATATGGGGATATTCAGGTGTTTTGTTGGGAAGTATCTTTTGTTCCAAACATACAACTTCTCCGAAGAGAGAAACTGCACAGAAAGACAGAAAAGTATGAACAAGATCGTTTCACAAAACATTCATTAACGATTAAAGTACAGGAAAAAATGGAATGCAGATAAGAACCAAGAAGGCCGGATTGGACCAATAACATGTATGTGAAAGTGAGGGAGGTACGATAGAGACATGAAATGAAACAGACTTGTATTACTGAAGGACCTTATTTGCACCATCAATGGCAGGGGAGGTACCACATTTGAATCCTCAGTTCTCTGTATCTGATGTACCATATGAAGAAATAGAAATAAAACCAACCCTCAAAATACTACACTAACAGGAACACAGAACAGTAAAAGATGAGCATACCCAGAGAAAATAGAACACACCAAGTATATGAAGAAGGGCTGGTGACAGACAGTCACACACTGTCATATGAGCAGTGTCCAGAGATTTAGAGAAAAGCCCCAAGCAGACTGGATGAAATTCCTGGAGCAGCTTTTTGGCAGGGCATGGACAAATCACACAGGATTTTAAGGCATGGATGGATTGTGAGTGTTTATCAAGCAGAAGAATGCCCCTATCAATGAGAAATACAAACAGCAGAGTAAAGAGAGTGCATATTACACAGATTACAGTAGTGGGTTAAAAGAGCAGTAAGTTAAAAACTCTTTCACTTGGTGATCTCATTAGCTTCCATGGATTCAATTGTCACCTCTATTCTTATGATTCTCAGAACTACACATCCAGCCTGAACTTTTCTGTTGACCTACAGTCACATCTTCACCTGCCTATGGGACATCCTGAACTAGGTGTCCCACTCAACATGTCCCAAACTGAACCCATTGTCTTTCTCCTCAAACCCCTCCTTCTTCCTAACTTTTCTATTTACTACTCTAGAGGGTATCACCATACTCCCAGCCACAAAAGCTAACATCTGCAGTCTTCTTCAGTCTCTCTCCCACTTGCCCCCCAGCCCCAAGGCTGCAAGTAGCGAGGTGGCACAGTAGATAAGAGTGCTGGGCATGGAGTCAGGAAAACCCGTGTTCAAATTCAGCCTCAGACATTAGCTGTGTAACTGGGGGTGCGCCATTTTGCCTCTGCCTCAGTTTCCTCAACTGTAAAATTGGGATAATAGCACCTGCCTCTTAGTCTTGGTTTGAGGATTAAACGAGGTAACATTTGTAAAATGCTTAGCACATCGCTTAGCACATAGTAAGCACTTAATAAATTTTTACTTCCTTCCTTCCTTTTTTGTATCACTTCTCATATATGCCCCTTTCTCTCCTCTGACACTGTCACCATGATCTATACGTCCTCAATCACCTTAAGCTAGACTCCTACAAACAGCCTGATGGTTCATCTGCCAGCCACAAAGTCTCTCCCCACTCCATTCCATCATCCTTTCAGTTATCAAAGTGGTCTTCCTAAAACACAGGCCTGACCATGTCAATCCCCCCCTCCCGTCCTTGATAAACAGCAGTGGCTCCCTATCTCTAAGATTTAATTTAAAATCCCATCATTCAAACCCGTTCATGACCTGTCCCCACCTCAATCTTTATAGTCTTCTTACACCTTACTCCCTTCCCCTACATACTCTGTGATCCAATGATTGGATATTCTTAGAACAAAACACACCATCTCTCAACTCCAGGCATTTTCACTGGTTGTCCCCCATGTCTGAAATTTTCTCCCTCCTAATCTGCCTTCTGGCTTCCTTCAAGTCCCAGCTAAAAATCCCACCTTCTACAAGAAGCCTTTCCCAACCCTGCTTAATTCTAGTTCCTTCCTTCTGTTGATTACATCCAATCTATCCTCTAACTATTTTTTGTTTTTGGAGGCAATCAGGGTTAAATGACTTGTCCAGGGTCACACCGCTAGTATATGTCTGAGGCCAAATTTAAACTCAAGGCCGCCTGACTCCAGGGCTAGTGCTCTATCCACTGCACCACCTAACTGCCCCTATCTTTGTTTTTACAGAGTTGTTTATAAATTAGACTGTGAGCTCCTCAAAAGCAGGGGCTGTCTTTTGCCTTTCTTTGTATCCCCAGTGTTTAGCACAGTGCCTGTCACATGCTGTTCAGTTGTATCTGACTCTTTGTGACCCCATGGACCTTATCACACCCATACTGTCCATAGGGTATATGGACATTTCTTGGCAAAGATCTTGGTGTGGTTTACCATTTCAGTGGACTAAGGCAATCAGGGTTAAATGACTTGTCCAGGGTCACACTGCTAGTAAATGTCTGAGGCTAGATTTGAACTCAAGTTTTCCTGACTAAAGGCCCAGCATTCTATGAGCCATCTAGCTGCCTGGCACATAGTAGTTGCTTAATAAATGTGTATTGATTATTATTATATGTGATGATCTGTCATGGACAGAACTTTGTGTAAATTATCTCCTACAGAACGAAGCATACACTGTCTTATGCAGTACAACAAACTATAACATTTTTCTGCTCTCATCTTTTCTCCTATCTTTCTAGACAAACGGAGCCTGAACGTATATATGTATGTGTGTCTAGGCATACATACATACAACCATGTAAGATACTGTCATTTGTCCTTCAGTTTTCCAAGAGAACCAATGACATCGTGGGGTGATGTCTTGACTTTCAAGTGAATCTGATTTAAGTGAGGCAAAGCTGCACAAAGTGGTCAGCCTTGCTCTCTCTTCCAAAGTCATCAGAAGTCCAGTGGCAAAACAAAAGTCAAGATGACTGGTGATGGGATGGCCTGGGATGCAGTGGATGAATGTGGCATCTTCAATGTCTGACCAAGCTCTAAGCACTCCACAGCATCTGCTTCAGCCCACCTGCTTCAGCAGCCTTCAAGGCCAGAGGCAAAAACTGTTACCACTCCCCGATTCTGCCAGGGAAAGTCTTCACATACTTGGGGTATCTCCCTAACTCACTGATGGATTTGAGACCGTCAGTTACCAATTATCTGGCTTAGCCCACCAAGGTGTGGCCAACACACATGGTAAAGCTTCTTGGAGTCACAGGTGAGAGTTGGGTGAATCAGGAGAACACCAACGGTAGATGAACAGCCCTGAAAAGGGTTGTGTGAGCCCTCACACCAGAGTGGCTAGTTCTCCTGAACACCCCATACACCTATATAAGATATATGTATGTATGTGATGACAGGAACCACACCATTTACAGAATTCCTGATTATTTTCTATGCTTACTCCCCAAACCTTAAAAAGTAATGAATTCAGAGAATAACAGCAACTGCTGCTCTGCATAAGCTAAATCTGAATTCAAATTCACTGATTTCATATAAAAACTGGGTTGTACATAACAAGAAACCAAGTACTGGACCTATTTATGTTGCAAATGTTTCATCTGGAATGCTAAGGAGCAGGCAGTCACATAGGTCAATGTAATTTCTTAGCTAAGCTGGATCTTGCTGTCGCTGACTCCAGCCATATAAATAGCAAGTCAACTTGCATATTTTACAGTTTTCACTCAGGCCGACTTCAAGTTTATTTTTGTTGCTTTCATTTTTAAGACTTGTATTTATGCATCTTCACTAAATAGACTTTTTCAAGCCAGAGAAAGATGACAAAATGCAAAACTTGCCCTTACTCCAGAGCTGTGCCAGATGGCTTCAAGATGAGATTTATAGGCTCTGTGTAACTGGCATATGGTTTTTTTTCCCAAAAACAACCTATACAAAATAAATCTCTAAAGGCAGTCATGAGTCTCAGTTTCCCCACCATTCTCTCCAACCTTCCCAACACTGAGCATTTTTGTCAGATTACTGATGGACACTACATGTGATATTTAATCTAAGACTTCAGGCCTGATATTAAATTGGTGAGGCACAGGTGATCCAGGGTAAGGCTGAAATCAAAGTATCCTTTTTATGAAAAAGCAGTGGGATCCTGGGAGGAAAGAGGAGCAATGTGGTATTTTTAAAACTTGAAAAAAAAAAAACTGAGGAAGGCTTGAGTCAGCTAAGAATATTTCCACAGCTCCTACTTGTGGTTTAGACAAGAACAGAAGGATATATAGTTGTCTCTCCCTTAACCAACATTTTCCTGTCTCTTCCAGAGATAGCTAAATGAAACTTATTTTTAAAATATCTACACTCCCCCCCTCTGCTATGCCTCCAGGTAAGAGCAGTGGCTAGAGCCACTGCATACAGTGATCTCACCTCCCAATGTGCCTCTTTGGCAGGGGCTCCAATATTGTTTTTAGTGAATTTCCTGTTCGAGCTCTTAGGACAGGAAACTGCTCCTGTGCCTAAAGTTGGAAGCCTGTTCTAAGTCATTCCATCTAAATCTAAACAAAGGTTTTTTTATGTTCTTCCTTTAAAAAACACACAAAACAAGACTTCCCCACACTTTGTAGTTGAGTACCTTTGGAATTAGGATGTATTTACAATGACCTCAGCTTTTGCTAGTAATTAGCAATTTAAAAGACCAGAAAAGTCCAGGCCCTCAACAACCCTAAAAGATTAAGTCAATGAGTCAATTTGACCTTACAAATCAAAGTTGATTTGGCTCAGTCAGCACCCCATGGTTACCCTCAACAGTGACTATAAACTGCCTTGTAATGGGATGATTCCATTGGGATAATCATGTAGGAGGGGTGACAAGCTGCTAGGGGCCCCACTCCAAGTGTTGACAAGTTTTAATTAACACCCAGGCTAATTAAACCCTGGCACAGCTAAAGGACAGAAAAGTGCTCATCTTGCAAGTGATCAAGTGTTTGGATTTGCAAAGTTCCCCAAGGCTGACAGAGGTTTCTTAAAGTGGGCTTTCTAGGCCTCCCTCAAATACGCCCAGTTTCCCTATGCAAATCAGGCCTGGAGGCACGTCGAAGAGTCAGACAGTATTTTTCCATCTGACTTTTTGTCAAAAGGTTGGAAGAACATGGAGCTGCTGGCTTGAGTGGCCCTCAATTGGGGATGGCTATCTTCAACCTAGAGCTCCTCCTTTGTCATTTCCTGAACCCTGAAATGGCTCCTTTCCTCACAGCTTGGGAGTCAGCTGTCACTGCTGTAACATTTTCCAAGTTTGCTGCCCTGGTGCCGGTTAGGGAGAGGCCAGGCCACTGACATTCTCCTCATTCTTTTGCCTTATTAGGCTGTTGATATGATTGTTTTTGGGGAGATTGAGGCTAACTTGAGGAATGGTAAGCAGGAAGCAACTGGGGAGGAGGGGGAAGGGGGGGAAAGAGGGACAGAGAATGAAGCAGGATGCCAGAACCTTAGGAAGTGCTGTAGGAGGAACAAAGCGCAGCTGCTATTGGATTTCCAAAGGCTTCTACTTACAGCCCCGGGATGGAAGAAGGTTAATACACCTCTCTACCTTACTAAGCTCATTCCTGGACAGCTATTTTTAGGGTTATCAGTCTGAAACCTTTCCCATTTCCACACACACTTACCAGAGGTTGGCTGGCAGCTTCTCACTTCAGTTGATAAGAATTTTCTGTTTTGAGGAGAAGGGGGGGTGGGGAGAAGGAACAGAACAGAATTGCTGCTGACACTAACTTAGTAACCAGTTGGATCATTCATGATTGAGCCTTCCTGGCAATGCCTGTGGCTCAGTCAGACAAGCTGAGTCAAGTTTGTAGGCAAATAGAGTCAGGTCCTGGAGTCACATAAACCTGCAACACTGAAACAAGGGGCCACTGCAAAGGCAATGAAGCCTGGCCACCAGCCCACAGTAATTAGAGACTGTTACACTGTGTCATTAGGGTCAAACCTAAGTGGACTGTTCTAAATAGGCAAAGGGACATTTGTTCTAGTATGGTATTTAGCATATTTAAACACATTTTCAGTAAAGCGGATATGTTCATTCTTTTAGCTACAGTTATGAATGAGGCATCAACTTGAAGAGTAAAGTAGCAAATCATTGGATATCTATGTGCCTAAAGGATTTTTAACATGAAGAGACATAAGCACGAGACTTCCAACTCAGCATTTTCAATGTCCCCTGTTGGACTAAAAATGTATGTATGTAGCCCATGCATCTTTCAGCACACTATAGGTCTTGACCATCACTGATCCCAAGTGCCAAGCTAAGATGTTGGATGGCACTCACCCACTTCTCCCAACAGCTGGGTTGCCATGGTTCTGGCCCTGACATTCTGGATGAATCCCAGTGACACACCTCTCACTTACCATGTGGTAGCACTTAAGATCTAGTGGCCAACTGACTTAAAAGGTTTATTCTCACAGCTTCTAAGAGTGTGGGGATCAGATCACTACAAAGTTGTTGATTTGCACCCACCCCCTAACAAAGGATGAAGCAACACATTCTTTCACTACAAGCAATACAACCCCCAACTGCAACCTATTACCTCTGGGAATAAACACCTACACCTTCCTAGCATCGTTTAATCTTCAGACTTTCCCTCTAAAGGATCACTAGTCATGGCACCCCTATCCTTTTGCAAGGGAGAGAAGGAAATAAAACCCGGCCTATATTAACTTACAGCATCTCTCTCTCTCCACAAGTAAAAGATCTTTGTTTGTGTTGCCTGATCCATTCCAATAAGTACCAAAGGAATGTCACCTAACTTTTTTTTAAACTCATCTCATGTTGACATCTCAACGCTTATTTCTGTTTAACCTATTTCTCGTCGATCTAAATCTCAATGGCTGATTTCTAACTGTCTTGTCTAAATCATCTTGCCTCCCACACAGTCTTCCAAAGAAAGAAAAAACCCACTGAAACCAAGGGGAACAAAGTAATTTTGCCAGTCAACTCTGATTTTCCTGTCGAGGGTCAAGAATTCTACTAGCAACTACAAACCCATGGAGGACACTGCTGTATCTAGGTCATACACATAGCCATGATGATTTGTGCAAGGTTTAAACATACTGGAGTTCTCCCTGGGCAAGGAAACCTAGGTTCCACAATCATGCATTTGAAAAGGAGAGAACCGGGAGCTTGGCTGAGTAGAAAATAGCATTTTTAAAGTGGCACAGACTCAGGAAACAAAAGTGTACTGCTTACATGCAAAGCCAGTCTTGTAAGTTTACCTGGCACCCCTGTTAAGGTTATCTCCATGAGGAACCATTGTTAATGATATGATCTTAGGGTCTACAATCTTCCTTAGTACTCAATAATAGCATATGCACAATATCAAATACTAGAAGGGAGAAGCAAGTATGAAAGGTTGGGAGATGGGCATGACTTCAGTTTTTGTGTTTGTTTTTTAAATCTTTTGCCTCAATGTGTTCTTGAGAATATCACCCACTAGCTAAACTGCTCTAAGGACTATTAATATATAGAGCTGGTTGTCTAGGAAAAGGAAACATGTCAGCTCAACACTGCTGTGAAAGTGACAAGCTATACCTGCTTTCCAATTTGATGTTGGTCCACAACAGCTTCCTACCACCCCAATAACCCAAAGGCAAGGTGGAGTTGAAAACTAACATATCAATTTTGTGTGTGTGTGTGTGTGTGTGTGTGTGTGTGTCTGTCTGTCTATCTTGCAAACCTGAACCCAAATAATATGGTTGGGTGGTCAGAAACTACAAAATTTATAGACTGCTTACTCTAAATCTCCAGATACACACATAAACACATACTCTCTATCTTTTCCATCAGGTCCCTCACCCCCAAATATCCTCCAACACCTCTTTGCCCACAGAATGTCCAATCCAGACTTTCCAGGAGAGGCCACAGTGACATCAAACTCACCTCCTTCATGAAGGTTTCCATGACTGACCCCACCTGTCCTGGCTCACCCCTCTAGCAGGGCTCCCTCGAACTTCCGTTCTCAGTCCAGAACTGTCCAGTATTATCTGCACGTGTTGATAGGTTGCTTTGTAAATCTATTCTTCAGCTGTCTCATGTGTGTGTTCTAGCTCCCCACCCAGACTGGAAGCTCCTTGAGAGTAGGGACTATGTCCTCTTTCTCCAGACTGTCACTCCCAAAGCAGCTCAGTGCTACACTCTGAACAGAAGAGCACTCAACAAATGTTGTGTGTGGACTAGTTGGCTGGTCATGTTTCTACTGATGGTTTGACTCCAGAGCCCAAGCAGCCCCACTCAAGTTACAGGTGATGCTAGTTCACTGTAAAAAAGAGACCAAGTCTAGTAACCAATCAGCTGGAAGGCACCTCTAATCAAATGACAACCTTTAAAAATCCTTCAAAGGCTCTTTCTAATCTTCCAATACTACTTAAAAAAGATAATTACCGCACAAAAACCTTTCCAGTCCAAGAGGATGAACTTGGGAATATGTCAGCTTGGCATGAATGCCACCCAATGGAAACTTAGAGCTGTATCCAAACTAGGGAGATGTAAGGCAACATAATCCAACAAATTTTCCATTCATCAGCCTCAATTTTCCTTCTTCCTATTAAAGGAGAAGTTGTCATTTTTGTCTTTCAGGGGAAAAGGGAAAAAACAGGGCCCTCTCTCCCTCCAAGCAGCATTTAAAAGATTTAACAAGTTCACGCAGTAAAGCAGGAGTGGGAGGAGCAGGGTGGCCAGAACTGAAACATCCTGTTTTCAAGCTCTCACTATATTCTCTAAAGTTGCTAAGCAGGTTTGTCAGTAAAAGGTTATTTTATCCAATTGTTATTTTGCACTCTCTTGACAACATAGCTCTGGCCTTCAAGTCATGCCCAGGGCAGGATGAAAAAAAGTTGCTGTCATGTTCATTCACACATGCCATTTATGAACTTATCTCCTCTGATGATGTTTGCAAAGTTAACACTGTGGAACACATTTCCAAGTTATTACCTGCTATATCCTCTTTCCATCTGGAAACAAGCTTGGCAACCTATATCTTTGAATAAAAGAGGTGCTGATTCAACTAACACCATAATACCAAAATTTTTTTAAGCCAGTTGAGCACTTAGTACTTAATGCTTAACATTAAGGCTAAAACTGTTTTTTTTTTAGGTAGCAGAATCAATGTGTTTTTCCTCCTAAAGATATGCTTAGGTTAGGGAAAATGGGAGAGAAATAGCTGAGAAACAGAGGGGAAGTGAGGTAACAGGGGTCCAAGGGAAGAGTTGATCGAAAATTAAGTCAGCTTCTTGGCCCCCTACTTCTAAAAAAAACCCAGCCTTTTTAAGAGATATTTTGGAAAAGCAAGTGGAAACTCAGCAGGTGAAATGAGAATTTTTTTATTTCTTGGTTATACTGAAGAGTCCCATTCTGCTCACATAGTAAAAGTTAAACTTTGCTAGATAGAAAGCCACACTACAAAGCTCTCAGCATAAACCCGCAATGCAATGGCTGCCAAAGCTCTAATCAAGGTGCCTTCTGCAGAAATGATCAAAAAGATAATTTAAGCTATTACACTGTCTGAAGTTCTGAAGCCCTCTATCTCCCACCTGAAAAGTTTATTTTGGCTAAGCCCAAACAAAGGTTTTGTAAAGTCAGGGTAAGAATGCTTCCCAGCCATAGCCTTCTGCTAGAGTCAGGTATGGAAGTTATTTTGTGGAGACATATAGCCCAAATCAGACTCTTCACTGCTACAAATCACCAGAGCCACCTCCAAGCTTATCGAGGGCTTCCATCAAGGAGCCAGGCACACTTAAAAAAAAACACAAAGCCAGAGTCACAGACCACTAAAGACTACAAGAAAGACATGCCAACCCCTCCCAGCAAGTTGTAAGACACTATGATGGAACAGCCACATGCAACTGGAAGCCTGTTAAGCGTGATTCATTTCCTGGGGAGAAAGCTTCCTCTCTCTAGGTGAAGGACCAGTCCACACCCGTCAACATAGATGGGAAAGTGCATTACTCCAAGTCACATAAACCAAAGGCCCACCATCAGAGGCATCGTGGTCCAGTACAGAGAGCCCTATATATCTGGAATCAGAGCACCTGGGTTCAAATACCAGCTTTGCTACTTACTATCTATGTGACTTTGGCAAATCCCTTAACCTCTCAACATCAGTTTCTTCACCTGTAAAATATATCATGGTCCCTTCCAGTATCTAGCCTAGGATCCCATGGATCTTACCATGAGTCAAGAAGCCAGAATGTCTGTACATGTATGTTATTTGATGTGGTAGCATTCAGTGATTTACCTAGCTATGAACCAAATGAAAGCTACCAAACAACACCAAGACAGTGGGACTCGGCAAAGAAAACCAGTAGCCAGACACAGACATAAAACAATCCAGAAAGCCTGAACTATAACTCAAGCTCCCAGAGTGAATCAGCAGTCAAGTACAAACCATGCTTGGTATGCTCAATGAGAAAATGCATTTATTTTTAGGAAAGAGGGATGTCCTCCAGCTAGCCCTAGGGCCCCTGGCAGGCCCTATTTGGCAAGAATTACTTTTCAGTTATTTATTAAAGAGGCCTAGAACTTTTCAAATCCAAGGCAAATGTCTGAGGAAACATACTGTTAGGCAATTTTTCTCTTTTCATGGATAAATGTTTGTCCCTCTCAAATCACTGTAATGCTTTTGACCACTAACAGTGTACAAGTTTTTACCAAACAATTATGGAGCTGTGTATGAGAAATGGCGGGCCAGTAAAAAACAAGGCAGTGCTACTCTGGGATGGCAATCTCCTATGATCCATGAACAGAGACCACCTTAAACAGGATGCAAGGCTCCCCATCAACTGTTTAAGCTTCTCATCCAAAAAGCATGCCTTAGCTTTCTCTTGGCCTGTGAGCTTAAGAAGACTAGTGCAAAAAACTTTTTCTCAAAATGGTCAAGAGGGCTTAGTCCTCAAGCATGTCTCCTTCCTGTTCTAAGTATTTATTCAGGGCCACCAGTAACCAGAGTGCCCAGCAATTTGAGCCCACATCTCTGAAAGTCATCTTGGTGCAGACTTATCTGTTTTACAGTCAAATTCCACCACAGACTTGGCAGTGCTGTAGAAATAATCCCCCGAAATGTAACTAGCTGCCTCACAATGCTGGTGATGTTTGCTGTCTGGCTTTACTCCAAGTCCACAAAATCAGAATCATCACCAGTCAGAAGACAGCTTATGAGAGAGGCTGATTCATCAAGTTACTCTGGAATCAGCTCTATAAGTAGGCAGACTTGGTAGACTCTACTTGTAGACATCTTCAATTTCCAAACTGGAGTTTTTTCAAGGGCCAGACCTGATAAACTAGACCTAAGATACATAAAAACTTAACAAATGCCTGTTGAATGAAGAAAAGCAAACCATGGCAATACCAGGTGAGAAAATGGGATAACGGTATTTAATATTTTTATTTTAAATGCTTCTGACAACTTAAATAATGGAAATATTCAGGCTGCCATAAAGTGGGATGGAAGAAAAATGCTATTTACTGTCACTGAGATGGAGGAGAGGATGAGGCTTAGAAACGTACTTGTGGAATGAACTCTGCTCGGGGGTTTGCAGAAAATTGCAAAGAATTCTGTGTACAGTCCAGACAACTTTTTGGTTTGTTAATATTTGTAAAAAAACAGTCAAAAAGATATAGACAAATTTGGCTCCGCTGTTAAGGAGTCACATAGCTAAGATTCCAACACAGAAAACTCCATCAAACAGACATACCTCAGCAAGAAAACCACTAAAGTCTGCCTGGTTCTGGCACTGTCTCGTATGCCACCTCCCCCACTCCACCAAATAGATCAATTAAACATTTTCACTTAACTTACTGCTGGATATAAGGTTCCTCTAGTCCAGCATAGCTACAGAGGACATTATTATTCCACTTCTAAGCTGGGAAGGGAAGTTTTATTTAGGTCTCATGCTGAAGCATCTAAACATTAAACCTACACAGCCTTCTACCAATGCCAATAAGCTCTGCAGTGTTTTTTTTTTTTTTAAATGTTGAGGATTTCCCCATTAAAATTTATCCTTTTCCAAGTGTGAAACCATCAATGGGAAATTCACATTAAGTTGTCAAGAGAATCAAGATTTACTCTGTTTACCATCATCACAATGGACCTACCGAATGCCTGTGATAAAAGATTACAGGGTTTTAAAAAATACTACTAAAGAGATTAATTTTTAAAAATTAATGTCTTCCTTTGCTTTTTACTTTATAGTCATTTCTGGATATACCCATTCCCTTCAACCCCCTCCTCCCCCCAGCCTTCCCTTATAACAAAGATTTTTAAAAAATAAAACAAAACAACTCAGGAAGTTTATAATATCTCCAAGGGTGGCTGGGCTCCGTCACTTTTAAGCTCCCTTCCCTTATAGTGGGAAAAGATACTGAACTAAGGACTCAGTAAATCCAATTCTAGTCCAAGCTCTGACACTAATCAGTTGTGTGATCTTGCCTCTCTAGGCTTTAGTTCCCTAATCTATAAAATAAGGGTGTTAAACTACCTGATCTATCATATCAGGTCTAGCCCAGCTCTAGGCTTGAAAGAAAGAGCACCAACTGGAGAAGCTATCATGTCAAGAAACAGGGCCTATTAATGGAACTAGTTCTGGGGTAACAGCTCTGGTATTTTAAAATCTGCTTCTCACTGAATATCAAATAAATTTCAATATAAGGAAGCTGGTTTAAAGAGACGAATATTTCCCACTGTCCCCATATCCCCACACAATTTTAGAAAAAATGCTAATTAAGAGATTAGGGCTCCAGATAGAGGATGCCGAATGTCTCACTCTCTCCTCTGTCTCTTCAGAAATCATAAGAGTCCAACAGGTGCTGAAATATTGACAATGACAAAGAGATACTTGCCTACACTCAAATCCCTTCCCTGCCTGCCTGAAATCTGTTTTCCCATCTATAAAATGAAGGGATTGGATGAGATTATTTTAAGGTCCCTTCAAACTCAAATTCGGAGATATTCTCGGCAGCCAAGCCCCACATCATCCAAAGTGCTACTTCTACCCACTACATGCATGCAGTTCAGCACTCAAAAAGGAAAAACTCACTAGAAAGCTAATGATAAACATCACTCACCCCCCAACACCTTTGGGGAAAACTTTAAAAGCATAAAGCAAACCACAATGTCTTCTTTATGCTAGCCTGAAGCCGAAAACACTCAATGTTATTGTATTATTAGCATTCCAGGATCCAATTTTATCATTTCAATATTGTCAACAATACTTCCCAAGATGACTACATCGAGCTACAGAGTAATTCTGCTGCTTCATGTCATTGGTTCCAGTGGAAGACAAAGACTCTTTCTGCTCTAATACTTGGAAGAAAAATGTTTAAATAAACCTTTCTTAACTCAGAAGGAGGTCACTATTTTTGCTTTTGTATCCAGGACTCAAATATCCAGTTAAGCCAATCAGTAAACTAAAGAAAAAATAATATATGACTAGCAACTACTGGAACCCAAATCCAAAATATTCATGCTTTTGACAAAACAGCTGAAATGTCTTCTTATTAAAAAAAAAAAGGTAAATAATTCATGGTCTGGAAATATTTAAACATATATCAGTTAAATATCCTATTACAACAGAAATTTCAGGAAACTGGAGTAGGTTCTAGCTGTGGCTCTGCTACCAACTTGGAAAGTTCCTGGACAAGTCATTGGACCTTCCTATACCTTAATTTCCTCTTCTGAAAAATAAGGATGTTAATAGCTGTTGGCTTACCTCACACGCTTGCTAAGAGAACAGGATGAAAAAGGAAATGTGGAAGCATTCTGGGAAGGGGGAAAAAATGGTTGTAACAAACACAAAGAATTTTTCTTTAATCAAGTACCCCTAAGATGTGCTTCTTCTGTCAGAGATGCTAAATTAATTCCCTACTCTTTGCTCTATACACCAGAAATATGCTGAAGCTTCTGGGACAGCAGGATCCAATACTGTCTGGGGCAGTAACAGGTGGCTAATAGCAAATTCCAAGCAAGTTCAATCCACTCTCTGTAAGTTTACACTTAAATCAATCAAATCAGGAAAGAAGACAGCAAGCCTGGTCTGGAATGGCTACTGCTAAAAGGATAAAGGAAATGCAAAAAGTTAACCAACATGAGACAGTCTTCCAATCAACATTCCAAGCTAATTTCCTAATTTCTTCATGGGAGAGGGGGTCCACAGAGAGGAGAAAGTGGAGGGGTGGAAGAAATACAGACGCTAAAATACAACCAAAAAAGGACCAGTACAAAGACAAATGTCTCAGTGGGCTACGTGCTAAATTTGGAATTTTGTAATCCCAGGGAGACCACTAGCTGGAAAAAACTTCCCAAGACTATGGTGTAACACTACATTTGCCAGTTAAAATTTGCAACTGCTTAGCTTTGGGTGGAGGAGGGACAAGAAACTTTGGACTTCCCTCCATCTGTAAAAACCACCGTTTCAAAAAGTACTTATAGTAACATTCCAATAAGACTGGTTCGTGACAGAAGTGAATTAGTAATCAATGAACCCTGAACTCCTCTCCAGTCTCTACCTCTCTAGGAGGTTGTAACCTATACAACTCAACATTTCTTGGTAAAATCCAATCTGACATTTTGTAACATACTAGTACCTAAATTATCAACCTAGCTCTGTCATGAGTTTTAGTTCATCTCAAAATCAGGTTCCGCTGTATTTTCACTTTAACCTTCAAAAGTTTAAAATCAACATTAAGACCAAAGCCCCCAAACTACCTATGATATAAAGGCTTCTTTCAAAATCCCCAGATTACAGGATATCTATTTGTACAAGCAGGAACTTCTGACTATGCTTTATTTAATAGGTCACTGTTTCAGTTACCACTCCAATAGAATTACTAACTTGCTATCACTTGCCTCCGGTTGGTGAAAAGCTTTTGTTATTCTGTAAAAAGACCTGAAATGGAAGGGAATCTCAGGTAGCCAATGGAAACACAGATGGAAGGAACAGGGATAATTTTAGGACAAAGAAGTTGGTCTGTAAAATATTAAGCACCAGTGATCAGGCATATGGAGTAACGCTTGACCTCAGATGATCTCGGTAAACGGTCCACAACTGATACTACACCACCAATTGTTCTGCTCCCCAGAAGTGGAAAGTGAATGTTGTCTTCAAAGGGACAATCTTCAAACCTGGGAAATCTATGACCTGCCTTTAAAAACAATGTGATGGCAAATTTAAAGGCTCCATCTAGACAACCCAGCATCCCAACAATGTTTTTAAATGTGTTTTGAGGTGGGCTGAACAGGCTCAGTAGTCATTTTACTAATTGCTGGTTAATTTCCTGTCATTCCACTGAATTCTGCAAAGGGATTCTATTGGACTAAATTAGAACAGTACACCACCTTCCAGCAGGAGAATATTTCCACTCAGTGCATGAGTGCATGAGAATGGACTAATAGTTTGCAAACTTACAAAGTGTTAATTTTTTTTTAATCCACTCTCCCACAGTTTAGATATGAATCCAGATTTGGCCCAATTCCACTCTCATTTGATTGGACGACATTTTGTGAACCAACTTACATTTTAACTATCCTGTGTCTTAGGTATTTAATAAAAGTAAATTCTGTTCACAGAGACCTACCATTGTGTACCTTCACCCCTTTATCTCTTATTGCACAGCTAGCCTTAACATAACAGGATACTGAGACGTTACTCTTAATCTTCCTCAGGAGTCCATTAAAGCCTTCCCACAAAACAGACAACTTTGGGCTGAGAATTCTGGACGTTATTAAATGAAGTTTTTTTAATCACCACTTTCAATCGGCAATATGGCTACTTCCATTCAAAAGGATGTCAGCTCCTTGCTGCCAAGATGACCAAGGTGTGTGTCTGTTCTGGTCAGGGGACAGAGTGGGCAGAGGATAACCTAAGGTCCCACTGCAGAACAATCAGGGCCTTAGGAGAACCATAGCCTCCCACACGTGTCAAGATGCTATACACTACAGCACTAAGTGCAATTTGACTCAATCAGATGCTTTGGGAATGGGCTGCACACATGACCCTCTCACTTTATAATACCCCATTTCCCGAGACATCACCCTCTCCCTTTATCTACAGAATAGTTACTGCAATTTTATTAATACAATGAAAAATGCTAGGTAAAGAATCTCCTATCTAACCATTTCTGCCACCTCATTCATTAACTCACACATATCACATTGGATTCCTGGACAGTATTACTCCAGATAACACTAAACTTTTAAAGAAGAAAAATATTAACAAGCTTAATTTTCTGACCTTCTAGTCTTTCCTTCATCACTTGATTGTATTTCCACCATTCATAAACTATCATGGCCCTGATATTCTTAACCAAGTCCTAAATAGCAAACAATTAAGGTAATGAAACAAAATAACAGATAGTTGGTTACCTTGAGGCCTTCCATCATCAACCTTAAAAAAAAAAAAGGCTAATATAAAAATTAAAACATCACCTGAGCTTTCAAATAATTAACCAGAACATAAATGCCATTTCAAGGATTAGGCACTAACCCCAAGTCTTATCCAAAGCAGGAGTGTTGCTATAAAAATATAAGTCCCGTAAACAAGGTGGGCCTCTCCTTGCTGTGTCATGAGGGTTTTGGAATTTGGAAAGGCCCTGACCTCCAAAGAGCAAGCAGCATGGAATGAGGCGATTCAGTTGCATAAAACCCAGAACGCATGGAAGAAAAAATCCAGAACTTCACTAAAGGCTAAGGCTAATATGTTCGCCCCCCTTTTTGTAGCACAGATAAGATGCTCCCATTTAAAAATGATGCAGTGTAATAGAAAGAGGCCTTTGGGAGCACGAATGCCTGCAGAGATCAGATCATTCCTATCAAATATATTTGGAACAGATTGGTAATGGGGGTGAAGGGATAAGGCTAGGAACCTTGCAAATCAAAGGGTTTCTCAGTCTAATTTCTGCGACTATAAATAGGGGGCATCTTTAACTCCTAGAGGCTGCTAAGCTTTAGATATGCATGTACTAGTGCTGACATGTTGGCCCACAGACACTTGCTACACTGAGATTCACCTAGCTCTAACAAACCAAACCTGGGAAGAATTATTATAAAAAACATACATGTACAATGGACTTGGAATGAGAAAGACCTGGGTTCCAATCACAGGTCAAACATTCACTAGTTCATGTTACCTTGGGCAAGTCAGCTAACTGCTGAACAGTTTCCTTCTCGTAAAATAAGGAAATTGGACTCCATGGCTTCTAAGATCGCTTCCAGCTCTAATGCTATGACTCTGGGCTCCTGATTTACCCAGCCCTTTTAAAGCACCGTACAGCCATCATCTCATCTGAAGCTCACAAGAACTCTAGGAAGTAGATGTCATAGTTATTACTTACTATCCCCATTTTACAGAGGAGGAAGCTGAAGCTGAGGGGCTCAGCTAAGGGAATCAGCATTAAGTGCCTTCCATTTACCAGGCTCTGTGCCAAGTAAGCACTGGGGACACTAAGAAAAGCCAAAGACCACTCCAGGGGCTCAGTCTAATGGAGAGAGGGGAAGTGGGGGGGCAAGGTGAGAGAATGACAATGTGTAAACAGCTGTGTAAAGACAAAATCCAGGGCAGCTAGGTGGCTTAATGGATAGAGCACAGGCCCTGGATAAGGTGGACCTGAGTTCAACTGGCCTCAGACACTTACTAGCTATGTGACCCTGAGCAAGTCATTTAACCTCAATTGCCTTAATAAATAAATAGACAGATAGATAAATAAATGAATGAATGAATAAACGAAGGTAAAATCCAGGCAGGACACATTGGAGATCATCAGCAGAGAGGGCAGGCCCATATAAGAAGGACAGTGAAAAGCTTCCTGGAAAAGGTGGTAAAAATTTTAGGCAGAATCCTGAAGGAAGCCAGGGGGTGGGCAGAGTCAGTGAAATGTCAAGAAGTAGTGTCTTCTTGTAGGAACAGCATGGAAGTGAGGTCACTGGATCAAAGAAAGTATTTTTTAAATGACCCTGATGGTGTCAAAGGCATGACTGTGAACCCAGGTTCTCTCCTAATTCCACACCTAATGCTACTTTACCTCCTTTACCCTTTACCCTCCTTTCATCTTTCATTGTCTCCCCCCCCAAAAAACCAAAAAAAACATAAAACCCAGGATTAGAAGTGATAGAAGACCCAGAGAAACAGCAAACACAAAAATATTAGTTGGCACATGAGGCAATAGACAGTGTTTACCCTCTATCTTGCCTGCACAAATGATGACAATGTGTCTAGGAGCAACCTTTTGTCAACTTTCCTTTGAACATAGATGGAAGTTAGAATAAAGGCAGATCCTAAGGAAGAGGGTTGGGGAGGGGAGGACTGAAGAGTAACTGCAGGTAATTAAGCTTCAAGTTCAGAGAGGTCCTGGTTCTCTCTCATTCAAGGCCTTGAGGATGATGGAGACTGTCCTAACAGACCAATGCTCTGACTGCCTTGAGAGAGAAAGCAACAGATCTTCCAGGAGAATGCAGAGTGCATCTCACAGTCTCCAACTTTATCACCTGAGAGAAAAGAATTCTTCCATGCAAAAACCTGAGCAATACAAGAGACAGATGTGGTCTCCTATGATACGCAGGCACTACTTCCTATCTTTCCAAATGCTTTGACAATTTATAACCTTTTTTTTTTTTTGCAACCTGATACAGTTGTGTATAAAAAGTTATTAATAGCTCTAAATAGCAAATCCTTTTAATTTTTTTTCCAAGCATTTTCTCAACTACCTCACTGTCCTAATAACCCTGTGATACGGGGCAGGGTGGGACACCATATCACCATCCCGATTTAATAGATGAGGAAATTCAGGAACAGAAGCTCAATGACATTTATCCAAAATCTATTCCCACCTACCACACCCACCTTTTCCACCCACTTTCTTCCCATCCTCCCTGTGCTGTAAACAGGCTGCTTTCCTAGACACCTCAGCAACTCCTTCATCGTCAGGGTCCAAGACCAATTAAGCCTGTAAAATATAATCTCTTCAAAACTGGGTCCCCCATTAGGTCTCCAAGATGCTGTTCCTCTCTGGTTGGTCCCTTAACCCCATGGCTTCGGATTCTCTCCATAATTCTCTCTCTCAGCCTGCCCCCTCTCCCCACAGTCACTAATCTCTCCATATGCACTCCTATCCCACTCCACCCTAAGCAGACTTCCGGATCTTTTCCTTCCACTCAGTGGAATAAAACTTCCCCAGGTATACTCCCAACACACCAGAGATCTCTCCAGACATGGTACTTTCCATATGCCCCTATTCATATTTAGACAGCAAACCCCTTGACAAAGGTCCTAGTTCAGGATCCCTACACAAAGTAGGCACGGAGACCCTCAATCAGAAATCTCCTATATCACTCCTCAGACTCTAGTCCCCCAACAATGACTCTGTCCCTATTCCCCAAATAGCTCAAATTCTTTCCACTTTCCAACAAATCAAGAAACATTCATTTCAACACCTGCTATATTCAGGGCACGGTGCTGGTGGGCCCAGGACATACAAACACCAAAGTCAGACAGTCTCTGCCTTCCAGAGGTTTTCATTCCACGTCAGACTCTCTCCTCTCACTGTCCCAGTCCCTTTTCTCCCAGTTCTTCCCCTAGGTCGTGGACAGGTCAATCCCTATACGTCCAAATCAGGCCCTCCTTCCAGAAGCAGAGACTTCAGGGACACCGTTCCTTGGCGTCCCCTTCTCGTTCTCTCCACACCCTTCCGTCCCCAGACCTCCCCTCAGTGTCTTCCCCGGGATATCCTGGCAACGCACCCTCCCTGCAGCTATTCAGAGGAGCCACTCGGGGCACACTCCCCAATTCTGGACTCTTCACGGTCTCTCGTCAGACGCCCCCACCCCCGCACTCCCCCGACCCTCCCAAACACAGCCCCCCGCTCCTCTTTCTGAGATCCCGCACGTGCTCCCCCACATTCGCCCGGATCCTCCGGGGTCAGCGTCCACACCTGCGCTGCTCTCCAGGCACCGCGCCCTCCCCCCAGATGCGCACCTTTCATACGTGCTCGGGGGCTGCCGCGCCCCCCCACCTGCCCCCTCCCCCTCCTGCCGTCCCCCGCGCGCCCTCGCGCCCCCTCCCGCCCCTGCTCGTGCGCTCCCTCGCCCTCGCGCCGCGGCGCCGGGGCCGCACCTTGCGCTGCTGCTTCTCCCAGGCGGGGTCGAGGAGCAGGTCGCGGTCCCAGTCGTCCTCCTGGGCCATGTAGTCGCCGACGCCGCCGCCGCCGCCGTTGCCGCCGCTGCTGGGGCCGTACTGGTAGGGCTGGTTCGCCGCGTGGTAGTCCACCATCGTGCTGCCGGCTCTCGAGCTCGCTCTCCTGCCGCCGCCGCCGCCTCACGCTCCGGGCCCGCCTGCTCCGAGCTGCCGCCGCTGCTCCTCAGCCGCTGCCTCTTCAGCCGCCTCTGCCGCCGCCGCCGCCGCCGCCGCCTCACACAGACAACCCGCCCTCTAGGCCGCGCCTGCGCAACCCGGCCACTGCGCTGTTCCCCGCGAGCCAGCGCGCCTGCGCACGCCGCCGCTGTCGCGCACCGCCCGCCCCCGAGCCCAACTGGGGCATGCTTGCGCCTGCGCGCGGCCCACCTTCCCACCTCGCGCCCCAACGGCTCCGGAGGGCGTGGGGCGGGGGGGGGGTGGAGAAAGGGGAGGAACGCGAAGGGGGGGAGGGGTGGCGACGCTACGTCATCCAGCCTCCGGGCGAAGGCGGGGGCCGCCGATTAATTATTAATAAGACCGGGGTCTGTCTCTGTAGTATTAATCCCTCCGAATGCCGGCGGGGGCGCGCGAGCTTGCCACCACCTTCTGCTCCGCGTCGATTAAGTGCCTACTGTGTGCTAGCCAATCAGCAGGCTCAGGACCCCCTAAAGTAGCCCCGTTCTAGAAAATACAAAGTATAGAAAAAGTGGTGGGGAAAGTCGGGGTGGGGGGCGGGGGGCCGCAGTGAGGACTGGCTTCCTGTGGGAGGCAGCGGCGCCTGCTCGGACCCTCGAAGGAGGAGGGGAGGGCGTTCCAGGTGCCGGGGACAATCGCGCAAAGGCGCCGAGGTGGGAGACGGAATGTTCTGTACAAGCCGACGCGAACCGGCTAGTGATAGAGTACACGAAGCGGAGCCATGTTCAATCAGCCCGGGAGAATGGAGCCCTATCCAGAGGGGGACCCAAGGGCCCTCACTTCCCAATCAGGATTGATAGCCTATACTTTCAGTAGTCGAGTAGAACGTAAGCTCTTTGAGGGCAGGAACTTTTGCTTTTGTATTTGTATCAGCCCCCTCCCCTTTTTCCAACCTCCAGAGTGGCAGGAGCTTAAATACGTGTTAAATGAAGGAATGACTAGTCCTGAGAAATGACAGGAAATTTGGAGTTCTCTTGACATCAGACATTTCCTAACTGGGTGACCCAGGCAAATTTTTTAAATTTTTCAATCTTTTGGGGGCGTGTGGAGAGCACACATCCCGTAGCCTGCCGTCTCCACGAGGCACAGACCCGCTTCGTTTGTGGTTTTGGTATCTTCATTGTCTGGCACAGTGAGGGACACAAAGTAAGCTTTTAAAGTCTGACTGACTGAAAGAACCACGGAATGCTGGGAGACATTTACCTAGACTTCAAAGGACTATTCGCTTCTGTCATACAGTTCTTGTGGACCAGATGGAGAGATGGGAGGGGGAAGGGAGACCGCTAGACCAGTGTATAAATAAGATGAATAGATGAAAAGTCACTTACTAAGCACTTGTATGTGTCAGACTCTGGGCTAAGACCTTTAGATAAACCTACAAAAGAGGGATGAAATTGGGGAGAGAGTGATAGCCCAGGAAGGATGGCTTATTATGAGAAACCCTGGAGATACTAAAAAGCAATCGTGGGGAGGGGCACAGATCCAACAGCAAGTCCCTAAGCCTCAGTTTCCTTAGCTGTAAAATAGATGTAGTCCCATCACAAAATTGTTGTGAGGCTCCGATACATAGGCAGTGTTTTCCCGGGGTACTGGATTTGGGTTTTTACTATGAGGTAAACACTTCTTCTTTCCTCAGTATCTTGGCTGACCTTAGTAAATCACCTTTTCTTTCAAAGACTCCCTTTCTGAGCTTCCTCATCTATAAAAAAGAGTTGCTTGGTCCCTTCCTGCTCTAAATTCTATAGATTGTTCTGTGGGAGTGGGGGAGGGATGGTAAGGCCAAAGGAGATCCCTGGAAGAGACAAAAGTTGTCCTTAGTAGAGACAAGAGGATGAAAGAAATCCCTGGGGTCTGCAGGCTTGAAAGGAAATATTTAAGACTGGCCTTTCTAAGAATCTCCAGCCCCAGCCCAGGCCCTGAGGGATGGAGAATGGGCAGGGCACTCAGGAAGCCAGGACCTAACCCGAAAGCTCCACCCCCAACCCCAGAAGGAAAGGCCCAGCCTTAAGCCCTGTGAGTTTCGACCTTGCCAAAAAACCAGGTTGGGCTCAACTGGGCTGGGCAGCCCCCAGGCCAGCTGCCCATTAGCCTGCTGATGTCTGTGAAAATGCACGGAGCTTTGTGTTCCAGCTGAACCCCAAGACCATCCTGCGAGGAAGCCAGTTGGGGCCAGAGGACCTGGAATGAGACAGTGCTCCTCGTGACCAGCTTTACCCTCAGCCCTCCTGCCATCAAACTCGTTGCCAAAATCCTGCTCCAGAGCCTTGCTCGAGCCTTCCAGCCTCAGGCCTCAAATTGGCAGCAGTTGAGGGTGGCAGAGACTTTGCCCTGGGATGGTCCTGAGAATTTGTCCTGACCCATCCCCCTCCACCCAGCAGAATGGGACCAGATTGTAAAGGCCTCACCCTTGCTGATGAACTCTCTACCTTGGCCTACTCTGGTCCCTGACTAGTTGACCCTTTTAATTTTCCTACCTCCTGGCCTTTGTTCAAAATTCCCTGTCCTTTCCCTTCTTTAAAGCCCAAATGAGTTTCCATGTAAATGCTGACTTGCCTGTGCCACAGACCCCCTGAGTGACCTCCAGCAAATGACTTCACCTCTCCAGGCTTCACGTTGCAGCGTTAAATCGAATTAAATCTAACATCCTATAACATCCAGGTTGCCTTCTCTCTCCTCCCAAAGGAGGATAGTGATGGAGAAACAGGGACAAAGTAGGAGTGGCCTGATGTCGAAACTAAGGCAGAGCAGACTGGGAAGGTCTTCCTCCTCCAAACAAACACTTACAAGATGCCTACTGTGTGCTGGGCACTAAAGCAAGATAAAAAGTAGAACACATGTGACCTTAGGGAGCTCACACTTTACTAGGAACAGAAGATTCAAATGTATACATACATATGCATGTAGATAACATATCAAATACTTAGAAAGCAATCATGTTACTAAGTACTTTAAAAGATGGTCAAATAAATGAGGATCACACACTCCCCAGGAGTCTGATTTGGAGTGACTGTATTACTTATTACCTGTGTGACTTTCAGAACCTCTCTGAGACTCAGTTTCCTCATCTGTAAACTGAGAGAAGCTAGCCCTCTGGCTCTAACTCTGTGAACTGCTGTGGTTTCAATCGTGTCTGACTCTCCGTGACACCATTTGGGGTTTTCTTGACAAAGACACTGGAGTGGTTTGCCGTTGCTTGTCCAACTCATTTTATAGATGGGGAAACTGAGGCAAACAGGGTGAAGTGACTCCACATAGCTAGTAAATGTTTGAGGTCAGATTTGAACTCAGGTTTTCTTGACTTCAGGCCAGGTGCTCTAACCGCTGTATCACCTAGCTGCTCTGAACTCTGTGCGCTTGTGACTATTCCTTCTAGGGCTTTCCATTCCAGGTAAGCCCAATCCATGGTACAGGAGAGGTATAGGTAATGGTGGTGGTGGTGTTAGTCCTTTATACTGGAAGACCAGTGCCACGGACATACAAAGAAACACTACTGTGTCATAAAGTGTGCCATATACCCAATAAAAGGGCATCCAGTCTCTGTTTGAAGACCTCCTCCAAGGAACCCAATGACCTGCTGAATATCCCACAGATAGTAAATGAGAGAGCTCAGGTCATTTACAGGCATTGGATTCTCACAGTCAGGCAGCCCTTTGTACAGACCCAGCCACAACCACTCACTAGCTGTGAACCAGTCACTTCATGTTGTCTGCCTCTGTTTACCCATCTGTAAAATGGGGGAAATCATAGGACCTGCCTCCCAGGGTTTTTGTGAGAATCAAAGGAGAGAAATGCTCTGACAATGTTAACATACTCTATAAACACTATTATTATAACTATTATTGTTATTATTATTATAATCCAAGTCTGTGTACGCCGAATCCAACATTCTTTCAACTGCTACCCCCAGTGGGCTGAATTCAGTCCTGGCTCTGCTACTTAATAGCTGGTTGACCTTCTGACCTGTATGATCCTCAGCTTCCACTCACCATCTCCATGTCTTTGCACAGACTATCTATTTCCCAGTGCTTGGAATGTCCTCCCTCCTTCTCTTAGCTTCTTATCCAGCTTCTCAGTTAAGCATTTCCTGCTACAGAAGCATTTTCCTAATGTCCTCAATTGGTATTCCCCCCCAAAGCACTAAGTATTTCTTTTGTATTTGTTTACAAATGTACAATTTTATATTGCACTTTTAATACTACCAGGAATTTTACTTTTTATCCCTATAAAATATAATATAAAATAAATATGTATTTAAATATATTCATATAAATATGTGTATGTATATAAAGTACATATAGAAATATATAACAAATAAAAATATAATATATGTGACCAAAACTACCTGTACATCTGTTCATTTAAACATTGGCTGAATAAACTAAAAATATCTATTTCTCTGTGTCTGTGTTGCTTCCCACAGAAGAATGTTAAGTTCCATGAGGGCAGGGATCATTGCATTTTTGCCTAGACTGGCATTGCGGTTTAGTGGATAAGGAGCCAGCCTCTGAGTAGGGAAGAGTCTCTCAGGGCTCCTGGCATCTCTATATGACTGGTACAGAGAAAGGTGTTGACCTGCCATGGGGGAAGGAGCCCCTCTTTCAGATCTCAAAACAGTAATAAAATCACAATTTAGGTTAACCACCTCCCCCACTCTCCCTGCCCCCAGCCCAGTAATAAATGCTTGTTGACTGAATGATTGATTGATTCTGACAGTCACTAAATGGGTAACTCAGAGGAATGCTATTGACTAGAGGTTACCTGGATTTTTGGCTAAGTGTTTAATAAAGTCTATTATGCAATTCTTTTGGAAAAGGTGTGGGTTACATGATTGTACCAGTAGATGGATTCACAACTAGTTGATTGACTGGACTAAAGGGAAGATGTTAATAATGGTTTGAGGTCTACTTGGAAGGATGTCTCTAGGGCAGGATTTTAGGGGGGTGTGCCTGTCCTTGCACTGCTGCAGAATTTTATCGTGCTCATCAGATCCTCAGATGACACCACACCTGGTGAGATGGCTGACAGAAAGGATGATGGAGACGGGATCCAGAAAGATTTAGACAGGCTAGAAACACTGGGTGGAAAAAGTTTAATAGGGAGAAATATAAATAAAGTCTCACTTCCGGGTCCCCCCAAAAAGAGAGACACCCCCTCCCTGACTTTCCTAGTACAAGGTGGGATGGGCGTGGTTAGACAGAAATTGGTTTTGAGAATGATCTGGGGGTTTTGGTGAATTGCATGCTCAATATGAGTCAACACTGTGATATAGCAACCCCCTCCCCTGACAAAAAAAGGATGGGAACATGGGTTTTCCCGGCCCCATTCCGACCTTGTCAGGCTCCATCTGGAGTAGTGTATTCAGTTCGGGGTGCAACAATTTAAGGAGGGTATTAGTAAAGGTATTCTGAAGAGGGCAACCTGGGAGGTGAAGGGCCTTGAATTCATGTCATATGAAGATCTGGAGAAGTGAGATGATGATGATGATGATGATGATGGTGAAGATGAAGAAGATGATGATGATGATGATGGCGAAGATGATGATGGTGGTGGTGGTGAAGATGGTGGTGGTGATGATGGTGGTGGTGATGATGATGGTGATGAAGGAATTTATGTAGTACCTAAGGTTTGTTTTAAGAAGCACTTTACATATGTTAACTCGTTTAGATCCTTCCAACAACCCTGTTATAGCTGTCTTCAAATATCTGATGGATTCTCAAATGAAAGGGACATTTGATTTATTCTTTCTGGTCCCCAAAGGCAGAACTAGGGGCGGTGGTTGGGGGGCTGGGGCTGAGAGTTGGGGGAGTGTAAGGAGGCGGATTTAGACTGGATGTCAGGAATAAAACTTCCTAACGATAAGAGCAATCCCACAGTGGAACTGGCTGTTTCGGGAGGGAGTGGCTATTCCCTTATTGGAGGCCTTCTAGCAGAGGCTGGAGGACCATTTGTTGGGTATCTTGTGGGGATTATATATGAGTTGGGAGAGATGAACTTAGTGAAGGACCTTCTAATTTAAAAATTCTTTAATTTGACTCAACCAGTTACTGTTTTTGACTATCACAACCACTAAAAAAATGTTTAAACTTTTTAGCCAAGGTATTTATTGAGGAGGTATAACAAGGACAGGAGTCACCCCAGATATGGAATGCACTCTGCCCTTGCAAACACAAGGTCCCCCAGAGAGTGAGTTCAAATTGAAAGTGGAAGGGCAGTAAAACACACATGTAGAGAATGCATGTGGCAAGAGTGACTCACAACTCCTGGTAATTGAAATCATGAGTCCTCATGAAGTTTACGTTAGCTGTGGCTCTCTGCTGGTATCCAAGGGCCCAGGCCTTTTCAGAGTCCAGACTTTGAAGCAAAGGGCTGTGTTTCTTGATGCTAATGGTTCTCTCAAGGAGCTATTTTTTTTTTTTTTTTAGGCAGTTGGTGTTAAGTGACTTGCCCAGGGTCACACAGCTAGTAAATATCAAGTATTTGGTCTGAGGCTGGATTTGAATTCAGGTCCTCTTGACTTCAAGGCTGGTGCTTTATCCACTGTGCCACCTAGCTGCCCCTTAGGGGCTATCTTTCTATATCCTTCTGTCTGCATTTGTCCATGGCTGCCTTCCATATTTCTCGTTTTTGTTTTTCTGTGTAGCTTCTCTTTTCTCAGGAGTGACCATATGTTTCTCCTTGACAACCATTTTCATTTTGACTCTGTCATCCAGAGTGGTGGCTATTGCTCTCCAGCCTTGTGTCATCAGAAGATTTGACAAGCATGCCACCTGTTCTTCGATCTCATCAGCTCCCATAGATTCTCAAATCTACTTATCCATCTTCACCTCTCAGCTGACCTCTAGTCTCCCATCTCCAAGTTGTTGCTCAGTCATTTCAGTCATGTATGACTCCTTGTGACCCTATTTGGAGTTTTCTTGGCAAAGAGACTAAAGTGGTTTGTCATTTCTTTCACCAGCTCATTTTACAGATGAGGAAACTGAGGCAAACAGGGTGAAGTGATTTGCCCAGGGTCACATAGCTATTAAATGACTGAAGCTAGATTTGAACTCAGGCCTTCCTGACTGTAGGACAGGTACTCTATCCACTGTGCCAGCTAGCTACACCCCCAAGTATCTATTAGATGTGTCAAACTGGATTCCAGTAGACACACACACCTTTTGAGTCTTGTTACACCCTGTACCTCTGCCCCATGCACTCACTGATCCAGTGTCACGGGCCTCCTCGCAGGTCTTTATACAATTGGCTTGTCTCCCATCCTTAAAATGCTTTCACTTTTCTTTTCTGCCTCCTGGCTTCCCTGGCTTCCTTCAAGTCCTACCTAAAATCTCATCTTCCACAAGGAGCCTTTCCAAACCCCCTTAATTCTAATTTCACCACTCCTTCCTATTTGACATTGAACCATGAATATCCATTCCTCGGGTCCAACCATTCAACCACCACTCCATGACTTCTGATGGACTTTGGTCTAGCCCACATTGCTCCATCTTGTCCACAAGAATGGCATAAAAATATTTTGCAAAGGTCTAGGTAAACTCTATCTATGTTTCTCAAATCTACTGGGCTATTGCTTTAGAAGAAAGAAAGAAAGAAAAAAAGAAAGAAAGAAAGAAGAAAAGAAAAAAAGAAGGAAGAAAGGAAAAGGAAGAAAGAAGAAAAGAAAGAAAAGGAATGAAGGAAAAGGGAAAAAGAAGAAAAGAAAGAAAGAAGAAAGAAGGAAGGAAAAAAGAAAGAAACAAGCTTAAACTATAAGCACCCTGAGGGCAAGATCCCTCTTTGTTGTTTTCCCAGTACCTAACAGTGACTGGCACATGGTAGGACATTAATAAATGCTTCTTAGCGAAGCTCCCGCAAGACCCTTTGCGATCACTGCTTTCTTTTCAAGATGTTTCCTCTCTCTTGAATAAAACTGTACATTCTAGAGTTTTGTCAAGAATGGAAGTCAGACTCCAGGCCTGTAATCAGTTCCATCGGAGCATCGCCCCTCTCTAATCATGCATTCTTTCTCCAGTTCTCCCCAGACTTTCCAAGATTGCTAACAGTGGTTCAGCAATTATATCTGCCTGTTCTACCAGTCTCTGAGCTTCCGGGCAGTTGATGTGAACTCTTCTGAAGGCAACTAGGCGCTCCTCATCTCACTGATTATCTTGGAAATTACCTCTCTGTTGGACATTTTTGTTCTGACCTTTCCAGTCCAAAAATCTTTCTCCTTCTTGAGAAAAATAAGCAGAAAAATGAGTTCAGCAATTCTTTCTTTTCCCTGTCATTGATCATAATCCCACCCAACTCAAGCATTCAAGTCCTTTCCTTACTTTCATTCTCTTTTCTTCAATATAATGTCCCTTCTCTTTATTAAAAAAAAAAAAAAAAGCAGGTATGGGGGTTTTGGGTAGGTTTTCCTGGGCAAACTCAGCTTATCTATCTGGAGCCCACACTCCAAATTCTTACCGAGCTATAACATTCTTTCATGTTCATCTTCTGTTACCTGCCCTTACTTCTATCTTTTAGACTTGTCTTTAAAAAATCTCATCTCTCTTGGGCTGAGGTACCCTTGAGAATTCAAGTGTAGTTGAGGCAGCTAGTTGGTGCAGTGCATAGAGCACTGGACCTGGAATCAGGAGGACCTGAGTTCAAATCTGCTATAGACACTCACAAAAAAAAAAAAAAAGAATTTAAGTCCAAGCATTCTGGAGAACAATCTGGAACTAAGCCCAAAGGACTAGAAAACTGTACATGCCTTTTGACCCAGCACTTCTAGGGCTGTATCTCAGAGATCAAAGGAAAATGACCTTTATGTACAAAAATATTTCTAGCAGCTCTTTTTGTGGTAGCAAAGAATTAGAAATTGAGGGGATGTTCACCTGGGAATGGCTGAACAAGCTGTGGTATGATTGTGATGGAATATTATTGTGCTGTGAGAAATGACAAGGGGGATGATTTCAGAAAAACTCAGTAAGACCTATATGAACTGATGCAAAGTGAAGTGAGTAGAACTGAGAGATAGTTGTGCATAGCAACCACCATGTTGTAATGATGATCAATTGTGAAAGACTTAGCTACTCTGATCAATATAATGATCCAAGACAAATCCAAAGGAGTCATGATGAAGAAAATGCTATCCACCTCCAGAGAGAGAACGGCTGAACTCTGAGTGCAAACTGAAGTATAATTTTCTCACTTTCTTTAGTTTTTTTTTGCACTTTCAAAAAATATTTATTTAGTTTTAGTTTTCAACATTCACTTTTATAAGATTTTGAGTTTTAAATTTTCTCCCCCTCCTTCCCATCCCCCTCCCTAAGATGGCATTTTTTGCATTTTTTTTTTTGCAATATGGCTGATGTAGAAATATGGTTTGCATGATTTCACATGCATAATTGATAAATTGTTTGTTTTCTCAGTGGGTGGGGGAAGGATGAGAAGTAGGGAGAGAATCTAGAACTCAAAATTTAAAAAGAATGTTTAAAATACATAAATGATAATGTTTTAAAAATAAAAAATAATAATATGAGTCCACAGACTTCTCCCTCCCTATTCATTCCCTAAATCCGTGGAAATCTGCTCTACCCCAATCTAGGGTATATAGCAGACTAGTTTTAGGTTTTCTCTCTATCTCAAATCCTAGAGTGATTACTCCTCCCCACCCCCGGGGTTCCCATCATTTCCATCCTCAGCTTTTTACTTTCATTAATTCCCCACATCCAGTCTGTTGCCAAGTACTGTCAACTGCCTCCACAACATCTCTGCTTTGCGCCCCCTTCTCTCCTCTGGCACAGCTGTCACTCTGGAGCAGAACCTCATCACCTCACATTTCTCTCCGCCTCAGATCTCTCTTCACTGCACTCAGCTGCCAAAGTGCTCTTCCTCCAGCCAAACGGATCATGGTACACCTTTATTCAATAAACTTCAGTGACTCCAGTCTGTTTGACCATCAGCCCTCTGGGGCAAAGGCTGTTCTGATGTCTTTTTAAATCTTAACATTCTATGCTATCCCACTCAGTCACCTACAATGTACCAGGCCCTGGTACTGGGACTAGGGATATAAAGTCAAAAGAAAAACAGTTTCCACCCTCAAGGAACTATCAATCTAGCCAAAAGAGATAACCTGTACTTATGTAGGAATGTACAAATTAGTCACAAGATCACTTCTTTGGGGCAAGAAGGGAGGTACTACTAGCTGGGGGAACTAGGAAATTCTTCATGTAAAAGGTGACATTGCAGCTGAGCCATGGATTTTAAGAGGTGGAATTGAGGAAGAAGGACAGCTGGGGCGAAGACATACAGTTTAAAGATGGAACACAATGTGCACAAAGAATAGTAATGTGTAATTATCTTGGAACTCCCCTCTTCCCCTTCTTCCTCATTCCACATTACCCAGATGCCCTTTGCCACTATCTCCTCCGTCATCCTCATCTCCCATGAGGAAGAGGCCAAGGCAAATCTCTTTACACACACCTCTGATCCCATTCCATCTTGTCATCTCTAGTACAACACCCCCTTCATTATCCCCCTTCTCCAACCAATTTTCAATATCTCCCTGTTTGCTGGCTGCTGTCTCCCTTGTCTTCAAAAACTCCCTCACTTGACCCATCCATCCCCGATAGAGCTTGTCCCATAGCTCTCCTCCCTTTCATGGCTAAACTTCTCGAGAAGTTCATGTACAATTGGTACCTCTACTTCCTTTCTTGGCACTCTGGCTTCCAGCCTCATCATTCACCTCAGACGACTCTCTCCAAAATTACCTCGCATCTCTAAAATGTCAAACTGAAAGGGCTTTTCTCAATCAATCTTCATCCTTGTAGCCTTTTGACTTGACTCTCTTCTCCTTGACGCTGCTCCTAATTCTCCTCCCATCTGTCTTGCTCCTCCTTCTCAGTCTCTTTTGCTGCATCTTCATCCAGGTCCTGAACATTAAGCATGGGTGTTCTCCAAGGCTCTTGTCAACTCCAACTCTTTTTTCTTTCTCTCTCCCATTTTAATTGACAAGTCCATCAGGTTTCATGGATTAAATTATCATCTCTCTACAAATGATTTTCCCATCTAACCTAATCTCTTTCATGACCTCCAGTCTTATATCTCCAATTGCCTATTGGACAATTCAAACTGGATGTCTTTTTTTGGGGGGGGGGAAGGCAATCAGGGTTAAGTGACTTGCCCAGGGCCACATAGCTAGTAAGTGTCTAAGGTCACATTTGAACTCAAGTCCTCTTGACTTCAGGGCTGGTGTTCTATCTAGCTATCTCTCCAGACGGTGTCACCTAGCTGCCCCTTGGAGGGTCCTGTAAAATCTTAAACCTATTACGTTCAAAAGTGAACTCATCTTTTATTCAAAACTCTCTCTTCTTTCAAAATTCCCTATTTATTACTCTAGAGGGGAACCTGCAGCCTCGAGGCCACATGCGGCCTTTTGGGTGTTCAAGTGCAGCCTTTTGACTGAGTCCAAGTTTTCCAGAACAAATCAAATCCTGTAGAGGGAGGTGACATGGTCAGATCCAGGCTTGAGGAAGACCACTCTGATAGCTGAGTAGATGATGGAGTAGAAGCCAGTGACAGGTATGAGGCAAAATTTGCCTCCTTCCATTAGAATTACCAGTTCATTTTGCTTGTCACCCCAACTTTGTGCACAACCCCTGTACTAGGAAGTGCTGACAGGCTAAGCCAGGGGTGGGGAACCTGGGGCCTTGAGGTCATATGTGGCCTTCTAGGTCCTCATGTGTGGCCTTTTGACTGAATTCAAACTTCCCAGAACAAATCCCCTCAATAAAAGGGTTTGTACATCAACAGCCGAGGCAGGGGTTTTATCCCAGGCTCCTTTAAGGGATTTTTCTGTGAATTTCTGGCAACTGGTATTTTTCATTTAATATTGTAGCCCCTCTCCATAGTGGATTCGTTAAGGTAGTTTCCTTCCTGCCCCATTCTCTTTAGTTTGGATTAGATTTGCAAAGCTCCAGGTAAAGAGGTTCTAACTATCCCTTGTCAGGTGGATTCCATCTTGGCCTTGTCATTTCAGTATTTTAATCGAGGATCTAGAAATCCAAATCCCATCCTCAAATACCTTCTTCAATTGTTCACTTCCCAAACTATGCAAGGTCCAATAGGTCCTATTCTTCTTTTCTCAATGACCTTACAAAATGTTTGTATTAGTCACTACATCTGAAAAGGAAATTTCTTCCTTGCTCTTCTAATTTATGTGAACTTTTGTATCTAGGTCATGAGGTGTTGCTCTAAATATTGTTTGTGCCAGACTGCTATCTAGATTTTCCTGATGTTTTCGTCATATAGTGATACTGAGACCTTACCCCACTAGCTGAGGTCTTTGGGTTTATCAAACACTAGGCTACTAGGTTAATTTGCTTTTGAATATTTTGTACAAATCTATCTTAGGATTTAGAGCTAGAAATAACATGAGGTTCATAAAGTTCAACCCCATTTATTTTTTCTTATTGAATTATTTTTCTTAACACACATTTTTTCTCCCACATCTCTCTGACCTTCCCCCCTTCCTCCTCCCAAAAAAAGAGAGAAAGAAAGGAAGGAAGAAGGGAAGGAGGGAGGAAGGAAAGAAGGGAGGGAGGAAGAAGAGAAAAACAAGACTTTTGTAACTGGCCATGTCCAAAAATACGTCTCATTTAGCATATTAGTTCATCACCCCTCTAGTAGGAAGTGGGCAATTTTCTTCATCAACAGTTGAAAACGAAATCAGTTGATTGTTGCATTAATCAGATTTAAGTCTTAAGACTTAAAGAATATTTCATAATTGTTTTTACAATGTTGATGTTATAGTTAAAAACTTATTCTTGAGTCTCCTCGCGTCACTTTGAAGAAATTCACACAAGTCTTCTCAGGTCTCTGAAACTGTCTTTTCATTTTTTATAGCATAGTAGTTTCCCATTGCAGTCATGTATAATACTTTGTTCAGTCATTCCTCAATTCAGAGGCACTCTTTTATTTCCAGTTCTTTGCCACCACAAACAGAGCTGCTTATAAACATTTTTGTACATAGGGGACCTTTTCCTCTTTCTTTGATTGCATTGTGCTATAGCCCTAGTATTGGTATCTCTGGGTCAAAGGACAGTTACAGTTTAATAACTTTTTGGGCATTGTTCCAAACTGCTTTCCAGAAAGGCTAGACCCATTCATTACTCTGCCATATGCCTGTTTTCCCACAGCCCCACCAGCATTTGCCATTTTTTTGGGTCAACTTTGTCAATCTGATGAGTATGATGTGGAACCTCAGAGTTGCTTTATTTTGTGTTTCTCTAATTATCATTGATTTGGAGCATTTTTTAAAAATGTGGCATTGATTGGTTAGACTTTGTCCCTTGAGAATTACGTGTTCGTATTCCTGGATCATTTGTCAGTTGAGCTTTTATCAATTTGAATCACTTCCTTATATATCTTGGAAATGAGACCTTTAGTAAAGAAACTTGTTGCAAAGATTTCCGAGTTAAGTGTTTCTCTTCTAATCTTAGCTGTATTGGATTTGTTGGTGAAAAATCTTGTTTGGTTTTATATAATCAAAATTATCCATTTTATCTTCTGTGATCCTCTCTTGATCATCTGTGATTCTCCCTTGTCTGGTCATGAACTCTTCCTTTATAAATCTGAAAGGTAATTTTTCCCTTGCTCCTCTAATTTGTGAACTTTTACATCTAGGTCATGTATCCATTTGGAACTCATCTTGGGATGTGCTGTGAGGTGTTGGTCTAAATGCTATTTATATCAGAGTGCTATCCAATTTTTCCAGCTGTTTTTGTCATATAGTAACAGTGAGTCGTTACTCCAGGAGCTGGGGGGGTTTATCAAACTATCTTTGGGTTTATCAAACACTAGACTACTAGGTTAACTTGCTTTCGAATGGTTTGTACCTGTATGTAGGTATGCAATCAGTTCCAATGATTGATCTATTTTCTAGCCATTAACAAATTGTTTTGATGACATTGTGTTATAGTATAGGTATAGGTCCCCTTTCTTCCTACTATTTTTCCCCCATTAATTTTCTTGTAATTCTTGACCTTTTGCTCCTCCAGACGAATTTTGTTATTTTTAATTCTAGCTCTATAAAACAAGCCTTTGGTAATTTGATTGGTACAGCACTGAATAAGTAAATTAATTTAAGTAGTAGTATAATTTTTATCGTATCAGCTAAGCCTACCCTCCAATTACTTAGATCTATTTTTATTTCCATAAATAGGGTTTTGTAGTTGTATTCATGAAGTTCTTTTATGTATCTTGATAAGGAAACTCAAAAGTATTTTATATATTTTATAGTTATATGAATTTTCATACTTCCTGCTGTTTTATTGGTATTATGTAGAAATGTTGATCATGTATGTGGATTTATTTTATATCCTGCAAATTTGCTGAAGTTTATTGTTTCAATTAATTTTGAGTTGATTCTTTAGGTACTCTAAGTACGTCATTTTATCTATCTATCTATCTATATATAATCTTCAAATAGTGATCATTTTGTTTTTTCTTTGTTATTCACTTGATGTCAAAGCTATCATTTCTAGCACTACATCGAATAGAAGCGGTGACAATGGACATCCTTGCTTCACCCCTGGTCTTATTGGAAGGGATTCTAGTTTATTTCCATAATATAGAATGCTGGCATGTGGCAGCATGGTGGAATACTGAGTGGATGGAAGCTGGGCCTGAAGTCGGGACGACCTGAGTTCAAATCTGATCTTAGGCACTCACTAGCTGTATCACCCTGGGCAAGTCTCTTATTTACTTCAGTTTCTTCAACTGTAAAATGAGGGTAATAATGATACCTACCTCCCAGGATTGTCATGAGGCTCAAGTGAGATATTTGTAGTGTTTAGCACAGTGCCTGGCACATACTAAGTAGTATATGAGTGCTAGCTATTATTTTAGATATATGGTACTTACCATCTTAAGGAAAGGCCTATTTATTCCTATACAAACACCATTCTATTTAAAAAAAAAATGGATTTTGTATTTGTTAAAAGATGTTTCAGTATTTATTGATATAATTATTTTTGTTCTTGATACAAACGGGGAAATTAAATCTCAGGGAGAGTTTGACTTGCCCAAGATGACCCAGCCAACACATGGTCAGGTCTTCTGAGTCCAGATCCAGTTCTCTCTCCACATGCTGCCTCTCCTTGGGTCTTACCCATGAATTCTCTCCTATGATCGATCTCATACTAGTCTTTTGTTGCTGGCTGGGAAAGGCGAGAACCAGACATTTCCCAGCTCCGTAAGGAGCAGTGAATGAAGATTGCATCTCTGCCGCTCCCCTGACTCCCCCTTCCCCTCTTTTTTTCTTCCCAGAACCACCACTTCTCCATAAGTCGCAAGCATAGCCATCTTCCTTCCTGGTGTAGAGGAAAGAGGGCTTGATTTGAATCTGAGGGCGTAGCTGCATTCAGCTCCCAGCTGCCTTACTCTTTGAAGGGCTGTGGCCAAGTCTCCTCCTCTCTAGGAGTTGTGGTTCATCTCTCTAATGAAAGGGTTGAACTAGATCAAAGAACATCAGAGCTGGCTGAGCATGGGGGAGCAGGCCCCTAATCCATCTGACTGAGGAGGCCGAGGCTGGTACGTTGCCCGAGCTCAGAAGCTCCAAGCTGCAGTGGACTATACCCGTTGGGCATCCCCATGAAGCCCAGCACCAATATGGTGAATCCCCAGGATGCCAACAGAGGGGCAAATTGGCCCAGGGCAGAAGGTGTATTCAGGTTCCTGGGCCAGTCAGTCATGGAATCAGGACTCAGGTGGCTAGTGCACTTTTGGCCTGAGAAGTCAGGGAACTTAGCACCTAGAACACCCCAGTAGAGTTGATGACCATGCAGCATTTCCTGGAAGATCTCAGGGCAGCCCACCACACATTGGACTAGGCCTCTTGGGACTCCTTTCCTTGGATCAAGCCTCCAACTGCTGTGTGGCGTTTCTGCTCTTCTCCCTCACCCTGGCCACTGCGGCTCTCCAAGGTTTGTTCCTCCCAAAATTCTGGGAGTAAGTGAAGACAGCACTCCTCTCCTACCTTCAGTCTTCTCTAGGTCACTTTGTGTGGCATGATCTCAGGGCCCTTTCAACCAAAAAAGCTGATCTGGGTGCCACACACAAATGTGAAACTGGGCAGGTTAGCCTCTTTGTGTTTGCTTTCTTGTCTCTACCTTGAGGACAGCCAAGAGACAGAATTGCGTTGGGAAGGCCTTCAGTTCTCCTTACGGGAAGCTTCCTCAGGCTTGGCTGAGGATCAGAAGTCACTCTGTACAGTGCTTTTCCTTTGGTCTGTTCTGGGCAGAGGTGAGAAGGGCCCCACCCAGGCTCCGGGAATCAGCTCCCTCCTGGGGGGGTGTATGTGTTCTTTGGGATAGGGAGGTGGTTCATTTCATCCAGCCACCACCAGGAAACTCAGATTTTGTATCTGGAAGGGACTTTAGAGATCACAGAATCCTTCATTTTACAGAGAAAATATGGAGCCACAAGTGGAAGGAGATTGTCCGGGGTCATACCTGTCTGCCACCTGGTTTTTCCACCCCAGTTCAAACAGATCTGCCCTCACTTTGGGTGGGTGGAGTTCATACCCATGCATCTATTTGGATTGTAGGGCAAGGGGTAAAGACTGACACAGGTAAGCCTAGTTAGTACAGGGTCAGTGCAGGCAAGGAGCAAGAAAGCACTTCCAATTCACACCCAACTGAGGAGAAAACTGAAGACCCCTGGCTCACCCTGGACAAGGTCTCACTCCGGCCACTCCTCCCACTTATACACCTCAAACCTGTGCAGCCAGAAATCAATGGTCAAGACAGCCCTCCTCCCCCCAAACCTTGCCCACAGAATTCCTGAGCTGGAGTGACTGTGAGCTCAGTCCGTCATTCCTCCTCTACCTTACAGGTGACTGACTCTGGCCCTAAGACCAGGGTGGGAGGGAGTGTTCTTTGCAGAGATTAAGGCTTCATCTGTCCTTGGGGCTGACTCATGTCATTCATAACGCTTCATCTACTACTCCATCTCCCTCATATCTCCCACATTCCTTAACACTCCCTCTGAAGCCCCAACACATCCGGCTTCTCCTTTAGGTCAGCCAGTGCTGGGGTCAGGGTCAGCAACGGGAAGTGGGCTGGAGGGAGAAATAGAAGTCCTGCTGCCGGGAAAGGGGTCAGGAGGGCAGGATTGTCTCAAGCTTTTCCCCTTCCCTAGAGTGTCTCCAGAACCCCCCCCCAAACACCTGCTGTAGCCCCACCCTGGGGCTTGAGGGCAGCCTCACCCAGAAAGGAGTCAGCAGGGTGATTCCAAGACCCAGGGCCCTTGGACCAGCAACCAGAGAGGGAGTGGCAACTTGGCTCCCTGCCTGAGGACAAGAGACAGGCCAGGGAGTAAACGTTCTTTAGCTGCCCCACTCCCCACAACACAGCCCACCTCTCAATGGGAGAACCAGCCTGGCTGGCCACTCCAACACTCCCTCCAGTGGGCAGCCAGGGAAACACAAGGGTAGAAGGCAGGGTACACTGGGCGGCAGAGGAAAGGTTAAATCTCCGCCTCCACCCAAGGGGCCCAGGGATAGAATCTGGGAGGAAGCTTCAGCAAAAGGCCGGGCCAGGAAGTAAAGGGCTTTTATTTAAGAAGCTGGCTGTACTTAAGGGAGGAGACATTCCGCAGAAGGAGTTACTGGGAGGAGGCCATGATGCTGGAAACACCTAGAAGCAGAAATAGAAAACCAGACTCAGGATCAGGGGGAGGCCACACACGGAGCCCTCCCTGGGCGAGCTCCTTGTTCCAATCTTCCACCCCCACTCTCCAGCCAGAAAGGAATTTCCTTGGGGGGCAAGACACTGGGACTGCCTCAAAGAAAATGAGGCTGAGGCCCTGGGGACCCCTCGAGGGACCGAAAGTTAGAATGCCTGGGGATGCCAGGCAGGGCCCTCTATTTTTTGATAGCCAGTGACCAAGCCGGGGATGGGAAGGAGAGCCCCCCCACCTATGGCCTCCCCTCCCCCAAGCCCTGCGAGGCAAGGCTCACTTTCAAAGTCGATCTTTTCCACAATGTTCTTGGGTTTAATACTCTCTTCTTGGCTGCAAATGAAGACCTGCCCTGCCTCATTGGAGCTCCAGCCATATTTGCTCATCCACACTTTCAGCTGGTTGTCTGGAATGGGATAGGAAGGGAGGTCAGAAAGAGACTCAGGGCCATCCCCCCGCCCCCCAAGTTGGATCAATAATAGGGACACCTTCCAGGGGGAAGGGTCCTGGAAAAGGGACGGGAAAGGCAAGAGTTGTTATGTGGGGACAGCTGGGGCTAGGGGATGCCCTCCCCTGCACAACCCCCACTGCCTCCCTTCAGGGCCCCACTCAAGCACCTTCCAGCTTGGTAATTAATCATATTTATCTCATGAAAGTCTTCTGTCTCCAGGAAGACTATATGATCTTTGAGGGCAGGCAGTATATTCTAGACTGAAATCCCGTGCTATCTGAAGATGAGCTCACACCGTCTCTGCAGTGATACCCACTGAGCAACTCTACTATCAGACCCCACGCAAAGCCAAGCTTAGCTTTGCTCCTCACGCCTCATCGGAATCCTCAGCTGCTGCTTCTCCTCCCAAAGCCTCCCTTTTCTGAGCCCTCTTTCAAGGCTAAAAGCCCGGCCAACTCTTCACTTCCCAACAGCGGCACTGCTTGGTTTTGATTCCATCAACAACATACCCCTCTGTCCCTCCCTCCAAGTTTTTGGGCTGTTTTCCTTCGTTAGACTCTAAGCTCCTTGAGGGCAGGGACCATCTTTCTTTTTCTTATTTGTATTCCTGGTGCTCAGCACAGTGCCTGGCACGTAGTAGACATTTAATGTTTATTGTATTGTATCATTCTGACTCCACTCTGCAAGCAGTTAACACATAAAGGAGGGTATTACAGTTATCTGTGAACTCTGGCACCCGATGAGACCAGGAAGTATATGATGTCAGGGAGTGGGTTTCACCTAAACTCTATTTTTCCTAGTTCCCTATTGTTATTTATTTAACAACAAATGTTTAATAAATGAATTAATGAACACTAAGTGTTCAAGAAGGACTTGTTGCTGGGGTACTAGACAAAACATATAGCTGCTCTTGTGGACTATGAACATGCTTCAGAAACATACAGGTCCAGCCAAGGCATGGTGCATAAGAACACAAGTCCTGTGCTTTCCTCTCCAAGGCAGGCCTTACCTGACAGATCTCCTAGCATCTCAGCCAGCAGCCAGCGGTCAATATGTTGATATGTGATGCCCACAACGTGGCAGATAACTGTGGGGATTGGAAAGGGGAAGAGGATCAGAAGGCAATTTCCCTCCTTAGGAGTTATCTACCTCTTATCCCAAGCAGCCTCCCTGGGCTTCCTTCTCTAATCAAGCCTGCTCACTTCAACTGGAGGGGGAATGGGGGAGGTTTTCTTACACTTTCGGACGGAATCTTCAAAGCCTGTGATTCCATTAAGGAGAAGGAGATCCATGTTCTCATCTAGGGCATGCTGTAAAAGAGGCATGTGTCAGACATGTTGATGAACTAAGCTGGAGAAAATCAGGATATTCAGTTGACTGGGTCCACTACAAATTTATGTTACAGTAATCTCAACTGGGCCCTCACAGCAGCAAGGCAATTTTTTCACATCTCCTTAATGAACTCACCATACCACTTACCACAGCAGCTTGTCCAAATCTTAAACCTCCCACGGCTCCCCCCTTACTCTATTCTCAGCGAGAAACTTGCCTTTTCTGAAAGGCATTTCACTGAAAAAACTGAAAGTCATTCATGAAGAGCTCCCCCTTCTCCCACCCTCATCTATCACTTAGATGCCTTCTGCCACTACCACCTCTTCTACTTGTCTCAACAACTGGCTCTGCTCCTTGGCAAGGCAAACCCTTCGACATGCACAGGTGATCCCCTTCCATCCTGTCTTCTCTAGCAGACTGCCTCCTTTATCACCCCTACTCTCACTTATATTCAAGCCCTGTCTACAGACTGTTTCCCTACAGCCTACAAACACGTCTGTGTCTCCCCCAACCTCAAAAACCCTCACTAAGAAGGGAGTTTATACGACAACTGCTGAAAGCAAAAATAAGAGATCTGACTGATCAGACATGGAGTGAGGATGGGGGGATTGGGTGGTGAGAGCTAGTGAGGGGTCCAGGATGATTCCTGGACTGTGAGGCTGAGGGACTGGGAGGAGGGGATGCCTTCTCTAGTAACAGGGAAGGAGGGCGGAGAGGAAGAAATATGCACACACACACACACACACACACCCCCTCCTTTCTAGACTCCTTGAGAAGGCTGGCTATAGGCCAGCCCCTCCACGTCCTTTCCTCTCAGTCTCTTAATTCTCCACAATTTGGCTTCTGACCTCATCATTCAATTGAAACCGCTCTCTCCAAAGTCACCCATGATCTCAAAGGTCATCCTCCTGGATCCCCCTGAGGCTGGTGACATTTTCCATTGCCCCCGAATCCACTCATCTACTCTAGGTTTCTGGGTCACGGCTCTTTCCCGGTTCTCTTCCTACCTATGTAGCCTTTTTTTTCCAGCCTCTGGCTGAATCTGCATCCAGGTCACTCCTGATAATCCCATGTGCTGTTCTCTTCAACCTCTTGGTGGTCTCATCAGCTCCCGTGGTTTCAATGACCATGATTCTCAGGTCTATTTGTCCAGCCCTAACCTCTCTCTTGACCTCCAGTCTCACATCTCCAACTGACTGCTGGACATGGTTAAATTGGATTCCAGTAAACTCACTATGTCCAAAACAGATTTCATTCTTTTCTCTCCTTCCCTAATACTGTAGAAGGCACCACCCTCCTCTCAGTCTCTCAGGCTCACAACCTGGAAGCCATCCTGGATCCCTCACTCTCACTCTCTCTCTCACTGTCTCCCAGCCCCCCTCCCCTCAAAGTCCAATCGGTTTTGGCCTGGGACAGTTCTGGTTTAACCTTCCTTCTTTCCGCTGACACGTCGCCACCTGGCTCCCGCCTGGATCATTGCAATGCTCTACCAGTTAGTTTTGCTGCCTCCAGTTTCTCTCCACTCTAACCTATTCTCAGCTCAGCGGTCAAAATGATCTTCCTAACACTTAGGCCACTCTGCTATTCAATCAACCAACTCCAGAGGCTCCTAATTGCCTCGAGGCTAAACCAGAAAATCCTGTTTGGCTTTGAAAAGCCTTTGGACCAGGCCGTTTCCTGCCTGGAGAGACACTGGGCTCCTTATTGTTCCATCTCCCACCACAGCTGCTTGTCTCTGGCTCCTGTGCCTGGATCTCTCTGCCTCCTCGCTCCCTTCAGATTGCAGCTCAAGTCCTGCCTGCCCTCTGTGGATCCCCTCCTATTTGGCCTATCTGTATTCTGGCTGTGCAGGAGCGCTTTCTCGGCACCAGCCCCCCAACCCGGAGAGCTCGGACAGGCACCTGCCCTTTTTTTTTTTTTTAATCTCTAGCCCTCAGCACAGTGCCTGGCACACAATAGGCATTTACTAACTGTCTGCTGCCTGACCATCCTGCTGTTCCTTTTCTGAGTTGAGAATGAAGGACAAACAACCCTTTCTGAACTAGGAAGAAAGTGGGCATATATATGCCGGGCAATAGATACTGCTGAACAGAGAACCTTTCCCCACACTCCGGAGATCATGAAATGAATTGGAAGGGGCCTCAGAGATCACCTCAGCAGTGGACTCCACTTTACAAAAACAAGGTGAGGCCTGGAAAGGGCACTGCTCAAGGTCACTGAGCGTGGCAGATTAAGAACTGAGGCCAGAAGTCAGATTTCCCAAGCCCTGGGATTAACCAGCAGGGACTCTGGGGGTGGGGCTAGGAGAGGCTCTATCTGTACAGTGAGGGGCTCTGTCTGTGTGCAGGGCAGAGGGGCTTTCGCCTCATCCTCTGCTCTGCCCGGCCTCAGGCTCTGTCCTCAAACCTGTACACAGTCAGGAAAGACCTCTTCTGCCCACCTATGGGCTGGGACAGCTGCTGACTGTGTACTGGGGCTGGAGGGGCAGAGGGGCCTGAATCTAGCTTGGGGCGGGGCAGCTCACCCAGAAAGCTTGGAAATGACAGGTCTCCAGCAAGTCTCCCAAGTACAGGATCTGCCTGATGGGCTGCTCCTCTTGCTGAGATGGGGAAGCATTAAGGAAAATCACCTCTCAGGCACTGAGTGCGGGGATATGAAATACAGCCCTGAATGACTTCAGGAGCCCCTCTTCTCCCAAAGCAACAACTAGCCTCCAAGGGGGTGGGCCTGGCCATAGGAAAATGGACCAATCACCAGAGACCCCACAGGAGAACCAATGAGAGCTGAGAATGAGAGGCAATTACAAACAGAAGAATCCACTCAAGTGGCAAGGGGGCTGAGGGCAGGGGTGGGGCTGGAAGGGCTTGCTCTCAGTCCAACTTCCTGAGCTGGGACAACTGGGAAGACACCACCAAAGCCTTCTGTTGACCATGGAGGGCTCCCTGCGCCTGCCCCCACGCCCCACCAGGGATGGAAGGATACACGAGCTTGGTCAATCATGCACTTGCAGAGGGTGAAGTCTGTGTGGGGCAGATTGGTGAGGGCCTTCAGCAGAATCTGGGCTGTCACTGTGGTCTGGAAGAAGGCCGGGTTGAACTGGTATCTGAGGAAAGAGGGGAGAGGAAGGTGTCAGAGGTGGGTGCCACCAGGGGGCTGACTCCCCTACCTCCGAAACAATTCTCATCTGGGCACATGGTCTATCTCTGCAACAGAAGAGAAGCTTCCTGAGGACAGGGCCTGTTAGATCTGCCCAGAGGCAGCTCCATGCCCCAGAGAAATCTGTAATGAGCTCAACATCCTGGGCAGGCATTCAGCTCCATGAAGGCAGGGCTGGGCCTCCCTGCTCCATGCCCAAGGCCCTGCACAAGGCAGGTCCTTGCTGGATGCTGGGAAGTCAGCTGTCATCCCACACATGTGAGTACCACTGAATGAGAGAAGGGTGTTAGGGAGAGCCCTGAAGGGCGGTGACTGGGAGGCAAGAAAATGGGGGCATTCTTCAGGGGGCTGCACCCTCAGCAGAGCCCCCCAGCTGTATTAGCTCTGCCACACCCTCCTGTAGAATGTAACTCAAAGCTACTTATGTTTCTAATAATAACGGCTAATTCAACATCCACTGGGGGTGGGGGAGGGAGGGGAAGCACCAGTGTTCCCGGTACAGCCAAGGGCTCTGTCCCCTGCTCTCAGCCCCACCTCCACTGCCCCTTGAAACACTCAGGAGAGAAATGAGCTCACTGAAGGCAGGAACTACTTTCCATCTGGCCTCTGTATTCAGATGCCCTGCAAATAATAAGTGCTCTACTAAACGTCTGCTGGACTGAAATGACCCTTCTGTACGCAGAGAGCAGAGGGCCCTGGGGACAATGCAACAAGACATCATTGGAGGCAGCAGAGGTGAAGGACATGAGAGCCACCGGTCACAGTGCCGATGCTTTGGGCCTGAATCTGGGCCCTGCCCCTTTCCTCATCTGGGACCCAGGGGTTCCAGAACCTCCCTGGGCCTATCTGGGAAAGGGGATAATGGCACTGGATGACCTAGTGGCTAGGTCCATGCCCAGGGCCTCGAGGCCACATGTGGCCCTCTAGGTCCAAAAGTACAAAACAAATCCTTTTATTAAGGAGTTCCCCATCCCCTTCCTAGCCCATCTATGTCCTGCTCTGTGAGATCAGCTGAAGGGAAGGCTGATCTGAGAAAGACGGGGCTGAGGGAGCTGAGACAAGGAAAAACCTGGCCTTTCTACAGCCATTCAAAGTCTACAAAGCATTTTACATACACTCTCTCATTGAAGACTCTCACAAAAATTCCCTGCACAGGTTCCTGTGACTGTCCTTGTTAGACAGAGGAGACAATGGATGCTAAAACAAGTCCATGAAAGGCCTTGTCCGTGGCCGGTGTTGGGGGCAGGATCTGAACCCAGGACCTTCTCTGCTGGGCATCCTGTGTGTGTGTGGGGTGGGGGAATGATCCTGGCCTTGCCAAGCGAGAGGGCAGAGCCAGCAGCAGTGGGAGGACAGTGCAGAGAGGCCAAAGGAGGCTGGCCATCAGGGAACACTGGAGGGGGAGGGGATTTGCCGCTCACGGCTGTCTGGCCAACCCCTTCTTGGCTATGCTGCAGAAAGGATTCTTGCCTGGGCTGGGGCTGGCCTAGACAACCCAGGAGACCTGCTGGGGCTCTAATCACAAATCCCATATGAAAAGCCACATGAGCACGTGTGCATGTTGTCTCAGTGTCTGTCCTTTGGGCATCAGGGCCCTGTGGCCCATGGTCAGACATGGCACCAGCTGGGAGAGGCCCAGCCCATCCTCCTGGCTACTCACAGCTTGAGCACGGCTAAGTTGGCTTCCAGGTCATAGGCATTCTCCTTGGCCTGGGTCTCCACGTAGCGCTCCAGGGTGGCTAGGTTCTCAGGATTGTACCTGGGAGGGGGAAGACACAGCATGGATGAGGACACCTCCCTTCGAGTCGATCCAATGTCAAACACACACTTATCAAATAAAGGGGTTAGAGTGGACAGCTTTCTGCTCTGGATTGGGAGGTCTAAGATGGTACATCTTAGACCTTAGGTACCAATGAGGCAGAAAGATGGCATTGAGGGGAAGGACACTCTGACCCCAAGGAGGCAGCCTTGACCTTTGGGGGCCCCGAGCCCTGTCCCTGGGAGCTATGGGAAATAGCCCAGTGTTGTAGGTATGATCTCGGAGGACCTGGGTTCAAATTTTATCCCTTTCACTTTCTCTCTGTGTGACCCTGAGTAATGCAATCTCTCTGGACCTCAGTTTCCTCATCTATAAAATGAGAGGGTTAGAGAATAATCATGACAGCTAGCACGTAGAACCCACTGTAAAGTTTACCCTACAGTTACAGTTACCTCATCGGGTCCTCACAATAACCCTGAGAGGCTATTATCATCCTCATTTTATAGAAACTGAGTCACAGAGAAATAATTTGCCCAGAGTCACACAGGAACTTAAGTGACAGAACTGAGGCAGGATTCCAACTCAGGCCTTCCTCACTCCAAGTCTGGAGCTCTATATACTGCACTACCCATGGACCTCACTTACCCAATCTAACTGTCCAACCCCCAACCCATCCTCTGTTAGAGCGATATTCCTGAGGCACAGCTCTCACAACACTGCCCCTGATCAAACTCTCCAGTAGTTTCCTAAGGCTTCTGGAATAAAATAAAAACACCCTTAAAATTTTTTTTTTTGGCCTTTAAAGTATTTCATTTATCTAGAACATTTCTCTGACCGCTCCTTCTGTCTTCTTTGCTGGATCTTCTTCCGGTTCATGACAACAACTGTGGGCATCCCCTCAAGGGCTGTCCTGGCCTTCCTCTTCTCCCCCTCTACATACATCTTCACTTGGCGATCTATCCCATCGGCCCCCCTGGATTCAATCATCTCCGTGCTGATGACTTCAAATCTACTTATCCAGCTCTAACTTAGCTCCCTGATGACCTCCTGGTTGGCATCTGGACATCCTGAACTGGACGGTCCATTGACATCTTTAAATTAACACGTCTGAGACAGAACTTCTCACCTTTGCCCTCAAGCTCTCTCCTTTTCCTGCTGAGGACATCACCATCCTGCCCTCATTCTCTCCCATCCCCACAGCCAATCTACAGTCATTTCTGCCTTCATAAGCTCTTGGCTATGTCCTCTTCTCTCCTCTGACCTCATCCCCACCCCCTTCACCTCATGCCTGGACCATTTCAGGAGCCTGCTGGGGCAGGGGTCTGCCTGTTACAAGTCTCTCCACTTTCCAGTCCATCCTCCAGCTGTCAAACTAATGCTCCTAAACACAAGACCGCCATATTCTTCTCTTCAATAAACTCTAACAGTTCCTTACCACTATTGCCAGGAACAAATACAAAATGCCACTTGGGGTTCAAACTCTCTCATAACCTGGCCCCCTGGCGTTCTCACACCTCAGACCCCTCTCTGTCCTCTTTGATGCAGGGGCCCAGACCTCCCGGCTGTGCCACGAACAAGACCCTCCACCTCTGGGCTGTCCCCCGGGCCTGGAACACCTTTCCTCTGAGACCACCCCCAGCTTATCCTGTCTGTCTGGTTGGTGCCCGAGTCCTTTCCATGTTGTCTCCCCATCAGACCGTGAGCTCCCTGAGCCTGGGCAGGGGCTGTCTTCTGCCCTTTGTTGCACCTCTCAGCTCTAGCACATGGTAACATTTAATAAATGCTAGCTGACTAGCCACAATTCTTCATAAACTGGCTCCAACCTCTCTCCAGGCTTATTATATATTATCCCGCCTCATAAACTCTACGTTCCAGCCAAACAGACCCAGCCTGCCATCTCCTGTACATGCGGCTGTCTTGTTCTCCAACCACCCCAGGCCTGAGATGCCCCTTCTCCTCACCCCTGGCTTCGTCAAAAGCTCACTTCGGAGACTACTCGGACAAGAGGCTTTTCCTGGTCCCCCGGCAGCTAGTGCTCCCGTCCCCACACCCAACACCCCGTATTTATTGTGTAGGCTATATGGTACAAAATAATTAATGGTCTTTGCTGAGACTCTCCCATGGGTCCATCCCCTCCCAATCCCTTCCCCCTTGATCCTTTCACTATTGGTTCTTTTTCTTCTTTCAAAGAGACCCAGGTTTCCCCCATCCTTAAAAAACCTACACTAGACCCTACCACCCTTTCAAACTACCATCTTATTTCTCCCTCTATTCTCAACCGTTAGAAAAAGCGATCCACCGCTTTTACTGCTCAACCCTTAAGGATTTGGCCAATGAGATCGTCATTGCCAAGTCTTTTCTCAGGCCCCCCCCTCCCGTCCGGGTTTCCCTCTTCTCTCCTCCCATCACCACCACATCAGCTTAGGCTCCTCTCATTCCCAGCCTAGCTTTTTGCACCAACTTCCTAATTCTCCATCTCTCTGCTTCCTGACTCTACCACATCCCTCACACAGAAACTAATGTGCAGGTATGTCAGGTTCCTCCCCTGCTCAATAAAATCTGCCGGCTCCCTAGGACTCTCTAGGATAAACGTTCATCATTAAGCACATGCCTGCTAGGTGTCAGCCACTGGCTATGGGGTACAGGGGAAAGGCAAGAGATGTCTGCTTTTAAGAAATCCCCAGTGTAGTGGGGGAGATAACAGGAAAGCAAGAGTGTGCAAACAAGACACACGCACAACAAACAAGATTCCTCCAAGGGGAAGGCACTGGCATTGAGGTGGATGGGAAAAGCCTTCCCATTAGGTGGGATTTTAGCTGAGAAGTGAAGGAAGCCAGGAAAGCCAGGAGTTGAGACGAGGAGGGAGGGCATCCTGGGCTTGGGGCACAGCCAGAGAAAATGCCCGGAGTCCGGAGGTGGGAGTGTCTGTGTGAGAAGGTCAGTGTCACTGGATCCTATAATACATGGAGAGGAAAAAGGTGAACAAGGGCAGGAAAGGGCCAGCTTATGAAGGGTCCTAAAGGCCAGAGAACTTTATATTTAATGATAGAGTTTACTGAATGGGGGAGGGGAGGAGGCAACACAGTCAGGTCTGTGGCTTTAGGAAGATCAATTTGACAGCGAGTGGAGGGTGAATTGGAACGGGGAGAGACTGAGTTAGGCAAACCCACCAGCAGGCCACTATCACGGTCCAGGTGTGAGAGCCTGCACCAAGGAGGTGAGCACAAGACTGCAGATGGTACAGAGGCAGAAAGGATGGGGGTGGTGGTGAAGAGGGAGTGAGGAGGTGAGGATGACCCCTAGGTTTGGTGGGATCCTCAACGGCAAGAAGGAAATTAGGGACAAGGGAAAGAGAATGAGTTCAGTTGGGTTGACACGGGCTGACAGGTTAAGTTTAAGATTGCTATGGATCATACAGGCAGCTGGGAGGCTTAGGGGACACAGCACTGGGCCCAGAGTCGGGAAGACCGGAGTTCAAATGCAGCGTCAGCCACTGACTGGCTGTGTGACCCCGGGCAAGTCGCTTAATCCACTAGAGAGGGAAATGGCAAAGCTATCCAGTGTCTTTACCAAGAAAATGCCCTGGACAGTACTGCTGGGCTGGGGTCCGCCAAGGCCACTGACCAACACATGGATCATCCTGGTCAAGATGTGCCACAGGCAGTGGGAGAGGTGAGTAAAGAGGCCAGTGAGCTGGATGAGTAGACTGGAGAATCCCCAGCATGAAGATGATCACTGAACCCATGGCAGTGGAGATCACCAAGTGAAAGACAGAGGAACACAGGCAGAGAGGGCCCAGGACAGCTTTGGGGGCCACCTCCTATTAGCAGTCCAGCGAAGGAGACTCAGAAAGCCCTCTGCTACCTGACTCCAACTTCTGCCGGCAGCCTCTGCTTCCCACCCCCCCAGCGGGCTCAAGCCACCCCCTAATGAAGCTCTGTCTGACTCCCACCACTGCGGGGCCCTCCCTCCTTTAACCTGCCACTGATTCTGCCTATGTTGGCAGGTTGCTTCCTCCCAGACAAAATGGAAGTTCCTGAAGAGTAGGGGCCTCCTTTCTTTCTACTTGTACCCCTCGCACCCAGCACAGTGTCTTCTGGGGGGCTGCCTGCTACAAGTCTCTCCTACTCCCATCCAGCCTCCTCTCGGCTGCTAAAGCACTGGCCTGACCAAGTCATCATGCCAAACTCCAGTGGTTCAGACTAGCCCCAGGATCAAAGAGAAAATCCTGTTTAGTTTTTAAAGCCCTCTCTTTCATCTTACACCTTACTTCAGCCTCCTGGTTGTTCCTCTCATCTCTGAACTCTAGGCATTTTTATTAGCTGCCCCCCATGTCTAGAAGGCTCTCCATCACCTCTGCCTCCAGGTTTCCTTCTGGTCTCAACTAAAATCCCTCCTTCTGCCTGAAGTCAGGAAGACCTGAGTTTAAATCCTGCACTAGCTGTGTGACCCTGGGCAAGTCACTTAACATCTCGTCTGCCTCAATTTACTCAACCGTAAAGCGAGAATAATAATAGTATCGACTTCCTAGAATTGCTGTGAGGATGCGGGACCATCTCCAGTGGTCCTGATTTCTATCTTGCCACTGGTGGCTCTGGAGGAGAAAGTGAGGCTGGTAATTTTGCACAGACCTCCCTCACTCAAATCCAATTCACTTGCATGTCATAGCATCAGAGTCCTCTTGGAGAAGAACAAATAGCAAGCAAGCAGTGTGAGGATCAAAGGAGATGCTTTGTACAGTGCCTGGCCCATAGTAGGTGCTTTCCCCCCTCCCTCCTCTGCAGGAGGCCTTTCCTGACACCCCCTCCTGGGCCTCGGTCACCTCCAGCTCCTCCAGTGTACACTTTATCCGCACACGGCTGTTGGCACGCTGTCTCCCTCATCAGAAGGCAGGGAGGACAGCAGCAGCCTCCCAGTCAACTCCCAGCCTCCAGGTCCTCCCTGCCCCATGCCTCCTCCACGCAGCTGCCTCCCTATCTGTCACTCCTTTTTGTCTCTTAGACCACAGGCTTAAAAGGCGTTGGATCCAATCCCTTCCAACACAACAGAGACTGGGGCCCAGGGAGACTGGGGGTGCTGGGGATTAACACCCCCCCATCCTGGCCCCGACTTACCTTTCCAGCTTCTTTACACCGTTCCTCCCCCTCCCGCCGCACTCTACAGTTCTGGCCTCGAGCTCCATTTCCTGCCTCCGTGCCTTTGTCCAGCTGTCCCCCGCCCCTGGAATGCCCTCCCTCCTCGCACCCACTTCGTAGGATCCCTAGTTTCTGTCAAAGCTCAGCTCCTGCATTCTTCCCCCTACATCCCCGCTCCTTTGTAATGACTGGCATCTATCCAGCACCTACTGATTTACGCGCGTCGCCTCCCGGGGCAGACCGTGAGCTCCTGGAGGACAGGGGCTGTGTCACTATTTTTTAAGGAAGCGCTTGTTGATGAGCTGCTGTGCGGGGCCCTGAACGCCGCACCCAGCCGCGTTCGCACGGCCCGGGAATTCCCTCCCCGCCTGTTCTCAGGCCCAGCCCCTGCGGCCCCGGAGCCCTCAGAGTCCTGCCTGCCCGCACCTGTCGATGCCCTTGAGCAGCTTCCCCACGTTGGCGCGCATCTGCTCGAACAGCGCCATGACCTCCCCGTTTTCGCAAGCAGACGCCGACGCCGAGGCCGGGTCCGGAGCCGCAACAGGAACCGGAAGGGGCGGGGAGGACGGAAGTCCTCCTTCCCCGAGGACGCCTTCGGCCGCATGGTCGTCAACCTCTTCCGAAGCGGGCGGGGAAGGAGGCGGAGGTAAAGGCGGCGGCGGAGGGGGCTGCTTCCGGGTCGCACGTGGCTTCCTCTTCCGGGACCTCTCCATTTTGGCGCGTGCGCACTGGCACCGAGGGAGAGCGGGAGCGCTAGAGAGCACCCACGGTGAAGGAAATGGGGGGGGGAAAAAAAAAATCCCTCGGGAGCCAGTGCGCAGGCGTACCAGGGTCGCTCTCGCCTCTCTCCCCCTCCCCCTAGTGTCGCTCACTCTTCCACCCCTCTGAGTGGGCGGGACCAAAGCTGCTGCATTGTTGCCCCTCCTCGCCGGCTCCGTCACGTGTCAGGAGGCAGCAGCGCCGGAGACCCCGGGACACTCCCGGAGGGTCTGGGTGCACGTGGACTTTGTGCACACGTGGGACTTTTACGACTCCGCATCCAGCAGGATCCCTTACCTGTCCCCCTCTTGGTGTCTCCTCGTACACCTGGCCCCCTCCTTCAAGAAGGCCCCTCCTCCCGTGGATTGTCTCCTAGTGTAGACCATTCTCTCCCCAGGGAGACGGAAGGCGGGGGAAGGGTGGCGGTCAATAAATGAGTGACTCGATTCCCCTTCACCCGGGTCTCTGTGAACGTGCTAAATAAACCCCGGAATAATCAGAACGGGGTGCAAATGCGGCGACTCCCTCCTCTTTCTCCCCACTCTGGTTTCCCTTCCAGGCCCCCGGGGAGCACCTGGCACATAGTAGGTGCCTAATAAATGCTTGATTGATCGTCTCTCTCCCACGAGACTCCACGTCTCTCCATCTCTGCCCGGTGACTTGACAAGACACGGGTCAGTGGGTCAATAGCATTTTTAAACACCCAGTAAGTGCCAGGCCTTGTGCTAAGCAGTGGCACCTAACCAAGAGCGGTGGGCAGTGAGCCACCCGGGCTCACTCCCACTCTAGCCCCGCCTGCTAAAACCAGGTGGGAGAAATTGAGCTGGGGGCTCTCCAAGGTCCTCTCCAGACTGGCTGTGCCTCGCCTTCATCTCAGCTCTTCCACTCTCCAGCCCAGATGCTTTAGATCTCCATAGAGAAGGCTCTCAATTTAGGCTGGTTCACTTGACTTGACCATGGTCTCTGTGTTTTCTTCTCCATCATTTTTGTGCCTTTCCCCACCCTGTATTCCTCCATCCCAACCTGTCTTTAGTCTCCCTGCTGGGGATCCATCACGTTCGCTGTCCTGCGTGGAGAAAGGGGGAAGTCCCCCACCGGATCGATAAACCAATAAGGCTTTGTTTGCATCTCATTTACATTAGAGAGTCCGGTCTAAAGGCAAAAAGGAACCCCCTCCTTTTACCCCAGAGTTGCACTGTGGTCCCCTGGGGCCACAAAGTCAGCTTGGGCCTGGCTCTCCCTCGGCTGGAGAGCTAGGCTGGGGGGGGGAAGAGTGAAGAGGGAGGGGCCCCCCTAGTGAGGCCTGGGCAGGAAGCGAGAGTGGGGGCCCTCGCGGCTGGCGGGCAGGGGAGAACATACCGCCTGCCCTCCTCCCACGACTGCTGCTGCTGCTGCTGCTGCTGCTGCTGCTGCTACAGGCTCTGAGTCAAGCACCCTGGTTCACAGAGGGCTTCCAGGAGGAGGCAGCCCTCCCCCTCCCCACGGGCCTCCCCCCACCCTATCCCCAGCATGGACAGCGCAGACCCGGACATCGCCACCAAGGACCCTCTGGACCACTATGAGCTGCTGCAGAGGGTGGGGGGCGGCACCTACGGGGAGGTATTCAAGGTGAGGGTCCCTTCTCTCCTCTGGGCCCATGTCCTTTGCCTCCTCTCCTCTAGGGCTCTCATACCCCCTCCCCAAGGCCTCCATTCCCCTTCTCTGGGGCCACCTCCTTTCCCCCAAGTCCTTCATCCTTTTTTTCCTCCCAGCCTCCATCCCCAGGAACTTTCTCCTCCCCTCACCCCCCCCCCGCCCCCCACTCCATTCCCCTTGTCCACAGTCTCCCCTTTCCCTCCAAAGACCTTCATTTTTCTCTTCCTCCTAGCCTCCATCCTCAGGAACTTTCATCTCCTTCCCTCCATGGCCTTCATCCCCCTAATCAAAGTCTCCACCCCACCCCAAGTCCTTCATCTTCTTCCTCTCAGCCTCCATCCCCCATCCTTCTACCCCCCCCCCCCCCCCCCCCCCCCCCCCCCCCCCCCCCAGAACCTTCAATCCACCTGTCTCGGAGGATTTGGGGCAGAATTCTGAACTTTGCTTCTAATGAGGTGAAGCAACAGGGACGAGGCTGGGGAAGGTGATGGAGGCCTCTGAAATCGTCCTTTGCGTGGTGGAGGTGGAGGGAAGGAAGCATCACCCCAGAGGCTTCCTCCCAACTTACTTATTATTTATGGACTTATTTTAAAATTACCAATGGCTGCTGGGTGGAAGGAAATTAGATTTTACTCTGCTTAGCTCAGGAGAAAAAACTAGGTTTGAAGGTGGAAGTGAGAGAGAAACAGATGGATTATCCTTCAATTTAAGGAACAGCTACCCTAACTATTAGCATTAAAAAAAAAAAATGGAAATGAGCTGTGGGTTGGGGTAGGGAGTTCCCTTTCACTAACTTGTTTCTCTTTCCGAGGCTGGATGACCAGTGACTGAGGATGGGGATGGGGAAGTGGGGGGATTCGTGCTTCCAGAAGGGCTTGGGGTAGATGGTCACTGAGGTCAACTCTCTTCTCCTTCGTCTCACTTCATTCTTTTATCCCAGGACCTTCTCTTGGGTGTCGGGGCTTCTAGGGGAAGCCCGAGTGAGTTACCAGGAAGAGGAGGCATTTGTACACCATTGTGCTCATTTGCTCATTTGTTCCAAGTTTATAATCTCCTGCTCCCCCCTTCTCCCCATTGCCCCCTTCCTTTCCCAGGCTCGAGACAAGGTGACAGGGGAACTCGCAGCTCTGAAAATGGTGAAGATAGAACCAGGTAAGGTTGAGCTTTGACACCCCTCTCAATCCTTAACCCTGGGATGCCTGGTCTCCACACACACACACTGACCCTTTCTCTCCCTTCAGATGATGACCTAACCATCCTCCATCGGGAAATCCTCATTGTGCGGACCTGTCGGCACTCCAACATTGTGGCCTACCATGGCAGCTACCTCTGGTCAGGGCCAACCCGACAGCTTCCTGACCCCTCAGACTGGCTGCCCGCCCCCTAGATTGACTTTCTTACCCCTAGACTGATTATTCACTGCCCCCCCCCATTTCCTGACCTTCGGACCAATTCTTCAAACCCAAGACTAGTTCTTTATCCTCAGATTGGTTTCTCAACTTCTACACCATCCCTCTGGATCCCCAGACAGAATCTCTAACCCCTCACACCAGATCCTTGGCTCCTGAAAGTGGCCCTATTACCCCTCAGACCAACTTTCCTGATTCTCCTTCTCCCCCACCCCAATCAGGCTCCCAAATGGCCTGATGTTACCTATATCCATTTCCTGGTAGTGTCTCCTAAAGCTGAAGAGACCCAATACTATGGATGGCCAAGGCATTTCTCTGAATAAGGCCCCTAGACTCCTAGCCTCCCTGAGCCTGAACTTACTCTGGCTGATTCTATTCCTTCCTCTCCCCCACCCCATCCCTGCCCTCTTCCCTGTTCCCCCACCCCAGGCTTCAGAAGCTATGGATCTGCATGGAATTCTGTGGCGCTGGCTCACTCCAAGACATATACCACAGTAAGGAGGCGGGGGGGTACCCTCCCCAAGTGGAGAAGCAGCCTACCACTGACCTCCCCAGCTTCCTTTAAGTCCTAACTAAAATCCCACCTTCTACAGAAAGCCTTCCCCACCCCCACTCCCCTTCATTCCAGGGCTATTCCAGTGCCATTCATTCCAGATTGTAAACTCTTTGAGGGCAGGGACTGCCTTTTGCTTCTTTTTTGTATCCCCAGTGCTTCACACAACACCTGGCATGTAGTAGGCGATTAATACGTGTTTACTGATTGACTGATTAACTCTGCCCGCCGCTCCCCCCTTTACCCATCCCTTTCTCCTCATTCCTTCTGCCCTCCTCTGAGTAGTGACTCAGCCCCCTGATCCCTGGGGTGGGGGTGGGGGGGGTCTGTTGCAGTGACTGGCCCTCTCTCTGAGCTTCAGATTGGCTACATCTGCAGAGAGGTACTCCAGGTGAGGATGCCACTTTCCTGATCCCCTCTCCCCCCTCTCCCCCCTCTTCTCTCCCCTTCCCCTCTCCCACTCTTTGTTTTTATTTTGTATATAGTTTGTTGTACTGGGGGTTGAAGTTCTGCCTCTGGCATTTATTGGCAAGAGCCTTAACCTCTCAGTACTCCAGGAAATTTTAAAAAAAATTTATTTTTAACATTCATTTTAAAAAATTAAATTTATTTTTAACATTCATTTAAAAAAATTCTGGGTTCCAGATTCTTTCCCTCCCTCTGGTCCCTCCCCTCCCCATTGAGAAGGCAAGCAATGTGCTATCAGTTATACATGTGAAGTCATGCAAAACCTCTTCCATATTAGTCCAGGCAAACTTTCTTAAGACTGAGTGTCAGAGAAGGTGTCAACCTGCATTGGTAGAGGGAGTTTCCTCTCCAGGGAGGTCCCTACACCAGGTTTGGCCCCTGTCCCTATCCCTTATTCCATACATTTGATGTTTACTCACCTGTCTATCTGTTCTTTCCCTCAAGAACAATGTAAACTGCATCAAACAGGGATTGTTTAACTCTATCTTTGTATCCTTGGTTCCTAGCACATGGTAGAAGCTTAAAGAATGCTCCCACTCCACCAAGTTGCAGCCTCCTGGTCCCCTGATCCAACTCCTTTTCCCTCTAACCCCAAATCTCATAATACCCCCAACCTCAGTAAAACTTCCCTGACTCCCACAAGGAGCTGCAGGGGAAGGGATTCTGGGTGAACCCAGCCCTTTTCTCTTTCCTGTTCCCCTTGTTCTCCCTAGGGTCTGGCCTACCTACACAACCAGGGCAAGATTCACAGAGACATCAAGGTGCTTTGGGGGTCAGGGAGGGGGCTTCAGGAAGTTTGTGAGGAGGGAGGAAGGGAGGCTTCCTTGAGTTAGTGCTTAGCATAGTGCCTAGCACAAAGCAGGCATTTAATAAATGTTTATTGCTTGATTGAGGCCTGATTTTTTTTCTCCTCCCCCACCCCCAATCCAGGGAGCAAATATTCTCATCAATGACAATGGAGAGGTTAAGCTTGGTGAGTGGGGCTGGGAGAGCCCAGTGGGGTGCACCGAGGAGGGATCTGGAGAGGCAGAGGACCCACAGCTACTATGTTATTCCCTTCTCTCCAGCTGACTTTGGTATCGCAGCCCAAATAGGGGCCACCCTGGCTCGACGTCTCTCCTTCATTGGGACGCCTTACTGGTGAGGAATTTGGGGCGAGATCAGGGAAGGGGGATAGTGAGGGCTGATGGCTCCGGGAGTCTCCCCAGGTCTCTTGTGTTCCAGGTCTGTCCCACCTAATTCTGCTTGTCTCTGTCTCTCTACTTTGTGTTGTCTTATCTTTAAAAGGCTGCTGGTGTCTCTGAATCTATCTCCGTACCTCTGAGTTTTCTCTCTGTCTCAGATGATCTCTGTGTCTTTACCCCCCAGGATGGCCCCTGAAGTGGCCGCTGTGGAGTTCAAAGGAGGGTATACAGAGCTTTGTGATATCTGGTCTGTGGGGATCACAGCGATCGAAATGGCCGAGCTACAGCCTCCGATGTTTGATGTGCACCCTCTGAGGTATGGCCCATGCCCATGAGCTACCTCCTGACCCCTGGCCCAGCACCCGGGAGCCCTCCTGTGCTCAGACCTTGAGACACACCCACTGTTGGTCTCAGCCCTTGGGAGCCTTCATGCTTTTTCTGGGAGCCCTTATGCTAAGTCTCTCAGAGGCCGTGCTTGGCACCTGAGGCCCCCCATCTTCAGCTCCAGGGACCCCCATTTGAACTCAGAATACCCCTTTCCCAACCCTCTAGGAACCCCCTCTTTATTCTGACCCCCTGGACTGCCCCCCTTCCCAGTGGCTTTACGAGAGGAAGTTAAGGAGGAAGGAGATATCCAGTAGTGGGGTCCTGAACCCCCTCTTATACTTTCATCTTTCCTAGAGTGCTTTTCCTCATGACCAAAAGTGGATACCAGCCCCCTAGACTGAAGGAGAAGGGACGATGGTGAGGGGGAGACCCCGGGCCTGGGGAGGGCATTGGTGGTTTGTGGTGGGTAGGGGGAACGTCAAGCTGGAACCTGGGAACCTGGGAACTAGTGTGTTTCTCTGCTCCCTAGGACATCCTTGACAGACACAGCCCCTGTCCTTTGCCCCTACAGGTCAGCTGCTTTCCATAACTTCATCAAAGTCACCCTCACCAAGAACCCTAAGAAACGGCCCAGTGCTGCCAAGATGCTCAATGTGAGATGTGTGCTCATATGTATCCACAGCCCACTCCCCTGAATCCCTGCCTCAGAACAACTAGGCAAAACCAGAAGCAGTGGATAGATATTGTGGGTTTCAATTCAATTTAGTTTAGCATAGCTGAGATTAACAGTTTGTCCCTGCCCACCAGCAGCTGCTATCCTACAGGAGAGATGTAATACATATGCAGGGCTGGAGTTTAGGAGTCAAATTAGGGCTAACTGTCTAGATCTGGCATCCATCTGTTTTTTTTTTCTTTTTTGGTGAGGCAGTGGGTTTAAGTGACCATCCATCTGTTTAAAGGGGATGATTGAACCCATGTGAGGAGATGAGACCACTGAAAGGAATAGTATAGGGAGCAGAGAAGAGGACCTGGAACAGAGCCTTGGGTGACATCTTTGTTTTGTGAGTAGGAGGGGCTCATGCTCCAAAAGAGGAGACTGAGGATGAGTGGTCAGAGAGGCATGATAAGAACCAAGATAGAACGTTATCATGGAAGTCAAGGGAGGACCCATGAGTGCCCAAATATTGCAGAGGTCAGGAGAAATGACGATTGAAAAAGGTCACTGGAATTTAGCAATGAAGAGATTGTTGGTGACCAAGGACAGGGCAACACATGGAATTTTGGCTACATAACAGAGTTGTCCAAAGGTGGGATGGCTCATCATTACTGGAGGTCTTCAAGCTAGGCTGGATGACCATCTGTTGGAGATATTGTAGGAGGCGTGCCTTTGATGGCCCTCCCAGTGCTAGAATCCTGTAGAAGGAGAGAGATCATAGCAATTATATGTGTTGTTATATTTAGTAGTTATTTATATCCATATTATTATATTAATTATTCAGAAAGTGCTTCCAGAATCAGCCAGCATTCAAGGGCATTGTTTGTCAAATTATAAGCCAGAGAAGTCTTGATTTTTACATACTGATACATATTTACTAAGCAGCAAGGGAGACTGTGAAAGGGAGATGATGGCTATACTTAGAGAATCTTCAGGCAAAATTACTTTGGAAGATGGAGACAAGAAATAAAAGAAATCCTAAGTTGCTTGTTTCTTCCCAAGGACCTTCAGAAAATCAGAGTCAAGTGTGGGAAGACTGGAAATGTAGGCAGGGGTCAGGTTATGAGGACTTGATGTTTTCCTCTGGAAGTAATGGTGAGCCTGGAATTTGCTGAGTGGGAGCATGACATAGACTTGTACTTTAGAAAAACTCACCTTGTCACCTGAATGGAGGAGGTTGGAGTGGGGAGAGAGTTGGGGCAGAGAGATGGGTTAGCAGGCTGTTACAATAGTCCAGGTGTGAGGCGATACTTGCACTAGGGTGGTGGTTGTGTGAGCAGAGAGAAGGGAACATATTGGAGAGATATGAAGGTGGACATGGCAAGGTTTGGCAAAGGATTAGATATGTGGGGCAAATGAGATTGAGGAGACCAGAATGACATCACTGATCCCTTTCAGGACCCAGGGAAGTCCATAGCCAGAATCCTCCCTAGTGGCCTTCCTAGGTAATCCCCCTGCCTACAATTCTTGCCTTGCAGGTCTCCCAATACCCCACCTAGGAACCATGGGCTTCTTTCAGGCTCCCTAACTCTTCCCCCTCAATTACCCTTCCCTAAGTCCTCTCTGATACCCAGTGAGAGATGATGCCCTGACACTTGACCTTTGTGGAGGAAGACTGAGGGATTGTTTCCTCCCCCTTTCCTCACACAGACTTCTACATGCAGAAACTCAGTCCCAGCATTCTCAATTCCCTTTTCATGTTCCAACATTGACCCTTCTCCTCCACCTCTAGCACCAGTTGGTGTCCCAGCCAGGATTGTCTCGGAGCCTGACTCTGGAATTGTTGGAGAAACTGAGAAACCCAGGGAAGACCCCTTTGGGGGGTGAAAGTGAGGAGGAAGAACCTGAGGTGAGGACACCAGGCATGGGCAAGGGTGGGTGGGAAGTATTGACTACTTCATTTAGGTAGATGCTACTGTAACAACCCACTTCAAATGTCTGCTTCTCCCATAGAGACCACAGTATTGCCTTAAGTGGGAATAGAATTAGTTTGGCATTTCAGAAAACCCTGGAAAGATTTATATGAACTGATGAAATCAAAGTAAGCAGAACCAAGAGAATATTGTACACAGTAACAAAAATATTATAATGATGATCAGCTGTGAAAGTTATTCTCACCAATAGAATGATCTAAGACATTTCCAAAAAACTTACGATGAAAAATGCTGTCCACCTCCAGAGAAAGAACTGATGGACTCTGAATGAAGATTGAAGCATGCTTTCAAAAAAAACTTTATATATAAATGTTTTATATATATGTATATATATATATACACATACAAACATATATATATACATACATATATGTGTGTGTATATATCTGTATCTATATATAAAAACTTTATATATAGAATTGGTTTGGCATTCATCTAACCTCACCCTACCTACCCAGCCTCAGCATCCAAAGTTCCAGGCTGCTCCATACTTCTTCTCCCTCCAGTCCAAGCTTGGCTAATCATCTTTCCACATCAGTGGGAATGTTCCCTTCATACCTCCTTCCTTCCCTAAGGATTTCCATTCCATCCAACAGTGTCCATTTGGGATTGTCACTCTATCCTTCAGAAAGGTCTCTGGGTCCAGGCCAACCTCCAGGGCTCTCTCCCTTCCCTCCCCCCCACTCCTGCTTTTCTGAGCTTCCCCAACTTTCCATGGTGAGCCTTTCCCTCTGGCCTTGGATTCTCTCCCAATCTGGAGGGTAATTGAATTCTGCAAGATAAAGAAGCCACCCCAGCCTCCTTAGCAGACATTTCCATGTAGTGAGTGGATGGATGCCCACTTGTTGGAGAGGCAGATTCAAGACGGAATCCATTTGGGCCACTGAAATCCCCTGCAGCTTTGAGATTCTGGGATTACTGGAATTGGAGGTGGGGGTGAGGGAGAAAGTGAGGGAAAGGTCAAAGATACCCAAAGATGAGCCTTGGTGGCTAGGAAGAGGTTGGTGCACTTAGAGGAAGGAAGGAAAGGCGTTTGGAGGTCCTGGTCTGTTTGAGGGCTGGGGCAGGGAAGATGATGAATTCAGTTTTGGTTGTATGTGAGGTGTCAGCAGAGCACCCTACAGATAGGTGGAGATTTGGGGCTGGAAATGGGCATATTTATGGACTGCTGCTAGGCGTATTTGTGTATTTGGGTTCCCCGCACTCCCAGCTCTTTTTGTTGTTGTTTTTAATATTTTCTTTTTTTCCAATTACATGTAAAAACAATTTTTCACATATGTGCTTTTTTAAAATGTTGAGTTCCAAATTTTCTCCCTCCCTGCCCTCTCATTGAGAAGGCAAGTAATTTAATACAGGTTATATGTGTGCAGTCATGCAAACATGTTTCCATATTAGTCACATTGTAAAAGAAAAGACAGACCAAAAAAAATCCCAAGAAAAATGAAGTTTAAAAAGAAGTATGCTTCAATGTGCATTTAGGATCCATCAGTTCTTTCTCTGGAGGTGGATAGCGCTTTTCATCCTAAGTCCTTTGGAATTATCTCAGATCATTGTATTAGTGAGAATAGGTAACTCTCACAATTCATCATCATTAAGATGTTGCTGTTACTATGTACAATGTTCTCTTGGTTCTGCTTACTTCAATTTGCATCAGTCCGTGCAAATCTTTCTAGGGTTTTCTAAAAGCATCCTGATTATCGTTTCTTATAATACAATAATATTTCATCACAGTCATATATCACAACATGTTCACATTCCACAATTTATGGGCATCCCCTCAATTTCAAATTCTTGGCCACCACATGAAGAGCTGCTATAAATATTTTTGTACATATAGGTCCTTTTCCTTTTTTTTTTTAATTTCTTTGGGATAAAGACCTATTAGTGGTATTGCTGGGCCAAAGGGTATGCACACTTTTATAGCTCTTTGGGTTTAGTTCCAAATTGCTGTCCAGAATGGTTGGATCAGTTTACACACCAACAACAGTGCATTAGTGTTCCAGGCTTCCTACATCCCATTCAACATTTGTCATCTTCCTTTTCTGTCATATTGGCTAATCTGATAAGTGTAAGGTAGTACCTCAAAGTTGTTTTTATTTGCATTTCTCTAATCAATAGTGATTTAGAACATTTTTTCATATGACTGTAGATAGCTTTCATTTCTTCAGCTGAAAACTGCTTGTTCATATCCTTTGACCATTATCAATTGGAGAATGACCTGTATTCTTATATATTTGACTCAGTTTTCTATATATTTGTGAAATGAGGCTTTTATCAGAGAAGTTTGCTATAAGTCACTCTCACCAACCCCCACCACCCCCCTGGCAGTTTTCTGCTTTCCTTCTAATCTTGGCTTCTTTGGTGTTATTTGTGCAAGACGTTTTTAATTTAATGTAATGAGAATTATCCATTTTACATCCCATAGTGCTCTATCTCTTGTTTGGTTATAAATTCTTCCTTTATCCATAGATCTGACAGGTAAACTATTCCATGCTCCTCAGTTTGCTTATGGTATCACCCTTTATGTTCAAATCATGTAATCCACTCTGCTATCTGCTTCTGTTTAATGGGTGAGTTCATCCCATTCACATGCACAGTTATGATTATCAACTATATATTTTTCCTTCATCCCTACTTTTCCCCTTCATTTATCCTTCTCTCTCTCTCTCTCCTTTCACCCTTTCCCTGCTCAAAAGTGTTTTGCTTCTGACTACTGCCTTCCACAATCTGCCCTCTCTTCTATTAATCCTACCCCCTTCTCTTATCCCCCCACCACTTCTTTGTAGGGGAAAGACAGATTTCTAAACCCAGCTGAGTATGTATGTCATTCCCTCTTCTTTGAGCCAATTTCATTGGGAATAAGGTTCCAGGCTTGCTTACTGCTCCCTTCTCCTGATCTTACCCTCCACTGTAAAAGTTCTTTCGTGCCTCTTTTATGTGAGAAAACTTACCCCACTGCAACTCTCCCTTACCCCTTCTTCCAGTGCATCCCTTTTTCTCACCCCTTAATTTTATTTTTTGGATATCATCCCATCACAGTCAATTTATACCCTTGCCCTCCTTTTAAATGCTCTAATGATGATAAAGTTTTTAGGAGTTAAAAGTATCATCTTCCATGTAGGAAGTTTAACCTTATTGAATCTCTTATGATTTCTCTTTCCTGTTTACCTTGAGTCTTACATTTGAAAGTCACATTTCCTATTCGGGTCTGGTATTTTCATCAGGAATGCTTGAAAGTCCCCTATTTCATTGAATATCCATTCCCCCTCCCCCAAAGGATTATACTCAGTTTTGCTGGGTAAGTGGTTCTTGGTTGTAATCTTAGCTCCTTTGCCCTCTGGAATATCATATTTTAAGCCTTCTGATCCTTTCATGTAGAAGCTGCTAAATCTTATGTCATTATGACTGTGGCTCCACAGTATTTGAGTTGTTTCTGGCTGCTTGCAATATTTTCTTTGACTTGGGAGCTCTGGGATTTGGCTATAATATTTCTGGGAGTTTTTATTTTAGGATCTCTTTCAGGAGGTGATTGGTCGATTATTTCGATTTCTATTTTACCCTCCAGTTGTAGGGTATCAGGGTTGTTCTCTTTGATAATTTCTTGAAATATGATATCTAGGCTCTTTTTTTTTATCATGGCTTTAAGATAGTCAAATAATTCTTAAATTATCTCTCCTTGATCTATTTTCCAGGTCAGTTGTTTTTTCCAATGAGACATTTCACATTTTCTTCTATTTTTAGAAAATTCTTTTGATTTTTGTTTTATTATTTCTTGATGTCTCATGGAAAAATTAGCTTTCACTTGCCCAATTCTAATTTTTAAGGAATTATTTTCTTCAGTGAGTTTTTGTACCTACTTTTCCACTTGCCCAATTCTACTTTTTAAAGGGTTCTCCTCTTCAGTAAATTTTTGTACCTTTTTTCTGTTTGGCCAATTTTGCTTTTTAAGAAGTTCTTCTCTTCAGTGGATTTTTGTGCCTCATTTGCCATTTGCCCTATTCTGTTTTTCAAGGTGTTATTATCTTCATTATTTTTTGGTGCCTCCTTTGTCAAGTTGTTGACTCTTTTCTCCATGATTTTCTTGCATCACTCTCATTTCTTTTCCCAATTTTTACTTTACTTCTCTTAGTTGATTTTTAAAATCCTTTTTTGAGCTCTTCCAGGAATTATTTTTGACTGTAAGACCAATTCACATTTTTCTTTGAGGCTTTTGACCATTTTGATATTGTTGTCTTCTTTTTTCTTTCTTTAAATTAATTTATTTTGATTTATCAACAATCACTTCCATAAGCTTTTGAGTTTTAAATTTTTCTCCCCCTCTCTCCCTACCTCCCTCCCCAAGACAGCACACAATCTGATATAGGCTATACATATACATTCCTATTAAACATATTTTCACATTCGTGATGTTGTAAGTAAGAATTAGAACTAATGGGAGGAACCACTAGAAGGAGGAAACAAAACACAACAGGAGAAAATAAATTAGCAAATAGTATGCTTTGATCTGCATTCAAACCCCATAGTTCTTTTTTTTGGATGTAGATAGCATTTTCCATCATGAGGCCTTTGGAGATGTCTTAGATCCTTGTATTACTGAGAAGGGTTAAGTCTATCAATATTAGTACCTAACTGATTATGTTATTCCCTTGTTGAGCCAAATCTGATGAGAGTAAGGTTCAAACAATGCTCATCTCCCTCCCTTCTTTCCCTCTTCTGTAATAGGTTTTTGTGCCTTTTCCTGTAATGTAATTTACCCTTGTCTGCCTCTTCCTTTCCTTTTCTCTCAGTACATTTTCTTATTTAGATCAGATTAATCCACTTATTTGGATCCATTTAACCTACTTGATTAGATTTTTTTTTTTGTCATTACATCAAAGTCAACTTATACCCACCCCCATTATGTATATTCCTTTAACATGGTATAATAACAATACAGTTCTCAAGGGTTACAAGTGTCTTCTTCCCTTGTAGGGATGTAAACAGTTTGCCCTTATTAATAATATGTTGTTTCTTTCTGTCCCATTTACCTTTTTATGTCTTTCTTGAGTCTTGTATTTGAAGATCAAATTTTCTATTGAGCTCTAGTCTTTTTATCAGGAAGGTTTGGAAGTCCCCTATTTCATTGGATATCCATCTTCTCCCCTGAAAGATCATGCTCATTTTCACTGGGTAGTTGATCCTTGGTTGTAATCCAAGCTCCTTTGCATTATGGAATATCATGTTCTATGCCCTACAGTCTTTTAATGTAGAAGCTGCAAGGTCCTGTGTAATCCTGACTGTGGTTCCATGATATTTAAATTGTTTCTTTCTGACTGCTTGCAGTATTTTCTCTTTGACCTGGTAACTTTGGAATTTGGCTACTGTATTCCTTGGTGTTTTCAATTTGGGATCTCTTTCAGGAGGTGATTGGCGGATTCTTTCTATGGCTATTTTACCCTCTGGTTCTAGGACCTCAGGACAGTTTTCCTTTATGATTTCCTGAAAGATACTGTCCAGGCTCCTTTTTTCATCATGATTTTCAGGTAGACCAATAATTTTTAAATTGTCTCTCCTGGATTGATTTTCCAGGTCAGTTGTTTTACCAATGAGATATTTTACATTTTCATCTATTTTTTTTCATTCTTTTGTTTCTGACTCTCATAGAGTCATTAGCTTCCATCTGCCCAATTCTAATTTTTAACAAATTGTTTTCTTCTATTAGATTTTGTACCTCCTTCCCTATTTGGCTAATTGTATTTTTTAAGGACTTGTTTTCTACAGTTAATTTTTGTCCTTTTCTTTCCAAGCTATTGACTCTCTCTTGCATACCTCTCATTTCTTTTCCCATTTTTTCTTCTACCTCTCTCATTTGACTTTTAAAATCCTTCTAGAGCTCTTCTAAGAAGCCTTTTTGGGCTTCAGACTAGTTCATGTTCCCTTTTGAGGTTCCAGATGTGGGTTGGTTGACAATGTTGTCCTCTTCAGAATTTCTGCCTTGATCTTCACTCTTCATATAATAAGATTTGCTTATTTCCTGGCGTTTAAAGAGATTGAGCTCTCCTGCTGGGAGCAAAGGGCACTGACCTAAGCTTCTTGCGTTGGGAGCCTAGGACCTGGTCACTGGCTTTGTGTGCTGGGGCCTCCAATGCTGACAGTTGGAGGCTGTAGGATTCTGGCAGCTTACCTGGTGTTGGGCTGAAATCAGCAACACTGGAACTCTAGGGGTAGGATTGGGTTGTGTGGTTCCTGGAGATTTCCTGCTCACCTGGGCCTTAACTTCCTTTTGCTTTCTTCAGCTCCTTTCAGATGGATGTTGTAGGGTGTTTATCTACCTGGGGCCCCTTGGAGCACTGCTTCCCTTGGTTTTACTGAGGCACTGGGAGTGCTAGTTGCTGTAGAATGCCGAGGCACCTGGTGGTTTTCTGAGCTGGTTTCCATCGGTTCCCCTGTCCTCAATGAGGCACTCAGGGGTCCAGGTGTTGGTGTTTGCCTGCTCCATCACCTGGGCTTCAGGATCTCCTGCTGGTATGCTGAGGTGGGGCTTTCTGCTAGCTTGCTGGGATGCCTCCCATTCTGTACTGCTCCCCTTTCCCCAGGGTAAGAGGGGTCTTTCCAGTTAATCCCTCAAGCTACCTGGGTTACTGGACTGCTGCACCCCATCTTTCTACTGGTTCAACTGTTCTAGGGTTTTTCTGTTTGTTTGTTTGTTTTTTTGTTTGTTTGTTGTTTTTGGTTGGGCAATGGGGGTTAAGTGACTTGGCCAGGGTCACACAGCTAGTAAGTGTTATGTGTCTGAGGCCGGATTTGAACTCAGGTCTTTCTGAATCCAGGGCTGGTACTCTATCCACTGCGCCACCTAGCTGCCCTGCTCTAGGGTTTTTCTGGGGCAATATTTTCTGGGCTTTCAGAGGTTGGTAAGGGAGGGTAAGAGCTACTTATTTCTTACTCCAACATCTTGACTCCGGAAGTCTCTGTTGTTTTCTTCTGATTTTGTGTCTTGATCTTCCCTGTCACCCCAGTAACTTTCTATGGTCAGGTACTTTTTTGGTTGTTGTTTACTCATTTTTTCAGCCTATTTCTTGACTTTTAACTTGATGTTTAAGTTGGGCTCTGCTCCAGGAGTGGAAGGGACACTATTTCAAGCTTCAGGTTTTTCGTGCTGATGTTTTCTGAGCTAGTTCTGGGCGTCTATAAGTTTTCAATTCTTCTTTTCTTTTCTTTTTTTTTTTTTTTTAGGCAATTGGGGTTAAGTGACTTGCCCAGGGTCACACAGCTAGTAAGTGTCGCCACCTAGCTGCCCCCCCCCCCCCCGAGTTTTCAATTCTTGTTGTTTGTTTGTTTTTTGGTGAGGCAGTTGGGGTTAAGTGACTTGCCCTGAGTCACACAGCTAGCGAGTGTTATGTGTCTGAGACCAGATTTGAACTCAGGTCCTTCTGACTCCAGGGCTGGTGCTCTATCCACTGTGCTGCCTAGCTGCCCCTAAGTTTTCAATTCTTCCAAGAAGGTATGAACTAAGGAGATGGGTGGTCACTGCTTTCCTGGCTTGTGCTCCGGTTGGTGAGCAATCATAAGCACTCTTTTCCATCCTGAAACTGTGACCGGGTCCTCACTCCTGCTGGTGCTGCTGGGACTGTGACCTGGAGTACAACGGCGCCTTGTTCCCAATGCTAGCAGAGGATCCCCTGTGATCTCCTTCTGACCAGTTGTCTGACTCTCTTACTTTCTGTGGACTGAGAGCTCTGATTCAGTTGCCCATAAGGCCTGCCGCTGGCTTGCTGGGGTGCAGCCTAGGCTGGTGTGAACTGTACTCCACCCTCACCCCAGTGAAACAGACCTTTCCCGCTGACCTTCTAAGTTGTCTTGTGCTGGGAAATTGTTCCATCCTATCATTTTGTGGGTTCTTTTGCTCTAGAATTCATTTTGAGGCATTATTTTAACACTGTTTGGAGGGGAATTTGAGAGAGCTCAGGCAAGTCCCTATCTTTGCTCTGCCATCTTAGCTCCACCTCTCCCATAAGCTCTTTGCTGACCAGAGTCAAAAGCTATTCATATTTTTATAACTCACTGTATTATTCCATATTGCTTTCCAAAAAAGTTTGAATTGATTTAGGGCTATACTAGTAACACACAGTAATACCTCTTTAACTATATCCCCACCATTATCAAGTCATATCATCTTTTATTATCTTTGCCAATTGTATGGAGGTCAGGTGGAATCAAAGAATTGTTTCAATTTGTACTTTTTAAAGTATTAGAGACTGTGAATATTTTTTCACATGATTGTTGATAATTTGTGTTTCTTATTTCAGGAACTTCCTTTTCATATTTTTTGATCACTTATCTGTGGGAGAATGGCATTTACTCTTATCCAAGATCTAGAAGAAACTGACACATTTATATCAGATTTTTGTCAGAAATGTTTAACAACAATGAAAAAATTTGTCTAAGTCATCTCTTTCCTTATTTTGTATTCACTGCTTTTCATTTGGCAAAAGTTTCTTATTTTTATATCATCAGATTCATTTATTTTGTCTTTAATTTTCTCAAAGTCATGGCTGGTTAACTCTCTCCACAGTCGTGACAGATTATCCCCATTTTTCAAGTGGAAAGATCAGAAAAGGGGAGGTGACTTGCCCATGTTCATATAGATAACAAATGTGAAATAGAGCACTTGAACTCAGGTCCAGTGGGGCATAGTGAATACTGTATTGGCGAATCAGGAACAGTGGGTTCACGCCTCAGCTTTGCCATTCCTTAGCTGTTTGACCTTGAGCAAGTCCTCTCAGGGATTCAGTTTCCCCTTTTTTTTTGTGAGGCAATCGAGGTTAAGTGACTTGCCCAAGGTCACACAGCTAGTACGTGTCAAGTGTTTGGTTTGAGGCTGGATTTGAACTCAGGTCCTCCTGACTTCAGGGCCGGCACTCTATCCACTGTGCCACCTAGCTGCCCCTAGTTTCCTTTTTGTAAGAAAGAGTGGTTTAGATACTCTCTAAGGGCCCTTCCAGGTCCAAGCCCAAGCCCTCCCACCTCGCTCTCTCTTTTTATGACCTTATTTCCAATTCATTGTTCTTTCACGGTGAGAGCATTTGTGTCCTATCTGTCCCCTGTTCCAGATCTTCATCTTCCCCTCCTTTAGTTGTCTTCTTTCCTGGATAGATCCATAAAGGACAAACATCCATGAAGGTGAGGACTGCCTGCCTCTGTGGTCCCATGGCCATGACCTCCACCTCAGTGGCCACCCTGGGGCCCCTTGATTGGCTCCTGTCCCCCCACCTTGTCCTCCTTTCCACAGCAGCCTCCTGCCGTTCCTCGGAGGATCCATTCCACTCACCGAGCTGGCTCATTAGGTATCTCCAGCCTGGACTCTGGTTGTGAGTATAGAGAACCCCTGAAGCCCAACCTCCCTAACCCAGACCAGTTAAACTTTGAGATGCTCAAATTCAGACTCCCAGTTCTAATCCCCCAAATTATTTTTATTTATCCCCCAAATTCTTGTCCCTTCCATCTGAAACCTAGAAACCACAGCTCTGACACCCTTAACCCTGTCCTGCCATAAACTCCGCCCCCAGCCAGAAACCTAAGATCCCACAAATGGGCAGCCAGAATCCTATGCCCAACCCCATCACCCATTTCATCCCAACTTCCTGAGAGCCCTGGGTCTACTCACTTCCTCATAACCTCCACCCCTTCACCAGGCCAGCACATGAAGTTCAGACCACTGTGTTCAAAGAAGCTTGGATCTCAAACTGACAATGTGAGGACACTTTCTCCTTCAATGACTCCCTTCTCTACCCCTAGACTTCTACCTTTCCCAGAACCCTTTCTGTAATATTTCTTTTCTTTCTTTCTCACCCTTCTCCTGGGAAGATCTCCATCCTCTTTACCCACTAATCTCCCTTTCCCCCAATTAATCAGTCATTCAAAAAGCAGTGCAGTGCTTATTATGTGCCCAGGCAATTATACTAAGTGCTGGGGACACGAAGCTAAAGGGAAACAGTTGTTCCCTGTCCCCAAAGAGCTTACAGTCTAACAGGGGGAACCCATCATTCTTCCTCTCCCAGATTTCTGGCCAGGCCCCTGACCTTAGGAGCTGGGACAGCATCCCCAGGAGCACCAGGTGAGGGAAACTCAGCAGTAATGGCAGACTTGGAGGGAGACTGGGAGGAGCCAGGAGAGATGGAATGTTGGGGGGAGATGACAAAGAGACTTGAAGAAATGAAAAGGGACAGAGAAGGGACTGGGGGATGACAAGACATTGGAGGAGATGGATTGAGAAGACAGAGAGGGGTAGGATAAGACAGAGACTGTGAGGGACTGACAGAAGGCAAAGAGAGCCTGGGACTGAGGAGACAGATAGGAACAGAGAAACAGCTGGAGGGAAGGAGGATTTCTGGGAGGTTCAGCTTTTGCTCTTTTCTTTTCAGGGAACAGTCTGATGACTCAGACAACGATTATGATGATGTGGACATGTGAGCCAACCCTACCCCTACTAGGCACCCTCCCTGTTATCCCAGTCTCCAGCACCCCCGATTTCTCAGTCCCCAATTCCCTGAGTCCCCAAAGACAAACTGATGCCAGATCACTCTCATGATAAATTCCTATTTCAGCCCAGCTCCTACAGTGGACGTTCCTCCCCCGCTCCCCCCCAAGGTGAGATCATGGGGACACATGGGGGCTGGGATTCCAGGGTCCCCAGGGCTTCGGGGTCAATTTACCAAAATCCCCTCAGGGACTGGTGACTGGAATGAGGGGATCCTCAAGGGACTGGGACTCAGGATGATGGGGTTTCCTAATGCATACTGGGTCCTTCCAGGGTTGGGCAGTTGACTCAGTTTCCCTCTGGGACACTGAAAAGGAGAAGAATTCTAGGCATGTCTTACTGGTATGCCCTCCTGCCTCTCCTTGCAGTCCAAAATCCGGAACCCATCAGATGAAGGTTCTAGTGATGATGGGAGGCTGAGCCCCGGGGTCTTGGTTCGATGCTCCAGTGGACCTCCTCCCCGCATACCCCGCCCTGGGCCTCCTGTGGCCCCCCGAAGTCCCCACCTCTCTGCTCGATCAGGTAACTGGGGTGAGGTGGGATATTCAATTGAGGGAAGGAGCTTCCCAGCTGGGAACCTGGATATCTGGTGCTGATGAAACAATGGATGTTGTATTAGAAGGCAGGAGATCCCTGGGTTTGACCCTCAGCTGGGACACTTGCTGGCCATGCGACCATGAACAAATCACTTAACCTATCTGAGCCTCATCTTCATCTGTTTTTTCATCTGCAAAATGTAGCTAACAGCTGGATTCCTCCTGTGGGCACTTGTTACTTCTAGAATCAAATGCAGATGCCTTTGTTTGATTTTTAAAGCCCTTTGCCGCCTGGCTTCATCCTGCTTTTCCAAGCATATTATACCTTCATGCTCTTTGTAGACTAGCCCAGCTGGCCTATATTCCATCATGGCCTGTGTTCATGCCTTTGAATTGTCTCCCCCCTCCCCCTCCCCTCTTCTCAGCACGCTCATGTGCACATACACACACACACACACACACACCACACACACTCACACTTCCTCATTTAGACTGTCCAGTTGCATTTAAAGGTCAGTTCAGGCACTACTTTCTACATGAGGCCTTTCTTTATTCATCCCTCCAGAAGCTTGTCTCTCTCCTGCCAAATTATCCTTTATTTTGCTTGTGTGGGAACGCTTCCTTTCCCCCGATAGAAAGTCTTAGGGTAGGAACTGTTTCTTTTTTTCTTTTTCTATCCCCAGTGTCTGACTCAGGAGTATGCGCTTAATAAATGTTTGTTGATTGAGCAAAATGAGATGACATATGTAAAGCACTTTGCTGACCTTTAAAATGCTATTTTAAGTCTTAGCTATTATTACTATTATGAAATAATATATGTAAAACTTTTTACTGCCCTGAAAGTGCTATGTAAATACCAGGGATGATTATCTTTTCAGACCCCTCCCTCTGGAATCCATCCCCCTCAGGGTCCAACCAGCCTCCCATTTTGCCTCCCAAGAAAGAGAAAAGGAAAAAGGTGAGGACCCCTGAAACCTATGGCTTGGGGGAGGGGGAGGGACTCAATCAGAGGAGGACCTTGGCTGGAATGACCGGGTATAGGAAATCTGTGTCCTTGATAGTGCCACACATTTAGGGGTAGTGGGAGGAGGGGGTTTCTCTGTTCTTCCCAGGGTCTCCCAGGGTCCTCATGACTGGGTCTGCTCCTCATCGTGCCTAGGACTGTGCCCTCCTGGTGAAAGTATTCAATGGCTGTCCCCTCCACACCAGCAGTACTGCTGCCTGGACACACCCCACGACCAAGGGTGAGGGCACCAGGGTGGGGCTGGAGGTGGGCAGAGGGTTTGGCAGTGGGCATGGGAAGAGAATCCTGGATTCTTACAATGTCAGAATCATAGATGTCAGCACCAGGTAGGGCCCTTAGAGACCTGTTAGTGCACACTTTTTACTTTACAGATGGGAAAAGGGAGGCCTAGAGTAGGAGGAGCTTGCATAAGACCACACAGAGAGAGTAAGGGCCAGAGCTGGGGCAAGGATGCACCTGGTAAGGGCTGGCTGGGGGAAGGTGGGGAGGGAAGGGCTATGAGAGAGTTGAGGCCTGGCCAAAAAGAGCCCCAAGGATGTGGCTCAGGCAGCCTGTGCCTCTTTTTTTTCGGCTTGATCAGATCAGCACTTGCTCTTGGGGGCTGAGGAGGGGATCTTCGTCTTGAACCGAAATGACCAGGAGGCCATGTTGGAGATGGTGAGTATGGTAGGGTCCTGGTTAGGAGGACAATGGATGGGATAAGGACAAATTGAAGACCCCTTTCCTCTTTCCCTCCCTCTCTCCTCAGCTTTTCCCCAGCCGGACAACCTGGGTTTACTGTATCAACAATGTCCTAATGTCCCTGTCAGGTATGTTAGGGATGGGGGACAGGAGGGTAGAGGGAATGTGATGGGGATGCTAGTTGAAAGGAGGAGATGGGCAGCAGACTGGGAGATATGAGAGAGATGGGGGCCTGAGAGAGCCAGAGAGAAGTGGAAGAATGAGGGGAACTCCCTGGAGGGGGTCTGATGGAGGAGGCATCCTTGAGATCCTGATTCTCATCTTTTCTCCCAGGAAAGACCCCCCAGTTGTATTCACATAGCCTCTTGGGACTGCTGGATCGCAAGGAGACAAGAACAGGGGGACCCATTTCCCATATCACTCCCCACCGTCTGCTGCCCAGGTTTCAACATCACCCCAACATCACTCTGAAATCCCCCCTCCTTCCAGAAGACCCTTCCTAATTTCACGCTCCCTCCCCTACTTCCTCAGGAAGAATGTGGTATCCACCAAAATCCAGGACACTCGGGGTTGCCGTGCCTGCTGTGTGGGTGAGTGAACCCCAAAACTTAGGAAGGGTTCTGAGGATGCTAGTAGAGAGAGGATGCTAGTAACAGAGTTCCAGTATCAGTGATGGTGGTAACTCTCAAACCTCAGTGAGTGGGGCTCAGGGACTCAGGCTTGGAATTCTTTGGGGCTTCCACTTGGGCTGGGGTGGAGTGTCTTAGGGATTTCCAGCCGTAGGATGGCACAAGGTGAGTCAGGGTGCCCACTGAGGAAGGGACTGAAGATCGCATTTGCATGAGATGATCTGGGGGTCTTGAGGTATCCCTGGGGGAAGGCTCTCAGAGGGAACTGAGCAGGAAATGATAGTGGGCAGTGGGAGGAGATGCAGGACGTCTGCGTTGGGGTGACTGGGCATCTCTGTTAGAGGGGTCCCAGTTGGAGGAGGCCTCTCTTGGGTTAGTGGAGGATGTGTCGCGGGGGGCCCAGGGTCTGGGCATGACCTGGCACCCCACTCTGCAGCTGAGAGCCCCAGTTCCGGGGGCCCGTATCTGTGCGCCGCGATGGAGGCTGCCGCCATCTTGCTCCAGTGGTATCCGCCCATGGAGAAGTTCATGCTCATTAGGGTATCTGGGCCCGCGAGGGGCGGTTCTGAGCCGAGGGTGGGAACCCCAGGACGCACCCCTACTCCTGCTCTGTGCCCTAGCCCTGGGGCCCCGTGGGTAAAACCAGCTTGCTGTGAGCTCCGCCCACTGCTGCCTAAACCACGCCCCATCGAAAGTCCGCGCCCCCATTGGCCAGTGAATGGCGGTCTTGTCCCCTCCTCCCCAGGGAGGTTCGGCCCTCCCGGCCTCCCGGTAGTCCCGCCCCGTCTCAGGCGCGAGTTGCCATTGGTCGATGGCTGGAAGGCACGCCCCTCTCCCTCTCTCCCTCTCTGCAGCAGGTACCCTTCCCGCTGCCGTCCCCGCTGCGAGTGTTTTCGTTGCTGGCGGCGCCTGGGCCCGAGCTCCCGGAGGTGTGCGTGGGCGTGAGCCCAGGGCCTGCTGGCTCCGTGTGCTTCCATAATGTCCGACTTGGCCCTCTCTCCAGCTGGTTTGGGACCACAGGAGGCAGTAAGGGGGGGACCGGACGATGCGGTCTCTGGGAGGGGGGCGGGACCCCAGAGAAGGGGTGGGGATTTACGATGGGGGCGGGGCGGGGCCTCAGAGAAGGCGCTGGGATGGGGGCGTTGAAGGAAGGGTGGGGTCTTATGGAAGAGGTAGGGGTTTGATGGAGGGGCGGGGCCTCAGTGGAGGGTCGGGGCCTGGCTGGTGCCTCAGGTCCCTCTTTCATCTCCATTTCCAGTACAGAGTGAAGGTCCGGTGCAGGTGACCCAGCTGGCAGATGACTTGATCCTGGTGCTGCTAAATGGTTAGTGGGGCCCTCTGGGGGTTCCCGGCCCCTTCCTCCTCCTTCCCTACAACCCACTGAGAACAGGGGTGTTTTCCCTCTTTAAACTTCAGACTTCTTTCTTCCTGGACCTAGAGACACCTCTCAAGGCCAAACCCCTAAGAAACCCAGGGCCCCGAGGATTCCCCAGTATACTCAAGACCTCCCCTAGCTTTCCAGCCTCCTCCTCGCAACATCCGGCTTGCTGCTGACCCCTTGGATAATGTTCTAAAACTTCTCCAGCCCCTTGAGAACTGACCCTCATATAATCCCCCAGGACATCCCCCCAACTGATCCTGCATTCCCTCGACCCCCTTACAACCGTCCGGGATCTCCCAACTGTCCTGTGATTGTCCCTGACATTCTCCCTCAGGCTCCTTTCTATTCCCTGAGCCTTCCAGGGCCAACCTCCTGAGAATGGCCAGAACCCCATTCTCACTTCCAGGGCCCCTTATAAGCACCCCCAATGTCCTCCCCTCCATTCCTACCCCTAAGGACCCCTGTTCTTCCCAACCCCAACCTCATGACCTTTTTCTTTCTTATCCCTGAAGGGAACCTGAAGCTGGTGACTAGGGAGGGGACCCCAGTACGGGGGCTGAGGGCCCCAGAGCTCCCCCTCAGTGAGTCAGTGGAGGCTGTAGGTATGTAGGGGTGAGGAGGCTTACGGAGATGAGGCTTGGAGCTTTATGGGAGTGAGTGCTCCATTGGTCGGCGCTAACCAAAACCCTTCCCCCCCTTCCCCTTCCAGCCCTGGTTGGTGGCCGGATCCAGGTCTTCTGGAAACATGGTGTGCAGGTGTGGGCTGTGGGCTCTGACCAGGTGAGATTCCAGAGCCCTGGTACCCTCAACCCCCCTGACCACCTTGCTCAGCTGTCAGTACTCCCACCCATTTCCAGTCCAACATCTTCCTCCCCAGAAAGAGTCACAAGACCTGGGTTCTAGTTCTGACTTTGCTCCTGCCATACTCTGTCCTTGGGCAACTGCCTTCCCCTCTCTAGGCCTCAGTTTCCCCATCTGTGAAATGGGAGGGGGTGTTTGGACTAGAGGATGTCTAAAGGACCTTGTGCAGCATTTGAAATGTGTGTGAGCTGCGTTGACCTATTTCCTCCTTACACAGCTTCTTCAGGAGCTAAGAGACCCTTCTCTTACCTTTCGCCTGCTGGGGTCTCCAAGGTGAGAAGGGAGGATGCTGACAGCAGGGAAGTTGTGGGAGGGCAATCCTGGGAGGACATTCTTAACGTATGTGTATCCCCGCTTTTCCTAGGCCTGTGGTGTTGGAGACGCGCCCTGCCAATGACCCCAATGCTCCTAGCAATCTGTACATCCAGGAGTGAAGCTTGGGTCCGGCTGAGCCCAAACTGAGAGCTTTGTCACGACCCCAGACACACACAGATGTTTCCAATAAATATGATCCTGCACCCTCACTTCTGGCGGCTGTTCATCCACTTGGGAGAGCTGGACACAATTACTCCTAGACCCCCTTCCCCTCCCATCTCTGTGATCACAACGATGTTCCATCCCAGGGGTCTCGGCGTCTGTATTTGGGATTTTCGGGGTCCCAGTTTTTGTATCTATGATTCTAAAGTCTGATGGAAGAATCTCTGAATGCCCCCACCCCCACCTCCAACCTCCTGCCCCAGAACGCTTCCAAATCACACCCCAGCACACCCAACTGCAACTACAGAAGAAACCCTTTACTCCAGAGCGGCCCTTTTCCCACCAGATATGTTGCACTGAGGGGAGCTGAGCCCCAGGACAGGGGATTCCCCAAAGTGGCATAAGGCACTTGAGGTGAGGGCAAATGAAGGGGAGCCTCGGTTTCTCAGGCCAGCTGGTCTTCATACTGCTTTCGGAAACAGTCACCAGCTGGGAAGAAATCCCAGCAGCGTTCCTGATACATCTTCCAGACATAGGACTCCTAGTGGGAGAAGGGATGGGGCAGACAGCCCAGGCAAGGGAAGGAAGGATGGGAAGTCAATGCTCCTGGTTTGAATCTCTTGGACCCCCTTTTCCCCCGAGGCTATCTCATGCATCCCTGTTCCAGCATCTCCTCTTCCTATCTAGGCCTCCTCCAGAGCCCCCCAAAGTGTCCCAAGTTTTTGGATGTCCTCCCCATCAGGTATCCCACAATCCCCCTCACCTGTCCTGTGTGCTCTGTCTCATCCTTGTTGATCAGATACATCAGGAAGAACCTAACGGGGAAGGACGAACATGTCCTAAGGGGACCTTGAGCCCCCACCTCCTTCTACCTGCTTTCTTCTCCCCTGGGTATCCCTTCAGTTTCTCCAGTCTCTTTGGAATTCTCCCGTCCCTGATTGGCCAGCAGAGCCAGCACTCACATGTAGTTGGCCAGGTTGTGCTCCTCCAGTGTGTGGGTCTCAAAACCATGGGGTGTTGTATCAAAGTAGTCACTTCCAATGCCACAGATGAAACATTTGGTCTTGGGGGCAGACAGTGGGATGGGGGAAGAAGGGAAGCATCGGGGCTTGAGATCTGGTCAGCCTCTCTATATCCCCGTGGGACCCTCCCGAGCCCCTCCCCGATAACCTTCTAGAGAGCCTCTACAAGAACCCCCCCCCCCCGACCCTCCACAGCCCTTTCTAGACACCCCCTGACTCAAGATCTCAAAGCTCTTCCCATACCCCTGGGGCCTATAAATCCTACACAGTTATCAAGAACCCCCAAAGCCTGTCAGGGTCACCCTGGGACCCCCAATTCCCTCTCACGCACTCCCCAGGACCCTCAAATCTGCCCATATTCTCCTCCTCCCCAGCTGCTGCACAGACCAGTGCTCGCTCCCCCTCTCCCCTGGCTCGTTAGGGAAAAGTGTTCTCTTGGTCCCTCCTCAGATTCCTCCTGGCCCTCATCTTTGAGGACTTGTCAGTCCCCGTCGTGCTGTGAGATCCTCGACCCTATCATGCACTACTCTGTACCATACTCAGATGTGCCCTCTTGATTTGCCCAGCCCTCCCCCCGAGGTGACTCCCGAGTCTGGGAAGTCCTAGCAGCAAGCATAGGGCCCTGCACACAGTAGGCATGTTGCCTGCTGAATGAACGCACTTGGATCGCACAAAACGCTCCCCAGACCTCCCAGATTCTCTTCCCAGATTCCCCCAGGGCTATCACCTCCATATCCTCCTTCACTTGCTCTTGTTGGTCTCGGAGCTCCCCAAAAGCATCAATGATCAGACCTGAGGGAGGAGGGGAGCACAGGTCACGATCACTCCATTCTGACCCTTTCCCTTGACCCTGACGTCCATCACATCCCCTCTCCGGCTTTGACCACTCCCCTCCCAGGACCCCTTCTCCCCCAGCCTAGAGTCCTGGAGATAAATGCGGGTGAAGAGTGTGTTTGTGACGCAGTGTAGGAGAGTGACCAGGGCACTGGCCTCAGTTTCTGCTTCACATACTAGCACACTTAACCTCTCTGAGCCTCAGTTTCCTCGTTTGTCAGATGGCCTCTAGCGCTTTGATCCTCTGACCTCTGAGTGTTCCAGCTCTGACCCCTGACCCTGCATGACAAGGGCCCGCCTCTCTCCCAAGTCTAGGCCCCCCAGCACTCCCGACCTTGGATAATGGCCAGCAGGATGACAATGACGAAGAAGAAGAAGGTGATGTCGAAGACCACCCGGTAGAGCTCGTATTCATCCCCTGCTGGGTCTTCAATCTCATCCCCGATGCCCCCGCCGGCTCGGACACCCACGTACATGTGGAACAGGTAACACTGAGGAAGGAGAAGCAAGGCAGAGCCTGAACCAGCCTGGCACGTGCCTGGGATTCCTGCACCCGGAGGAGGCTGAGGCCGGCGCGTACCCTCAGCTCTGGGGTTCTGAGCCGCAGTGGCCTAAAGCCATCGGGTGCCCCCGCTAAGTCTAGCACCCACAGAGTGAGCCCCCGGGGAGTGGGATGCCACCAGGCTACTAAGAGAGGGGCGAACTGGCCCAGACAGGGAGACCCAGGCTCCAAGGAAAAAGAAGTGACTCTGAACCATGCCCTGTGCGCAGGACGCAGCGTCTCCCCTAGGCCACCTCACCGTCATCATGTCGTCACATTTCATGTCCGGCTCATCCTCGTCCTCGCTTTTGTTGTAGAATTTGCGGAAGAAATTGAAGGCCACGACCGTGTAGAGGTAGACCACGACCGCCAGCAGACCCACCGTCATCACCAGCTGCGGGACAGCCCCAGGTACCGGTGAGAGGGCCAGCACTCATACACCCCATCTTGGCTGGGTCAGGTCCCAGCCTCCCCCAGCTCCCTCCCCTGCTGTCCCACACACCTGCTTCCCATTGTGGGTGACAGAGGACAGGATGGTTCGAAGGGTCTTGACTCCCATGGCGATGTCCAGCAGGTGGGCAGCAAAGAAGAAGTTGTTATAGTGGCCGAGGAGGGACATGACCATGTACCAGGTCAAATACAAGAATGACTGGGGGACAGCAAGGGAACAAGGGAGGGGGTTCAGAAAAAAAGTTTGAGGAGGCACAAGTCTAAATGCTTTTGGGGCAACAAGGAACACTTTAGGGAGCAGTCGGGCACACTTTGGGGGTATTAGAGAGGCAGGAGACACTTTGGGCGGCCCCAAAGGATAACCAAGGGTATCAAAGCACACTCTGAGAGAGTATCCTCTGGGCTCTCCTCCTTCCCACCTTGGTGGCCCCCGCCCTACTCACATTGTCGGTGAAGATGACGCCGAATTTCCAGATTTGGTATTTGACATCTATAGACATGATCCTAAGGGAAGGATATGGAAGCAGTGAATAGGCTAGAACCTTTCTGGAGCTCCCTCATCCCCCTCCACCAACCCGGCTGGCTCAGCTTGGCCCTGTACCAGCTGAGCAGTCCCGAGGGGGGTTCTGGTCGCTTCTCGTTTTGTGCTGTGATCTCCAGGCTGGCCAGATCCATGCCCAGCAGCTCTGCAATTCGCTCCCGGCCAAAGATGTCCCCGTGTTTTTCCAGCACCTAGGGAAGTAGGGGAAGGAAGAATTGAGGATGTCCCTTGGACACAACGGGTCCCAGGAAAAGACAAATTAGCTACTCTCGAAGACCCTGTGAAGGGTAAGAGAATTGGGAATGAGGTGAGGGTCTCCATTCCCTATGGGCCTCCTCACCTTTCTTTTCACAAACTTGTCCCAGTAGTTGCTGGGGAAGGATCTGGGGGAAGAAATTATGGGTTGTGAGAACAGGGGACTTCCAGATCTTTAGCTCCCCAGGCCCTGGAAGTCTTAATTCTTCCCCTGGTCCCTCCCTCCGTGATCTCTCTGCCTCCCTTTTTGGGGTGCCCAACTCTCTTTGGGAGCCCCCATTCCACCCTCACACTCTGACTCCTGCCCCGTCCTCTGCCGTCCCCCAGCATCTGCCACGCTGGGCTCTTCCCTATCTCTCCTTTAGCTCTCCAGTATCTCCTATGCTTCCCCCTTGTTTCCTTGGGATCCCCTGTTTCCCCGGCCCTCCTAATCCCTCTCTGGGGTCCCTCCCCTCCCAGTATCTCTCCCATAGCTTCCCCTTCTGTCTGGTCCCCCAGTCTCTTTCTTGAATTTCATTCCCCAGCTCCCCCTCCTATTTCAAGTCTTTCAGGGGCTCCCCAGGGGACTTCCGGCACCGTACGGGGTGTTAAGCACCAGACGATCCCACTGCCCCTTTACGTCGTCATCCTCAGGCTGTTCAGTAATGTAGAGACCATCAAATTCCAGTTTTCGGGCTAGTTCCTTCTCACGTTTAAAGATAACCAGCGGTACCTGGGGGAACCGGGGAGGGGAGACCTCAGAGATCAGGGGTCTGCAGAGCCTGGTGGCCAGAAGTTGGGCCGAGACCCTGCCCCCTCAGGTCGGCCCCTGGACCTGGCCCTCCCCCAGCCCCACCTTGAGACAGTTGTAGCCGATGATGCAGAGGAAGGCAATGAGGGTGTGCAAGATGCTGAGTCCTCGAAGGGCAGGCTCCATGTACCCCGTACTCTCTTCCAGGAAATAGTAGACCATGTTCTCTTCCTCGTCATCCTCCATCTCCTCCCCAGCCCCTGAGCCCATGCCAGATCCCAGGAAGTCTCCAGCCCCCGAGCCTGCCAGGCCTTCGAACCCTGAGCCTTCCAGGTCCTCTTCACCCGGAGGAGAGTCAGAGACCTGCAGGGAGGGCATGGGCATGGTCAGGGAAGGGTCTGGGCATCATCAGTAGCTCTAGGGGAACCAAGGACTGGGGGTCTGGGTGCCTAGACTTCAATCCCCCATGCCACCACAAAGGCTCAGGCACCTGGATCAGAGGACCCGAGATAGAGAGCAGAAGAAATCTCCATGGTTTATCTGGTTCTACCCATTCCCCTTTTTACACATAAGGAAACTGAGGCCTGGGGAGGTTAGCTGACTAGCCCAAGGCCACACAGAGTCAGAGGCAATGTTTGAACTCAGGTCCTTGGACACCAGAATCAGGATTCTTGGGCCCCAGGACCAGATCCCAAGACCCTTACCCACTTTAAGGACCTTCATATCCAGCCTCCCATCCTTTATCACCCAGTTGAAGAGGGATGGATGCCTGGTTTCCAGGTGCCTTTTGCCCTTTCTATTAGGGTGCCAACATACCTTGGCCTTCAACCTGCTTTCTGCAGGGGATGAGGGGACCCACGTATCCAGAAGGCCAATTCCCTCCCTGCTTGATGGACTGAGGACCCAGTCACTCAGGCTCCCAAGGGACCCAGGAGTCCCCCCAAACCTGCCCCCTGGGCCCTTCCATCTACTTGATACCTTGTAGAAGAGCAGGATGAAGTTGATGGCAAAGGCCAGGAAGAGAGCAAGGAATCTCAGGGTATAGAAGTTTCTGGAGAGGTAATTCTGGCAGGGTCGGGAGAGAGGGAAAGAGGGAGGGCCTGAGCTCCCTGTCCAGCCCAGCACAGAACTGAGGACTGGGGTGGGGGAGTCTGGATGAGCCCTCGGGAGGGACTCTGGGGGCCTTGGACTCCTCCCCCCTGATCCTACACGGCCATCCCTCCCACCTTCCAGGCTGGTCCTTACCAGGAACTTGACCCTCTGCACCTCGAGTTCCTCCCAGAAGTCTGGGCCCTCAGATTTGGCCTCCTCCTTGCGAGGTGGAGATGGGGCAGCTGCCTTCTTGGGAGGCTCAGGTGCAGGCTCTTGGGCCCCTTCCTTCTCTCCATTCTCAGCACTGGATGGTGGGAGGAGGAAGGGGGGAGGAGAGAGAACATAAGGCAAGATTGTCAGGGTCTCCCTGTAACTGCAGCCAGTGACCCCAAGCTCAGTGAGCATTGGCACTATGGGATCGAAAGCTGGCTGGAAACTTCAGGATGACTCGCTCCAGCCTCCTGCCTCCCTGGATAGGCCACTCAGGCCCAGTGTCACCTGAGTGATCAGAAGTAGGGTCGGCATTCAAACCCAGGCCTTCTGACTCTCAATTCAGTCTTCTTCCCACTATGATCCAGAGAGGTCAGAGGCAGGGTGCTGGAGGACAGAGGTCAGGGCTAGCCCATGTCCAGGTCAGGGGTCAAGCAAGGCCACTCACTCAGCTTTCTCGGGTTCAGGTTCTGGCTCCGGTTCTGGCTCCGGTTCTGGCTCTGGTTCTCCTTCAAGGGCTTGTTCTTCTCCTTCCTCCAGCTAGGGGTGGGCAGAGGAGGGGAGGCATGGGCTCAGTACCCCTCTCTGGATCCTTCCAGCCCAGGGCTCCCTCCATGTTTTGGTGTCTGCGAACGTCCCTCTCTCCTCCTCTGTCTACATCTGGCTTCCTCAGGACTCCCTCCCAGCCCTGCTTTCTTCCTCGGTTTTCTCTCGAGCAGTTACTTGGGCACTCTGTCTCTCTCCTGTCTTTATTCCTTCTTTCTATCTGCCTGTCATTCCATGTAGGTATACCCTACTGTTTGTCTGTGGATCCACGTCTCACCTTTGGTCTTTGTTTCTCTCCTCCCCATCCTCTTTTTGTGCCTGCCCTTCCTGTTTATCTGTGACCTCTCTCCATCCATCTGCTCTGCCCCTAGGCCTCAGTATGTATGGCCCCTCTCCTGTTCCTTCAACCCTCCCCTCCTCTTCCTTTCTCCCTGTCTGTATCCCTCTCTTTCTCCTCTTCTCTCTCCCTCTCCTCTCCTCTTCTCCCTCTCTCACACACATAGACACATGTCCCCACTCACCCCAAGTTTCCTCCGGAAGATCGGGGAACCCTCAGGAGTGGGCGGCTCAACTGGTGTTGTGTCTCCCATGTCACCAAGGCCTCCAGGAACCTCCATCCGGAAGGGGCCTCCGTCTGCCCCGGCCCCCTCTCCTCCAGCTGGTCCAGCCTCCCCAGCTCCAGCCTCGGCCTCAGCCTCTCCATCAGCAGGCTCTCCCCCTGTCTCCTCATCCCCTTCCACTGCTCCATCCCCAGTCCCAACAGTCCCTGCACCAGCTGCCTGTTCCCCGTGGACCTCATCGCCCGTGGGGTCTGGCATCCCAGCCAACAGTCCTGTCACTGTCACTTTCTTGGCTCCTTCCACCAGCCCTCCACCAAACAGAGAGCCCCAGAGCAGACCTAGGGCCCCCCGGGTGGCGCCGATCACTCCTGTGCCCGTCCACGTCACCCCGGCCCAGATGAGTCCAGCCCCGACACCTGCGGCCTCCCGCAGGGTCAGTCGCCGGAGCCGCCTCACCCGCCGCCGAAGGCTCCGGTAGGTCAGCCGTCGCAGGACCCACGCCGCCGCCCCTACCACATGCCCAGAGATGCCTGCTGGGCCGCCCGCGGAGGCCCCTTCTCCGTCTGGTCCTGCCTCGGGTGCGTCTGGCCCAGACTCTGCTGCAGACTCATCCTCGTCTTGCTCAGGCTCTCCCTCGGGCTCTGAGATCTGGGCAGCGATCTGCATCTCAAAGATGGTGTCTTCACAGAAGCTCACGAACATCTCCATCTTCTCCGACTCTCCCCCTTCATTCACCACGTCAAAGATGAACTGGCGTTTGGATTCCTTCACCTGCAAGGGCATGGTGAGGAGTGAGTGGGGGGGTGGCCGGGGATAGTGAAGAAAGGGGGACGCTGGGAGGGACGAGGGTGCAGATTCCTGAGGGGCGTGTGGAAGAGGAGTGTGGGGGGCATGGGAGAATTTGTGTGAGAATGGGCATGGTTGTGTGCAAGGGTGTCTTAGGGGCATTTGGAGGAGAGGTGCTTCAGAGTGTGCTAGGGACATATATAGAGGCTGAGTGTGTGCAAGGAGAGGAGGCTGAGTGTGCAAGGGGAGGAGGCTGAGTGTGCAAGAGGTAGACGAGAATATCTGCGGGGAATTTGGAAGATGAGTATGCAAGCCATGTATGAGCATGCTGGGTGTATGTGTGAATGGGGAGATTATTATACAAAGAAAGGCAGTGAGTGTGCAAGGACACCAGAGGGTTATTTGGCGTACGCACACCTGGGATCTGGGTGAGAATTCCAGGGAAAGGATGAAGGATTCCATTCAACAAGCATTTAATTGAAGCCTACTATAGTGTGCCAGGCAGGGGCTCCTATTGTATGGGGGCAGTAACATATACACAGGTCAATCCAGAGGCATTTTAGAGAGGTCTGGGGCAACCAGGGAGGGCCTCTTGTAGGAGGTAGCCTGAGCTGAAGAGCAGAAGAGTTTCCAAGTGGCAGAGGTGAGGACAGGGCCCCCCCTCAGGAGCCCATCCAGAGGTGCTCGGTGGAATGGATGGCGGGAATGGAGGACGGATAGAGCACACTGGAGGGTGTACTGCCTGAGGGGGAATATTTATTGTGGGAGCCAGGCCAAACCAAGGAGGCTGTATTAAATCTAGAGATGACAAGAAGCCGATGGAGTTTCTGGAGCCGGGGTGTGATATGCTCATACCTAAGTTCTAGGAACATAATATCATTTTGGCAGTGCCAAGGGGATGTGCTGGAGGTGGGAGAGTTTTGAGGCAGGTTATTAGGAGGGCACAGACAGGCAGGGCCAAGGAGCAAAAAGGGCCTGAGCCAGGGAGGACTGTGCAAGAGGGGCTGGGGGGTAGGGAAGGGGTCTGTGAGGGCTCTGGGGGGCAAGGCCTTTCTCTGAAAGAGCACTTGAGCGGAGAGGGGTGACTGGCCTGTGGGAGAGCCCCTAGGGGACACATGACGGGGGCAGAGCTTCACCTGGGGCATCTCCCACTGTGCCTTATTGGTCTCCGAGATTTCAAAATAGATGCGCTCGATTCTCCGAGAGGCGCCCATGATCTCGATGCGGCCCAGGTAGGGCCGGAAGTACTCCAGGATGCTCTCGGCCAGCTCCAGGAAGTTCCGCAGTCGAGGGTCGTGGGGCACGTGCTCCGACAGGTTGGTCAGCAGCACAGCCACGTTGAAGCCGATCTCTCGGGCCGGCTCCTGGAAGCGGCTGGCAAACTCCTCCACGTTAATCATCTCGTTCTCATCTGCCTCTGAGCAGGACAGCAGGAACTGGATCTCAGGTCCAGTGAACTGCTTCTGGCTGTCCATGGCCTGCGGAGGGAGGGGTCCCCAGGCACGGGTCATTCAGTGATTCTTCCTCTTCTCCATCTCATCTCCAAGGAGGGACTGTCACAACCTGCCTCTGGCTTCCTCACTGACTCTCCCATCTCATCTACCCCACTATTCCTCAGGAAACTCACCCATGCAGAAATTCCCTTCCCTAGTCACTCTGGGAAATAACCCTCCTCCAATTCCAGAGCCACTTTTGGGGTAAAAAAAAAAACAAACCTCCAAAACAAAACAAACAAAAAAAACATTTCCATCACACTTTAAAGATTGCAAAGCACTTGACAAATATTATCTCATTTGACCTCAAAACAGGTGCTCTCATTATTTCCATTTTACGTTGAGGAAACTGAGGCAGAGGTGAAGTGACAGGATTGCACAGCTAGTTAGTGCCAGAGGTAGCATTTGAACTCAGGTCTTCCCAGCTCCAAGTCTGGAGTTCTATCCATTAAACTAGCTAGCTCCTTCTGGTAGCTTTGTACCGGGTCTCTAGCCTGCTCCCCAATGCCTCAGTGTCCTGCAGGGTCGTCCAAACTCTCTCCCCAAGGCTGCTCTCCTAGAGACCCTTCCAGGGATGATTCCCCCTCCCTGTGGCAGTCCCATGCCCCTGGAGGCATCCCTGTCCCTGAAGCCCAGGCCTCAGTGAAGGGCTGCCTCCTCTTCCATCCTCCATACTGGCATCCCACTGCCCCCTAAGATGCCCATTTTTCAGAAACTCCCTTCCCTAGACAGCCTGCATAAAGGGACTCCCTCAGACATCTGTCTCCTCAAGTTTCTGGGCCCCATCTAGGGACGCTTCTTCTGTCTTTGTCCTTCCAGCACCTTTGGGCCACCCCCAGGACTTGCCCCGTTCAGTAACTTTCCTTGTCCAGTAGTGCTCCAGAGATTTCCCTTTCCTGAATTCCTGACTCCCTTCCTGGTCCGTGGACTCCTCTATAATATCCCAACTGTCCTCACCAGAACTTGAGCCGTCCAAAAATCTCCTCCTGCAAACTGTTAGCTCAGAGATACCTCACCAAGAGACTCCCTACTGACATTCTGTCCCATCCAAGGATTCCCTTTTCTGTATCTGGCTTCACCTCCCACTTCCACTATCCAGAGCTTTCTTTCCTAAGGGGTTTGCAGGTAACCTCCTCCCAATTCCAAACTTCCTGTAGGCTCAGTTCTCCCACCAGGGGCCCTCCCACCCAAATTTTTGGTCTCCATCCAAGGGGAGCTTCTGTTTTTAGCCTTCTCCTTGGCACCCTACTGTCCCCCAGAATAATTCCTTGATCCATTCAGTCAACCTAGCTTTCCAGCGGCTTATATGCTCAGATAAATGCCCATGAGGTTCCCTAGCCCCCTGTTCTTGTCCCCCTTCTGGAGAGGCTAGGGGTCATCAGTAACTCACTGTCCATTCCCCAGCATGTCCTCAGGCTCCTGCAGGGATGGGGTTTCCTTCCCCTGCTCTGTGGAGCCTCCCAAGACACGGCCCCATTCAAGGCCACCTTCTGAGATGCCCAGCCTCCTGCCCAGCATCTCCTGGGGCCCCTGGGAAGGTGGTCATGGGGCCATACCTTCTGGAAATCTTTCTTGGAGATTAGCCCCCGGGGATCGGTGACGTAGTCCTGGAAGGCCTCAGAACCCACGATGTCCTTGAGTTTCAGGAACATGTCAAAGAATTTGAGGATCATCTCCACGTTGGAGGAAGATTCCACCAGCATGTCCACCATCTGCCTGGCAATTGTGCCATTGACCACGTTCCCTGGCAGGGGTGGGGGAGGAGGGGCAGAAGCGTCAGGGCCAGCTGGGGAGCACAGTGGCTACATCTGGGGCTGGAGGGGTTTTACAGAAGGGGAGAATTGACGCCTAAAGTGGTTAGGTGATTCAATTAATAAGGTAATCAGGGAAAAAGTGAGGATTCAAACCTAGGACCTCCGATTCCAAATCTAGTCCCTTTGCTGTCCATCACCTACTGCCTGTGAGATCGAGGCAAAAGTCCCCTCTGCCTACCACTGCCTCTCCATCCTAAAGGGACAAGCAGGGGTCCCCCACATTCTTTAAGGTCCAGCCAGGATAAGAAGGTTTCCTGCTATTCTGGGGATTTCTCCTGGGTTGTCTTGGGAGATCTGGGGTGGTTTTGGTGGCGAGTACCATGTGGGGAAGGGGAAGGTTTCTGGGGGGAGTTCTCTATGAATGATATCTTTGGGAAGGGTCTCAGAGAAAGTTTCTGAAGACAATCCTCGGGGAGAGGGATTCACAAGGAGAGTATCCTTAGGGGGTCTCTAGGAGGAGTCTTTGTAGGAGAATCACCCTGGGAGTATCTGCTGGAGAGTGCCTCTCCACTCTGAGGGATGAGGCTCTAAGCAGGGTTTTGGGAAGGACTCTCAGGGGTCTTTATAGACGGGAAGGGGGAGTTCTCTGAGGAACCTTGGAGGGTGGTGGATTTCCACGAGGGGAGGTCTCTAGGAAGCGTCTACACAGGGTAGAACATAAGCTCTTTGAGAACACTTTGAGACCGGGAACTATTAGGTTTCCACCTTCACAGCTGTAGTGCCTACCAAACGCAGTGTCCAACATATAGCAACTGCTTAATAAATGCATATTCAAATCAAGTGAACAAACATTAAGTGCCTACTATATGCTGGGAGAGAGGAGGTTGAAAAGGCTCTTTTGGAGGGATTTCAATGTATGTCTCTGGGGGAGAGTTGGTTTTGACTGGGGTTTGGGAGACGGATCTCTGTAGGGTGGGTGATTTCCAAGGGGACTTCTCTGGTAGGAGCCCTGGGCAGGGTTTCAGACAGGCTTCTTGGGGCTATCTCTGACTGGGGGTGTCTTCTGGCTCACCTTCCAGCAGTGACAGCAACATGACAACCATGTCCTTCTGCAGATCCAGCAGTTCCTTCAGCAGCTCAATCTGGCTGGAGTCCTAGGGAGAAGCCCCCCGCCCCACATGGCCAAGCCCGGTCAAGGTCCGTAGCTTCCGTCTCCGTTAAATCAACACTGTGGGTCCTGGTCCTCCCCAAACCCCTAACCTGGTCCCCAGATTCCCAGTACATGACATAACCCCTCCTGACCTCTGTGAGGTAGCCAAGGGCTGCTCCTTAGAGAGAGAGAGACAGAGACAGAGAGAGAAAGAGACAAAGGGCAGAGGTATACTTACAGAGACGTGGGGAGATAGAGATGGAAATGTAGAAAAGTAGAGAAATGCAGAAAGACCCCAAAACAATGAGAAAGATAGAGTGTAGTAGAAAGGAAGGCCCAGGTTCTGAGGGAGATAGAGACTTATCAAGAGGCTGAGAGATGCTGACTGACCCAGAAACCAGTCCTAGGATGAGGCAGCCTCATGTGACTGAACAGGAATTCTATGTGTGTGTTTGGGATATGTGCTGGAGGGAGGGGTCTCACATGCCCGCTATAGTGCCCTGGAGGGGCCATCATCCACCACAGGTGGGATAGAGAACTAGAAAAGTCCTCCAGCCCCAGCACGTCACCACACCCCCCACCGCAGGCCAGAGAAAGCGAGAGGTCATCAGACCCCAACGAGCCCCCGGGAGCAGAGGCAGCCTGATGAGAATGATAGGGCAAAAGGAAATCGGGAGGATTGTCTGGGCAGTAGAGGGGATATTCTGGGGACTCAAAGCAGAGGGAGGTGGGGAGCAGCCAGGGGAAACAGATAAATCAGAAAGCAAGTCTCAAAGAGGGGAGAGGTCTAGCCAGATGAGGCCAGCTGAGAATGAATCTGATCAGAGAACATATTCAGAGAGAAGGGGAAGGGGGCTCAGAGAGAGGTCTGATTAGGGGAAGCTGCAGTCCATAGGGAGGAGGGAACCCCCTGGATGGGAAATGGACCAGCTAGGAAGAAGGCCTGTGGGAGCCAATGAGGATGGAGAGTAGGGCCTGCCAGGTGGAAGAGAGACTGATCAGGGAGAGCCCCACCTGAGCCAGCTTCATCATCATGTGGGCAAAAACATGGAGGAATCCGACCACGGCGTCCCACAGGCGGCTGTGGGCCAAGCTCTGCTGGTTTCCTGTGCATGGGCCCTGGAGGGGGACGTTGAGGTGGTTCAGCACTTGGCTGTCCCCTCCCAGCCCTCATCCCCATCCCCACCCTCCTTCAATAACAAACTGAGGCTCCTAAGACGTAGAACCACACAGGTCCAACCCTCTCATTTGACTGATGAAGAAAGTGAGACCCAGGAGGAGATCAAGGTCATCAAAGCACTGGATTCAACCAGGATCCTTTGACTTCAAATCTCTTTTTGCCACACCGTGGAATTCACCATGATTTAGCAAATATTTCCTAGGTATGTCTATTGTCTATTGTCCAGGCTGGGTCAGGGGAGACAAACGGGACCTTCACCCTGCCATGGGCCTAACGCCTCTGAGCTATTTTCCGTTCCTCCCCTTCCTTTCCCTCTCCTTCCTCCCAAATCCTGTCGATTCCATGTGGGTGATGCTGCTCTCGTTGCTACAGACCCTCAGTATCCCTCTTTGGGAGTGTAGCTGCCTCACTGGACTCCCTGTCTTATTCCTTAGGTCCTGGCTCTCTTAGACTGGGAGCTCCTTGAGGACAGGGATAATAATTTTTTTTTTTGTCTTTCAACAAACAAATCTACTTGTATTCCACAAACATTTATGAAGCTAGGCCCTGTGCTGGGGTTGTCCCTGCCCTTAAGGTGACTGAGCTGGGCTGGCTCTGAGGCAGAGGAGACCTGGCCCTAAACAGAGACTTTTGGAAAGTCTCAGTGGAGGGATGCTGTCCCACTGTGTGGCAGAGAAAGAATGTTGCTTTTGGAGGAGGCCTGCCTACCTAGGGGAACCCTGCCTCCCTCCCCACCGTTCATCAAATGAGAGGCTTAAGTCAGGTGGTTTCTGGGGTCGCTTTTAGCTAGGTGGCACATAGTAGGTGTTGAATACTTATTTCCTTCTTAGATTGTGCGCCGTCTTGGGGAGGGAGGTGGGGAGGGAGGGGGAGAAAAATTTAAAACTCAAAAGCTTATGGAAGTGATTGTTGATAATTCAAAATAAATTAATTTAAAAAATTCTTTCTTTCTCCCTGCTTAACAAATGCATATGTGATTAGATAAACTCCTATGAAGTGTAGTAGTTGGGGGTCTAGTGGAAAGAACATTTTTAGAGAAGTCTGAATTCTGTGCAACCATGGACAAACCTGTTTTCATCCTGTGCCTCAGTTTCCCCCTCTGTAAAATGAGGTGGCTAGATTCAGTGATGCCCGTGGTCCCTTTCAGCTCCCAATCCTACGTTCTCCAGGGCTTCCTGGAGGAGGTAGCTTGCAGCTAGAGTCTACAAGGCCAGGAAGTGCTGAGGGCAGGGTCATGGATAGGAATGGGATGAGGCGGGGTACCTGGATGTACTCCGTGAGGCTGTTGAAGACCTGCTTGGCCACAGCCATGGCTTTGGAGAAGTTTCTCTTCCCCTGCTCTTCAATCACGTCCTTCCCCGAGTAGTACCAGTAGAAATCACTGATGGACTCCTGAGGGCAGCAGCTGGTGAGTGGAGAGAGCGTGGGGGCCCAGCCCTCCAGCTGCCCTCGCCCCTAGCCTGGGATGCTCACCTGCAGCCTCAGCAGGTAATCCACGGTACAGATAATGATGTTGATGGTGGTCGTGTTCCCTGTTTGCGTCCGGAGGTAGTTCTGAAAGTCTGGGAGGGACAGATCATCGCCTCACATTTCTGTTGGCTTTTAAGGTTTTAAAAACACCTCCCCCCAGTCCAGTTCGTCACCACGCCTAATTAATCTACTTCCATCTCTCCCCCAACAGAGGCACCCCCTTAGTTCAGGCCTTCCCCAAATCCTCCTGACTAGGACAATGGCTTCCTAATGGGTCTCCAGCCTGTCCCCTCTCCAATCCATCCTCCACCCAGCTCTCCACCGCCCTTGCTAGGGCTTTCCCAGCTCCTTTGTATGTTCTCTGTATTTACCTACTCCTGTACACTGCTGTTTCCCAGAGTTTGAGTGCAGGGACTGTTTAGTTTTTGCCTTTCCTAGCACTTAGCACAGTGCCTGGCACATAGTAAGCGCTTTATGCATGTTAGCCAGTAGTAGGAGTAAGCACTCGTTGACTGATTAACCTTTGTACCTCCTGTGTGCCCGGCACACAGGAGGGGCTTAATTAGGGCTTGTTGAATCAAACTCAGCGCCATCTTATTTGATTGTCACCACAGGCTTATGAGGTAGGTGTTATTGCTCTTATTTTACAGATGGGGAAACTGAGATTCAGAAATGGGAAGTGACTTGCTGATGGTCACATAACTAGTAAGTCCTGGAGCTGGGGCTCTCAGAATATCAAGAGCTGGAAGGCCCTCCTTGTAGACAAGAGAAGCCTGAGTAAGAGTTTGTAAAACAGCTTGTCCATGGTCACACCGGGCCCTGCCAGCTCAGTGACTCCAGCAGGTAGCGGGCCGAGACTTGAATCCAGTTTTTCTGATTCCCAAGCCCAGGGCCTTCTTTCCCTGCACCCAGCAGGCTGGACTTTGCTGTCCAGCCCCAGACCTGGAGACTCCTCCGTCTCCCTTCTATCTCTCCCCTCTCTCTTCTGTCTTTCTCTCCTCCATCTCTCCCCTTCCCTCCTCTATCTCTCCCTCTCCCTCTTCCTTATTTCCTTTTCCTCCTTCTCCTCTTTTCTCTCCCCTTCCTCCTCTTCCTCTCACATACGAACCATTGTTATGGCCTTCACACAGCAGCTGGAGAAAGCGGAAGAGATCCTGGGTGAACTCATCATCAGCCATCACTTTTTCTCCTGGGACAGAGAGAGGGGGGCCCTGTTGAGTCAGCCTGCTGTGGGGCAAGGTCCCCCGGGGAACAGGCATGCAGAAGGCCCATGCACACAGCACACAGGATCAGGAGAATGGGCAGTGGGGTAGGAACGGAGGAGGGGCTGACCGCCACTCATGCCTGGGTAGTCCCGCTGTGACTTCTGTGGGACATCACAGACCTGTGACCCTGTGGAGCCAGTGATGTCAGAGTCTATGACCTCATAGGGCTGTGACCTCAGGGTCTATGACATCACAGGATGAGTGATTTTGAGGGTTGTGACCTCACATAGCCATAATGACCTCGGGGTCTATGACATCACAGGATGAGTGATTTCAAGGGTTGTGACCTCACGTGGCCATAACAACCTCAGGGTTTATGACATCATAAGACGGATGATTTCAAGGGTTGTGACCTCATATAGCCATGATGACCTCAAAGTCTATGACATCACAGGATGAGTGATTTCGAGGGTTGTAACCTCACGTGGCCATAACAACCTCAGGGTTTATGACATCATAAGATGGATGATTTCAAGGGTTGTGACCTCACATAGACATAATGACCTCAGGGTCCAGGATATCAGGAATGATGATATCAGTGCCTGTGATGTCACAGGGCCAAGGTGGTCAGTGGAGGGGACCCAGGGGCCTAGTTCTCCAGGGCTTCTATGATGTTGGAGGGGGGGATAGAGGAACAACGCTGCGCAGCTGGGATGGGTGTGGGTGAATACATATGGGGAGGGGGGCCTAGAATATAGCCAATCAGGTTGAGCGGGGTGGGGGGGGTCAGGTGTCAACCATGGGCTAATCAGAACACATCTGCCAACCATTCAGGCCTCAGGATGGGCAAGCCAGACTGTGGGTGGAATGCTAAGAGCAGGCGCAAAGGGGTCCACCCAGCCTGATCAGAAGGGACAGGCCAATAGTAGCCAATCCAGTTGGGAGAACTGAGCACCTGGATTGAAAGGGCACCAATCAGAGAGGGGCCCGGAGCTTGGAGCAGTTGGGGTCTAGGGGAGGGCATCTCTGCCTGTCCTGGGCCAGTTGATCCAGAGACCCTACAGTAAACAAAGACCCCTCAGCCCCCAATCTTGCCCTGGGTCCTGCCTCCTGCCCCATCCCTTCTCAGTTCCCGATGTCTGTCCTCTGGTCCCTGGTCTCTGATCCTGTCCCTGGTCCCGGCCCGGGGTAGGCAGGAGGAGGAAGGAGGGTTAGCAGAGCAGGGTGGCACACGGGACTGTGGGCAGGGGAATTACCGTTCTGGCGATTGATGACTGAGGCAGCCGGACAGGATGGGAGGAGGGAAGAATGGGGAGAGAGGGAAAGGCGGACATGTGGAGAGAAAAGAGACAGAAAGAGACGGACGTGGAGACAGACACAGAGAGAGAGACAAGGAGTGACAGGAAAGGAGAGGGGCAGAGTCGAAGGGAAGGGGAGAAATATAGGAAGACAAAGAGAGACAGTCACAGAGATCAAGAGATGGAGACAGATATAGAAACACATGGAGAGACCCATGAGAATTGAGGGAGAAAGTTGTGCAGAGGAGAGCAGGAGATGGGAGGTGTGGAACAGAAACAAGGAGAGGAGAGCGGGAGGGGAGAGGCAATGGGGACGAGGACAGAGACAGGAACAGGAGGAGAGATTGGTGCGGATGAAGAGGCCATAAGGAGGTCAGGTCAGGGGTCAGGGAAAGAGGTGAGTACCACACATCACAACACAGCAAAGAGGAGACTTGATTAACTTGGATTAGGGGCATTCATGGGAGTGGGGAAACAGCAACCCAGATGGGGGAAAGGGAGGAGGGAGAGTCCCAGGGTGGGGGAGGGGGGACCCTTGAAGGAGGGAAACAGAGCCTCAGGAGAAGGGGTGCCCAAAGGAATGAGGGCCCATGGGGAGATGAAGCCCTAGGAAGGGAGTTCCCTGGGATGAGGTGGGGGATCCTGTAGTTAGAGGGGCCCAGGATGGGGATACAGGTTTTAAGGGGAAGGGAGGTTACTTAGGGGAAAGGAAGCTCCAGGATTAGGGGAAGGGAGGATAGGAAGGGGAGTCCCAAGGGAGAGGGGGCCCCAAGGATAGGGATGGGAAGGGGGCTCACCAGTCCCTTCCTCGGTCACCATTCCAAGCCCCTCTGCCTTGTTCTGCCTCTCAAAGGCATTCAGATCAAGAACACTAAGTGGAAAGGAGGTATAGAGAAGGGGATCGGGGCAGGGAGACACGTGAGGCCCTGGCGTAGCCCCTAGGAGCCCTAGCTCCTTGCAGATCTGTCTGTCTCTCTCTCTGTGTGTCTAGCTCTCTCACTCTCTGTCTCTCTCTCTCTCCATCTCTCTGTTAGTCCAGCCCCTCCCACCCTCCACTGCCCACAGGACAGACCTGCATGTCTGCATCAGAGCCTGGATGCTCTGGAAGAAGCCAACCTCCTTCTTGTCCTTCAGATAGTCCAGCATCTTCTGCAGGAGACAGAAAAGCAGGAGGGAGGGCCTCAAGCTGGCAGGCAGGATCTGCCTGTCCCAGACCCACAGAGGAGTCACAGAATGGAAGGCATTCCTGAGAGCATCTGGTCCAACCCACCCCCTCTGTGAGATCCCTGACGGGCAGGCGTCCAGCCCTCACCTGAGGACCCCCAAGAAGGGCGACCCGCCATGTGCCCATCCCCAGGTTCCCTGTACCTGCTGCACCTCCATGTTGCCCCCGTTGAGGATGGAGATGCCCAGCTTCAGGGTGGATGACACCATGACTCCTGGCTCCCCTACCAGAGGACAGCACCCACTCAGTGCCTAGGCCTGGTCTGCCCTCCACCCATGCCTCTCCATGGGGCAGGCAAGAACAGCGCCCAAGACACTGGCAGACATAAGTCCGAGAGGTGCCAGAGTGAACGTGCGAGGAAGAAGAGAAGGAAATAAGCATTTTAAAAGCACCTACAATGTGCCAAGCACTGTGCTAAACGTTTTACAGATATCATTTCATTTAATTTTCAAAACAACCCTTTGAGGTAGGTACTATTATTATCCCCACTTTACAGTTGAGGAAAATGAGGCAGAATGAGGTTAAATGACTCGCTTAGGGTCACACAGCTGCTCAGTGTCTGAGTCTGGATTTGAGCTTAGGTCTTCCTGACTTCAGGCCCGGTGCTCCCTCTACTCTCCCCACTTGTCTTGGGATCTCCAGCGGCTACCAGAGGACCTGGGTGCTTAGAACATGCTTGTTGATTACTTGGTTAATTGATTGATGAGGGTACAGATGAGTGTGGGTGAGCTCAGGGTGCCAGGTATAGGGCAGTGAGTGTGGAGGGGAGATCAGAGTGAGAGGAGGGAGTGTGGGCATGGGAGGGCAGGGCTGTGCAGACCTTTGCAGGCGCTAATCATCTGTAGCACCATCTCAGCTGCCCCTCGGTTGTGGAGCCTGGACTGCTGGTAGAGGAGTTTCTGCTTTTCCATCTCCTTCTCCTAGAGGAAGAGGGAGGGGAGGATGGATGGAGAGTGTCAGCGTCCTGTCCCCTGAGGAGTCCTCCCTGGACAGTCTTCTCCATCCCTCCTCCTCCATACCTCAAATGAGGCTTCAACCTCTTCCTCAGTAGGTTCTGAATGCTCTTCTCCCTCCTCCAAGTGGCAGCTCTGGGCAGGGCAAGAGTCAGTAAATGAGAGGGGGGAAACTTGGCATCCTCAGGCCCTGGCAAGGGCAAAGGTCCCCCTCCTCTTCCCAAGGCAACAGCGGAGGGTGGCTACAGTAGGAGGGGAGCCCACAGTAGGAGGGGAGCCCACCTGTGCTAGCCTGGAGGGGATGAGTTGCGGAGGGGTACTTACCTTGGCCATGATGTCGGCATACGCCATATACAGATAGTCCTCATCTAGTTTGCTGGAAAAGGATTGGGGGACAAATAGTTAGGGTGTGTCCCTAGGGCATAGGGGAAGATGTTTCAAAGGAATGAAGGATCTCCCTAAGGTAATGGAATAGATCTCCCTAGGCTATTGGGGGGGGGTGTCTCCAGGGGATAGGAAAGGTCTTTCCAATGTATGGGACAAGACATACAGGAGGTATTTGTAGGCAATGTACCCAGGATGAGTGGGTAGCATGAACACAGGGAAGGAAAAATCTATACAAGAAAATACCAAGTAATTTGAGGGGAAGGAAGGGCAATTGGGAAGTATTAGAAAGGGCCTCATGTAGGGAGTAGGAATTAACATCTGAGTGTAGCGTTGAAGGAAGATAATAGGATTCTAATAGGTGAACATGAAAAGAGAGTACATTCCAGGCATGGGTACAGCCTGAGCAAAGGCCTGGAGATGGGAGGTGGAGTATAATGTATGGAGAATAGGCAAGTGGGCAACTTTGGAACATAAAATAAAGGGGAACAATGTCCAATGAACCTGGGGAGGGGTTTTGGAAGAGATTAGCTGGAGCATGGGGAGGAATAAGGGGAAAGGGGAAATTGGTGCTTGGGGTGGTATTTGAGATAGCCTAGGGTATGGGAGAAGGGATGTCCTTCCAGTATTAGAGATGTCCCCTGGGATATGAGATAAATCTCTCTGAGGAATCTGAGGGCTGAGCTTCTCCAGGTATCTCCTGAGGATTTGTGGACTTTCCCTAGGGTTTCCTTTGGTTCTTCCTGGGCCTTGGGAGAGGGGCGAGAGGGGATGACTCCTCCTCAGGGCCCTCACCTCTTCTCCGTCAGGGCTGTCCGGCTAAAGTGTAATACCAGTTGGTGCAGAGGGTCTGGTTTCTTTTCCTCCTGTTCTTCTTCCTCTTCTTCTTCCTCCCCAGCTTTCTTTAAGGTGAGAGCAGGATGGGGCACATTGGGAAGGGATGCCAAGTGGTCATCCTCACCCCACTGATGTCCTTCCCTCCTATCTTCCTTATCTACGCCCTCCCTTAGCCCTGCCACAAGGTCCCCCTGCCCATTGGGTGCCTGCTCACAGAGAGGTCGTCAATCATGCGGTCCTCAAAGCTGTGCTCCTCCGTCACAATCCATGCTGCTTTGTAGGACTCCAAGAACATATTGCTTGCACGATGCCTGTGGGACAAGGTGGGAGTGGATGGGTGGATTCCAAGAGAAGCTCCCACCTTCCTATTTCCAGCTTTTGTCTTGATGCTCTATGTCGATTTCTCTTGACTCACTCTAGCCATGTTAATTTCTCTTGACTCACTCCAGCCATGTTAATTTTGCTAAACTCACTCCAGCCATGTTAATTTCTCTTGACTCACTCCAGCCATGTT
>NW_020950600.1:1102849-1113879 GCF_900497805.2 Vombatus ursinus | reverse complement strand
ATTTCTCTAGACTCACTCCAGCCATGTTAATTTCTCTTGACTCACTCTAGCCATGTCAATTTCTTTTGACTCACTCCCAGTCATGTCAATTTCTCTCGAATCATTCTAGCCACCTTAATTTTGCTCAGTGCCTGCCTGGTCATCTTTGCTACTTTTCTACCCAACACCATATTTCCATAGCCCCTGCTCTATCCCCTGCCTTTGCCTCAGAGTTCTGGCTTTCTTTCTGCCTTCTGAATTACCCTGTCCCTTTATCATTCTCATTTCCTGGCCCTGTCTCCTTGCTCCCCAGAATGGGGAAAGCCCAGCTGGACTCTGAATCAATTAGCTCTCGTGGGAATTCAAAGTTAAGCTAGGATCTGTTTAGGGTTAGGAAAGAACCCATTCTTGTCTCCGCCCTGCCCCCAAAATCCCAATCCCCCTGCCCTACTTGGGATCCTCCAACTTCCCTTTACCACCCTTCTCCACAAGGCTTCCTTACCGGGGCAGGTTGTACAGGGGGGTCATGCGGAAACAAGCCACAACTGCACGACGACGCTGTTTCGAAAGGAGCTTGTGCCACACGGCTTTCTTGGACTTGAAGGGATGCTCTGTCTGTGGGAGGAAAAGGTAGGGCTCAGGGAACTAACACCCCCAAACTCACCATCTTCCCCAAACCCATGGGGCATTGGAAAAAATACTGCACTAGGAATCAGGAGATCTGGGTTCAAACCTGGCTCAATCAGTAACCAACTGTGTGACCTTGGGCCTACTTCCTAACCTTCTCTAGGCCTCAGGTTCCTCATCTACAGATTGAGGAGGTTGGATCAGATGCTCTTAAGATCGCTTCCAGCTCTAAGTCTATTACCCTATGAAATCCATGAGCTCTCATCCCTTTTAGGCCCTCCTTTATCTAGGCCTGGGCCCTTTGGGATCAAAGTTCTCCCTCCTTTGAGGCCTCAGCCCTTCCCAGGAAAAGCTCTACCCCTTCAGAGCTCCTTCCTACCTGTTCCAGATGGAAAAGCACTGCTGACACCTCCTGTACCCGGCGAACAATATTCTCAGGGGCATCCGCATCCTCGGCCCGACCGGGCAGCCCCCGGTAGAGGGCCATCTGCCAGCGCAGCGATGGGGAACCCTCACTCTGGGAAAAAAGGGGTGGCTATTTTGTGGAGTTTCTAAGGAATGAGTCTTGGCTCTATCCTGAAATGCTCTCTCCACCTCTCAGCCCACCTCCAGCTCCAGGACTGGGTTGATACCTTTCCCTGAAGATGGAGGTTATTCTGCAGAAATTCTCGAACTTCTTCATCTGTGTCTTTCTGGGGACAAACATGGTTGGAGGGAGGTGGAGTCAAGTTTAAGGGCTCCTGGCTCCCTGATTCCACCTATTATTCTCATAGGGACAAGGATCTGGGGGTATATTTGGGAGACAGGGAAGAGTCAGAAAATGGCTTGGATGGGGTCAGTGAATGGCCCAGGAGTCAGCGTATGTTCAGAGGGATCAATGAATGTTCCGAGGGGTCAGAGAATAATCAGAGGAGTAAGAGATGGGCCAGATACTGGACAGAGAGACCAACTAAATGGTCAGATATTGGTCAGAGGGGTCAATGTATGGCCAGAAGGGTCAAGTGCTGGCCAGAAAGATCAGAGAATGGTTGGAGATGGGTGAGACATGTGTCAGATACTGACCAAATGGGTCAGGGAATGGACAAAGACTGAGAGGCATCAAAGAACAGCCATAGGGGTCAGAGATTGGTCAGACACTGGTCAAAGAGGTCAGTGAATGGTTAGATAGGTCAGTCAATGGCTAGAGGGACCAGGGAATGTTCAAAGCATCAGAGGCTAGAAATAGGTCAGACATTGGCCAGAGGTCATTAAATGATTAGAGTGGTCACTAAAAGGTAAGTGAATGGTCACAGAGGTGCATGATGGGTGAGGTAATGGGACAAGGAATGGATAAGGGATCAGAGGGGTCAGAGAGAGGTCAGACACTGACCAGAGAGGTCAGTAAATGATCCGAAGGGTCAGTGAATTATGAGAAAGTTCAGAGAAGGTGGAGTGGGTACCAGGGCATAACGAGTCTTGGCCAGTGCAATGAGGTCCTGGTCAGTGGGTGCACACATGTTCAGCCCAATAGGCAGCATCTTCTTGAGGGTAGCCACTATCAGAGAGGTCTGGACGGAATATCGGTCTCCCCGACGTTTCTTCTTTGTTCTCTCCTGATCGGAGCCTCCTGACTGCAGGCCATACATGTCTCAGAATCCAGAGACTCTTAATCACCCCCAAGATTCCTGTCTGTGAACCCATCTCCCCAATCCTCCCAGACCCTTGGTTCCCCTGGGTTCATTGTTCCCCAAAAGGTCACAATTCCCTCATCTCCCAGACCCAGGAAAGATCAAGGTGTCCGGTTGAGGCTTCCCTGACCACAACCCCCAAGAATGACCCAAGTGCAGAGACACGGAAGAGACAATGGTGGCACATACAGAAGACATGCAGACCTAAGGGGGGCATGGAAAGATGGATCAAGGAGATGTGGGGATATGGAGAAAGAGACGCAGAGGAAGAGACGGATAGAAAGACAGAGAAACACAGAAGACACAGAGGAAACCGACGCAGGGGATGTAGACTTCTGGACGTGTTCAAGATCACACATGAAGATCCCAGCACTGGCACAGAGCCTTTAGGCCCCCAGCATTGACCCCCATGCCTGCCCTTCCGTGGGGCTGCATGCACATGCCCAGCTCCCCTCCACTCCCCAGGTCCCAACAGCCACTCCTCTCCAACCCCAGATGCTAGAGTAGCAAAGAGAAAAAAAGGGTCAAATTGCAAGAAGCTATAGAGATTTGGGGAGAAGGAGTAGCGGATAGGGCCTTTGGTGGTTGTGGCAGTGATGGTAGTGGAGAAGGTGGGGAGAAATAGATTGCAAAGTGGGGAACAGGTTCTTGGTGGGGGGAGGCAAAGGAGGCTGGGAGAGAGATATTTGGAGAGAAAGTTGGGACCAGGGGATCAGCAGCTGGAGGACAAAGGGATTGGAGGCCAGGAAGGTGGGGTGGGGAGGGGGAGCAGTGCTGGCACAAGCAGGAGAGTCAGGAGACCGGATGATGAGGGAGCAGGAGCGTCAAGCCTGGAGAAGGGTAGGGCTGGGAGATGAAAAGTGTTGGGAACGGGAGAGTCAGGAAAGATTGGGATCTAGGGGACAGGGAGATAATAGGAGCAGAGGGGATTGGGACTGGGGGATTCAGCCATCCAGCCATGCTTTGAGACCCCTAGGGCGGGGGGGAGTGCTGACCTGTCCATCTCCCGCCTGCTCCATCCGGGCAGAGACAGAGACAGAGATATGGTTACCCCCTGGAATTCCCAATCCATCCCCTGCCCAGGCCCCTTCCTTATAGTCATAGACTGGGGTTGGGAGGGGACAAAATCCCTTTGCTGGGAGTCTCGAGGCCTAGGTTCTAGGCTCACTTCTGTCCATCAAGGTCCCTTTCCCACTCTATAAAATGAGGTGGGGGAATGGATTTAGTGGTTTTACAAGAGTTCTGATGTTCTATGTCCTAAGGTTCCTCCCAACTCTGACATCCCTGCTGTAAGGTTCTGTGTCCTGAGGTCCCTCCCAGCTCTGCCTACATAAAGTCCTTTCCAGCCCTAACTTTCTTTGCTCTGAGTTCTCTCTCATCGCTACCATTCAACATTCTATAACTCCCCTAGGGGCCCTCTGTTAGATGGCCACTCACACAATCCAACTACATGGATGGGTCGTCCGTCCACAGAAGTCCTCTTGGTCAGGTGATGGATTCTTCTATCTTCTCCATGCTGCTAATTCCTAGATCTATTTATTCAGCCCTCACCTCTCTCTTGGACCATATAGTCCTGTATCACCAACTACCTACCTGACATCTGGAACCGGATGTCCCACAGGCATCTCAAACTCAACATGCCCGAAACTCATCATCCTGCCTCCTCAATCCTCTCCACTTCTGAATTTTCCCGTTACTCTCCAGGCTATGACCATCCTTGAAATCTGGGTGTCATCATCCTTGGCTCCTCACTCACCACCCCATATATCGAATATATTGTCACTCTTGTCATTTCTATTTGTACTCTTAACCCTCTTTCTTCACTAACAGCCACAAGCTTCTTTCAGGCCCTCGTCACCTCGAGTCTAGACTATTGTGAAGGCCTCCTAATTGATCCCTGCCTCAAGTCTCTCCCTACTCCAATCCATCCTCCACTCAGCTGCCAAAGTGATTTTCCTAAAGCCTGAATCTGACCATGTCATGCCCTCCCACCCTCAAGAAACTCCAGTGGCTCCCTGTTGCCTCCAGGAACAAATAGAAAAGCCTTTCCCAACCTGACTCCTTTGTACCTTCCTCTTCTTCCACTCAGTGGGCTCCATCTCCCAACTCCATGTGTGTGTACTGAACATTTACCATGCCTGGAATACTCTCTGTCCTCATTTTTGCCTTTTAGGTTCTATGGCTTTCTTCAAGGTCCCACCTTCCTTAAGAAGCCTCTCTAGCCTCCCCTGCTGCTATTGCCTTCCCTGAGTTGACACTGTATATATCTTGTCTATACATAGCTGTATGTGTGTGGTTTCCTCTATTTAACCATGAACTCCTGGGGCAGGGACCCTGTTTTTGTCTTCCTTAACACAGTGCCTGGTACATAGTAGGTGCTTAATAAATGTCCGTGGATTGATTTTGTTGCATTCCCAGCACTTAGCACAGAGCCAGGCATATAGCAGGTACTTAATAAATGCCCGACTGGGAAGGGGGGAGAGCTGGGACAAGGGAAGGTCGTGGGAAAAAAGCTGAGGAGAGGTGGAAGGACTGGAGGGAGGGTGGTGGGGAGAGGGGAGGCTGGAAAGGGCAGGAAGAGGAGGTGGCCACTCCTCCCATTCACCTCTTCCTTACCTTGGCCATCTTGCTCTTGCTATCTGCAGTCAGGAAGGACATGTTATTGATTTCATTCTGTACCACAAAGTTCTGTTCCTCTCTCTTGAAGTTCTGGGGGTGGGGGAGAAGATGCACAGAGTGATTGAGGGTCTTCAAACCTCAGAATGGCAGAACTAGAAGGGAGCTTAGAACCCTGAACAGAGAGTGTTGGTGTTGGAAAGGTCCTTAGGGGTCGGCTAACCTTTTCAAGACCGAGGACTCAAGAAGGGAACAGACTTCATTAAGGTCAGCCCGAATCAGTAGCAGAACCGAGACTCGAACCCAGGACCCCTGGCTCTGGGTCCAGGGCCCACTCCACTCTACCACAGTTGTTCCCCATCTGGAGTTTCAGCACAGTGTCAAGGGGGGAAGGCTAGGGGACAGATGCTTACATGAGACTTTGACCAGTAGATGAAGATTTCTGCTATCATTCTGAAGAGTTCTTCTGCATCAGGGTTGGGCTCTGTTAGCCAGTGGGCTCTGCAGGAGGGTAGTGAGTCAGAGAATTAGAGGGGATAGGAGAGGAGAGAGTGGGGGGTGAGGGAAGGATGGAGGGCTGATTCATTTTACAGACAGGGAAATTGAAGCCATAATGGTCAGCTGGATACCCTCATTCTAAGACATTAGAGGGAGAGGGGGAAGACGAAGGTTGGCCCCTGTTAAGAAAGCTGGTGTTATCTTCCTCCCATCTTTATGGAGGTGGGAGGACTATGGGTGTGCAATAATGTATCCTGGTCAAAAATGGTTTTACTGTTTACTGAAATGTTTTTTTCTCCCTGTCTTAAAATCCTTATTATAAGGGATGACTGCCTGGGGAGGGGAGTCAGGAAATGAATGGGATATTTTTTTTAAAAAAAGGATATTAACAAAAATAAAATAAAAAAAATTAGAAGTCTAGCGATGACCCCATTATAAAAATGGTTAGAGTCATTCAACGGCTCCTTAAGGAGGAATTCTTAGCATTCCGTCCAAAGGCATTTTCTATACTGACCCACTCTTCAAAGCATTTGGCAGGGGCTTTGTCCATCGGGAGGCACTCTCAGGAAGGGAGGAAATGAATTTTCTCAGATAAGGAAGGACACATCCTTCACTCCTTTGAAACGTAGAACCCAGATGGATCTGGGATGACATCAATGGAGGTACTCCCTCTACTGGTGACTGTATGTCATGACCCATCCATGCCTTGTCTCTTGAGACTTGTCTTGGTCCCATGCAGGGAAGGTGCCCAATAGGCTGGGTGCCTAGAAGAAGCTCTCCTCTTCCTTTGGGCATCGAATGGACTTCCCCATCAATAAGCCCTGCTTCTATTCTAACAGTCAATCTCAGGCATGATATCCTTTTACAAAAATTCTCTTGGAATTCTTTGTTGGGAACATGGTACAACCTACTCATGCCCACCATGTGTCTCTCCGATACCCTTTGGGTGATCTGAAACTTTAATTCTTTGGAATTAATTGTGCCCAAGGTAATTAGAATAGGCAAGTGATTAAAGGCTTTGAAATTTAAGCTGAGGTAGCCTTCTGCCTAGCTAAGAACTGGAAGGCTTTTGATTCTAAAAAAATGTCTGGCATGAGTTGGGAGGTTATTTTTACTTTTATTACTTTAATGTCCTGGGTTAGATGCCCAGCCACCCAATCCAGCTGCTTGACCTATGATTCAGATCTGTTCACGAATAGATCCTGTTGGCTCAGTGATGTAAGGGGGAGAGGTTTGGTGTTTGGGAGGGGAGGAAGGTTAGGAAGAGGCAATTTTAAGTTGAGCAGTGATTGATAACAGTTGGAGTTCAGTCAGGAAGGTACCTAGTGGTACCTACAAGAATTATAGAAGGTTGGAGCTGGAAGGGAGTACCTGGGTACCCTTGATGAATTCTAATCTCTCGGCTCACATGAGCTATATTCCAGGGCACTGAAAAAAATACCAGCTATGATTACTGAGTCACTGTCAGTGATGCCAGGAAGGCTGTGGAAAATGGGAATGATGCCGCAGAAATGGAAGACAAGAAAGGGAAGAGGGTGGGATGAACGGGAACTTGGCTTGGAGTTCTGGAAAAAACCTGAACTGTATTATTAAAAAGGGATAGTGAGCACACAGAAAAAGCAACAATCCAAAGGGCCAGGATGACTTCATTAAGAACAGGTCATACCAGAGGAACCTCCTAAAGCGCAGGTCTGACCATGTCACCTCTCTCCTCCATAATCTCCAGTGGCTCCCTATCACCTCCAGGACCAAATACAAAATGCTCTGCTTGGCATTCAGAGCCCTTCATAACCTAGCCCCTTCCTCCCTTTCCAGCCTTCTCATACCTTACTCCCCACCATATACTCTTTAATCCAGTGACGCCAGCCTCCTGACTGCTCCATCTCTCTGCTCCATGCATTTTCACTGACTCTCCCCTGTGCCTGGAACGCTGTCCCCTCCTCATCCCCTCCTCCTAGCTTCCTTCAAGTCCCAGCTCAAGTCCCATCTTCTATAGGAAGTCTTTCCCTATCCCCCTTGATGCTGATGCCTTCCCTCTGTTGACTTCTTCAATTTTCCTGCACGTTGTTCTCTCTCATTAGACTGTTAGCTCCTTGAGGGCAGGGACTGTCTTTTGCTTTTCTTTATATCCTTATGCCTAGCACAGCGCCTGGCACACAGTTGTTGTTCAGTCACGTCCAAATTTTTGTGACCCCGAATGGGGTTTTCTTGGCAAAAATACTGGAGTGGTTTACCATTTCCTTCTTCAGTGGATTAAGGCAAACAAGGTTAAGTAACTTGCCCAGGGACACACAGCTAATGAGTGTCTGAGGCTGGATTTGAACTCAGATCATCCTGACTCCAGGTCTGGCGCTTTGTCCGCTGAGCCACCCAGCTGCCTCTTGGAACACAGTAGACACTTAATAAATGTTTATTGACTATTTACTATTAATAAGCCAGGGAGTGTCCAGAATAAGGTCTTAGAGGGTCCCACCATTCTTCTAGCCCCTTTCTCTGCCATCTTCATCTCCCACATCCCATTAGTGACTGAACTGTACCAATTCTACTTACATAGTATCTCTGACACCTTGCCTAGATTACTACAATTGTCTTCTGATTAGATGCCAACCTATTGATCAGCACTGATGAAGTGCTTACTGTGTGCCATTCACTGTCCTGGGAGATACAAAGATAAAAAATGAAACAGTCCCTGTCCTTGAGGGGTTAGGATATGTTCCCAGATGAGTCAATATAGGATATATAATTGTATCGTGATGTAGGTGGTGATGGGGAGGGAGAGGGGCTAATGCCTGAGAGAATCAAGAAAGACTTCTGGAAGAAGCTAGCCCTGGAGTGGAGCCTTGAGAGGAGTCAGAGATTCCAAGAGACGGGGATACAAAAGGGCCAGAGGTGGCAGATGGAATGTCCTGTATGAGGAATGGCGAGTAGGCCAGTTTGGATGGAGCATCAGATATGAAGAAAAATAATTTGTGATCAGCTTGGGACTGCTACCCCTCCACTCCTCTTCCCCCCATTTTTCTTTTGGTGAGGCAGTTGGGGTTAAGCGACTTGCCCAGAGCCACACAGCTAGGAAATATTATGTGTCTGAGGCCGGATTTGAATTCAGGTCCTCCTGACTTCAGGACCGTGCTCTATCCACCGAGCCACCTAGCTGCCCCCTCTTGCCCCCATTTTTTAGCTTCCTTTCATGTGTTGTCTTTTTAGGTGGAGCTGGGCCTGGAGTCAGAAAGACCTGAGTTCAAATCCAGCCTCAGACATTTACTAGTTGTGTGACCCTGGGCAAGTCACTTAACCTGTCTGCCTCAGTTTCCTCAACTGCAAAATGGGAATAACAGCGCCTATCTCAAAGGGTTGTTGTTAGGACCAAATGAAATAATACTTGTAAGGTGCTTAGCACAGTGCCTGGCACATAGTAGTTACTATATAAATGCTTATTTTTACCTCTCATGAGCATTTAAGCTCTTTCAGGGCAGGAACTGTTTTTCTTTTTATTTCTAATTGTATTCTCATGCTTGGCACAGTGCCTGGCACATAGTAGGTGCTTAATAAATGCTACTTGCCTGCCTGCAGTCAGTCTTGCAATCCACATGGGAAAAACAAAGTGGATGAAGGAGGCATATTGCCCAGATTGAGACGTTCAGTTATCTGAGAAGCCCAAAGAGTCAGTCCATCCACACAACTTTAGTGCAGGCACTAAAGAAGGACAGTGAGGACGGCCCAGATGCCCGGCTCACATTCGGGAAAAGCTTTCAATGATCCTGAGCTGTTCCCTGATCCCAAGGCCATCTTTTAAACACTGTGATTCTCCCATGGTGCCCTGTGACTACAGATTGTGGAACACCATGAACTCAGTAGAAAATCTGAGTGGTTCAACAGGCCAAGAGAGATGGACAGTAGATACGAGCAAGCTGTGGTATGTTATCAGTGATGACATACACAAGAGATAGTTTCAGGGCTATCATCAAAGGTCTGCTGGTCTGGAAAAGGAGGTGGGCTGGTCACAAGGGTGAGAGAGAAAGGCTTTGGTGACATTTGCGGTTAGATAAGCGTGTCATCCATGAAGAAAAATGTTAAACAGCAGAGGACCAAACACAGATCCCTGGGGCCCTTCACTGCAGACCTGCCTAGGTGGCTTCAAATGGATGGACAGTCTCAGTGAGTCTGAGGGCCCTTCCCCCTGAGCAGACCCTCACCTGAGGATTTGTGGAGGAATGTGGATCACGATCTGAGGATGAGAACAAGAGGCCCACGGCTCTTCAGCTAAAAGGTACTCGGTCCAACCCCGTCCCCATTTTTGTAGCTGAGCACTTAGAGGCTCAGAAAGGTTAAGGGGCTTGCCCAAAGTCACTGGGATTCAAATTCAGATCGTCCTGACTCCAAGTCAGGTCTTCTCTTGGGCAAACATGGATGGCTACCTATCTAGTGCCTGGAGAAGTCGCCGATGACATAGCCAAGGAAAGAGAGGTGTGTGGGTGGTGAGGCCTGGGCTCTGGTCCCGCCCTCTTGGGTGTCTGTGCTGGGACTAAAGCTGACCGAGGGAGAGTAGGGCGTTAGGGTGTTGGGGCCGGGAAGGGGCTGACCGGTTGTTGTCCACGTAGCGGATGAGCAGGGGATAGAGCGCGTAGAGGTCCCGGCAGAGCACAGAAAACTCGTCCCGCACCAAGAGTTCTCCCTCCTCGGCTTCCGCCTTGGCCTCCAGCCGTAGCTGCTCCTCCTCGGCCACCACCTTCCCAGCTCGCTTCCGCAGCCGGCCCACCGTGGGAATGAAATGAGACCGGAGCATCTCAGGCCGGGCCCGGCTCACGATTGGTTGGGCAAATACTAGGGGGGACACGGGCAGGGGTACACGGTAGATACGAGAAAGCATCTACCCAGGGTACCCCTGGGCCTGGAGAACCTCCACCTCTATCCTGAAGTCCTTGACCTCCTAGCCCAAGTCATCAGGGACCCCACATACACACAGTCTCTGCCCTCCAAATTCTGGTCCCCAGGGTCTTGGACTCCTTGCCCTTAGGGGAGTGGGATTTCAGAGCAGGATGGGAATCTCAGAGACCAACTCTGCAAACTCTCTAATTTTAGAAAGGCTCAGAAGGAGAAAGTGATTTATCCAAAGTCACACAGGCATTTAAGGGTCAGAACCAGGACTTCTGATTCTAAACCCAGTGGTCTTTCCACTGAGCCTTATTTCTTATCAGTAGTCATTGGAGACCCCTTATACCTCCTTTGCTGGTCTTTGGGGACTCCAGCTCCCAATTCTTACCCTCACATTCCTGTCCCTTTTGTCTCAGCTCTTGGGAAGACTTCAGCCACCAGATCCCTCAACCTCAGACTCTAAATGACCATCCCTGGGAATCCTGAGCCCCTACTCTGGCTGTTAGAAACCCCTACTCCCCGTTCTGTTAGACTTGGGGATCCCTACTCCAAAATGAGCCCTCAAGGTACTGTGATCCCCTCTCATAGCCACGAGGAAATAGTCTTTGCGGGAGCCTACCTCTGATCCATAGAGGTCCTTGGAACATTCTGTATGTGTGTACATTCATTGCCCCTACTGTACTTTCTCACCCCCCTCCCCCACTCAAACCCATCCCCACCTGCCGGGTGCTTCATCCTCACACATCCGCCCCCCAGTCCTTTATCCCCCCC
>NW_020950600.1:1091340-1097849 GCF_900497805.2 Vombatus ursinus | reverse complement strand
GGTAACAGGAGACCTGGACATCGTCCACTGTGTGGGAGAGATGGAGGAAGGGCAAAGGTCAGAGATCACCCTGGCTTCCTTTCCTTCCCATTGAATTCTTGAGGAACAGTCGGACCTCTGGGCTGGAATGGACCTCAGAGACCAAAAGGCAGTGGGGAGCATGGCCCCACGGGCCAGGGCAAAGAGGCAGAGAACCTGGGTTCAAATCCTACAAGACTGTTCCTTCCTCTGGGCCTCACTGCCCCTCCAAAATGAGGGGGGTGGTGTGGAACAGTAGTAAGAGCATCGCTGGAGCGGGTGGAACTGGGTTCCAAAAGCCCCACGGTCATTCGCTTACTGCCTGTGGGACCTTGGACCAGTCCTTTCTCTTCCCTTGGCCACAGCATCCTCAGCTATAAGATGGGGGAGTTGGGCTACGTGGCCTCATGGGTTCTTCCCACTCAAAATCCCATGATTTTGTGATTACTGACTCCAAACCTCCCTTATTTTACAAACGGGAAAACTGAAAACCTAGCAAGAGGAAGGGGTAAGTTGGACATGAAATCATATATCATATGATGATAGATTTAGAATTAGAAGAGGCCCATGAGGTCATAGGATGCTAACTCTGGAGCTGGAAAGGACCAGCCCTTGTTTTACAAATGAGGTAACTGAGGCCCATGGGCGTTAAGTGACTTGCTTGGGGTCCCGTAGATAGGAGTGGTAGAGTCAGGATTCGAATCTCGGTTTCCTCTCTATTGTCCTTCCTTGAAATGCTCCCCTCTAATTCCCCTTATGTAGGGCTCTACAACATCCTTTGGGAAGTCTTCCCGACCCCCTGGCACCCCACAGAGCTCCATTGGCCTCCTAGCCTCAGCCCCACACTTGAGCCCTGGGTCTCTCCCTGCTCAGAGGGCCCTCTCCTCCCTCAGGACCGGCTCGGGGCTGCCCTTACAGATGACGTCGTCGCCAAACTGGTGCTGGGCGATGTGCTGGAAGAGGGTGGTGAGGACGGGAAGCAGGGCCACGGTGGTGTAGGTGAGGTTCTGGCCAACGCCCTTGACCTGGGTCCGGGCCTGGGACACCTTGCCCAAGCGCAGGTTTTCCACCATCTTTTCGATGTCCTCCGAAGCGCTCTCGAAGAATGATCGGAGACCAGCCTTCACAATCTCAGGACCTGACTTCATCACGGTCCTGGGGGGACAGGAAAAAGCTCGAGGGGGGTGGAGGAAGACCCAGGGGCCTGAGCACCAGAGCTGGAGGGGACCTTAGAGGGACCAAACTCCTCATTCTACAGATTAGGAAACTGAGGCAGGTAGAAGTTAAACGACTGGCCCAGGGTCACACAGTCAATAAGTAAATTAAGATTTGAACTCAGGTTTCCCTGACTCCAAGTCCAGCACCCTAACCATTGTGCCACCTAGTGGCCCCAATCATCTAGTCTGATGGTTCTCAGAGTGTGGTCCAGACTCTTTCAGGTCAAAAATTTTCCTAATAATAAGACATTATTGGCCTATTAAAATATTCCTGCCTTTGCTGACTACATATCTGTGTGAGGCTGAATTTTCTTCAAATGAGATAATATTTGTAAAGTACTTTGCAAACCTTAAAATGTTATATAAATGCTAGCTATTATTATTTTTATTCATATATTTCAACTAAAGCTACACCTTGAAACAGATTAGATGCAGAAGCAAATATGAGAATTCAGCTGTCTTCTATTAAGGGCAAATCTCATGAAAGAGATTTGCAAAAAGATATAAAACAGTCCCATTCTTCTCACAAAATATTTTGTGTTTTTTATTAAAAAATATGATATTTATGTTGTCATGCAATGGGTTTTTATGGTTATTTTTAAGTGAATTAATAAAAGCAAATTTTAAAAACATATCCATTTTAATTTTTAATACGATAAATATCCGTAGGTGTAACCCACATAAACAAAAGCTCTTATGAGGGGGTGGCAAATATGTCCAGGATGTCTCTAAGCACAAGCTACATGATCTCAAGTCAAAGCTTCATAGAGGCCATTCCTATCCATGCACAGTGACAAGGTGACCCCCAGTTCTAAGGTGCTGGGATTCCAAGGTCCTCAGGTCATGAGTGGAAGGCTCTCAGCACCACGGCTTCTGAGGGGCAGCTTGGAGCAAACTTAGGTGAACTATGGCCCAGGTCAGTTTCCTGTAGACTTTGGTAATCTCTATAAAGGGTTTTATCAAAAACTGGTCACATCAAATTAACCTCATTTCCTTTTCTGACGGGGCTACTAGATGAGTAGATTAGAGCAATGCCATAAATAGAACCTACCTAGATTTTTAGCAAAGCATTCAACCAAGTGTCTCCATGTTATTTTTGTGAATGAGATGGAGAGATTTGGGCTAGAGGGCAGGTTGGTCAGCCAGATTTGGAACTGCTTGAATGAACATGCTCAAAGAGTCATCACAATGGCGCTACTTGGTTATACTACCTTTTTTTTTTTTGGCTAGGCAATGGGGTTAAGTGACTTGCTCAGGGTCACACAGCTACTAAGTGTTAAGTGTCTGAGGCTGGATTTGAACTCAGGTCCTCCTGACTCCAGGGCCAGTGCTATATTCACTGCACCACCTAGTTGTCCCTTCACTGTACCACCTAGCTGTCCCATTATAGCGCTACTTGGAAGGAGGTCTCTGGTGGGGTGCTGTAGGGCTTTGTTCAACATTTCATTTATCACTTGAATGATGCCATAGAAGTATGCTTATCAAATTTGCTGATGATATAAAACTGGGAAGGCTAGGTAATGATCTTTCAATCTAAAGGGATCAAGGCAGACTAGAAATGATGAGAGGGTCATGGAATTAGGACTGGAGGGGACCATGGAAGCCATCTGGTCTGCACTCCCAGCCCCCATTTGAAAAATGAGGACTCTGAGGCCTGCGGCAATCAAGTAACTCATCCAAGGTCATAAAGACAGCAGGATGTGAACCCAAGCCCTCTGACTCCAAACCTAGCGCTCTTTTGACTGTTTGTTGTTGTTTAGGCGTTTTTCAGTTGTGTCTGAGTCTCCATGACCCCACGTGGGTTTTTCTTGACAAAGATACTGGCGTGGTTTGCACTTCCTTCTCCAACTCATTTTACAGGTGAGGAAACTGAGGCAAACAGGGTGAAGTGACTTGCCCAGGGTCACATAGCTGGTAAATGTCTGAGGCCCTGGACTCTTTTTGCCCTTATTCTTTAGACTGTACCACACTACAATTCTCAAGGAAAGGCTGCAGCCGACTGCCGGCTTAGCAGGAATAAACAGGGGAAAGAGCCACCAGGAAAGCTAATGTGTTCTGAGGCCCACTGACAGAGGACTCGTGTCTGGAACAGAGGAAGCAGCAGTCCCCCGGGCCTTGGCCTCAGCCAGACCACATCAGGAGGGTGACACGCAGTCCACTCTGGCGGATGCATGTGAGCAAGGAGATTTACACTCTCTGGAAGGAGTTCAGAGGACGACGGCCAGGATGTTGGAAGGAATCTCAGCCTTACCATATAAGGACTGGTTGGAGGAATTTGGGATGTTTGGCCTGAAGTAGGAAAGCCTTGGATAGGATGTGTGTGTGTGTGTGCGCGCGCGCGAGTGTGTGTGTGTGTTTGCGTGTGTGTGTGTGTGTGTGTGTGTGTATGTGTGAACACAGTAACCGTCTTGAAGTATTTGAAGGCCTATAACATACATACAAGAGGCTGAGGTTTGTCCCACATGGCCCCAGAGTGCACGCTCAGGAACAGATCTGGGCAGCCCTAAGGAGTCAGGTTTAGGACTGATGTCGGGGCAAACTTAGAGCTTCTCCTCACTGGGAGGTCTTCAGCAGAAGCTGGACGACCTCTTTCCTGTGACTTCGCAGAGGGGCTCCCTAATCAGGCTTGGACCAGACTACCTCTGAGGTGCCGTCTCAGGATGAGAGACGGATGATGGGTAGAAAGGGCCAAAAAGGGATGCAGGGACAGAAGCAGCCAGGCTTGGTGGGACGTGGTTCTCTGACAGGGCCTCTGTGGGTCAGGGTGGGGAGGCCTGGGGGGTCAAGGGGATGAGGTCTCACCTGGCATCCAGTGACCGGGCAAGGATGTGTAGACAGTTGACCACAGCCGGAGCATCAGTGCCTGGAGGGGAGAGGAAACAGGATGGGGCAAAGAAATGGGGAGACCCCAGCCTTCTTGCCTACCCCAACACTGACACCCATACGTGCCTCCCCAGTCCTCCATCCCCAAGTTGAATGTGGGTCCCGGCTGGGGGCAGGGATGAGAGAATGAGAGGAATTTGGTGGGGGAGCAGGGAGGGAAAGATTATGGGGGGCGGGGAGGCACCGAAGGGAAGAATTCTTACCAAAGAGAGAGACTCGGTGCCGGACCAGAGCGGCGAGTTTACAGAACAGGCTGGAGAGAAGGACAGAGGGAAATAGGAGACAGAGGGATGGAGGGATGGGGAATGAAGGGATATGGGGAGGGAAGAAGAGTGGGAGAAAGGAGGGAAACAGGGATGAAGGGTCATGGAGAGGGGGATGATTGGGATGGAAGGAGTGGGAGAAGGAAGGGGAGAAAGAGACAAAGAGCAAAGGATAAGATAGAAGGGAAGAGAGACAGGAGGAGGAAAGGAGAGAAGGAATAAGGGGAGAGAGGAAAGGGGAATGTGTAAGAAGGGGCATAGGAAGGTAATAAATCACGGGGATTAGAGGGATACACAGCAGAGAAACGGAAGGAACAAGGGGATAAAAAGACAAGAGGTGGAACGATGAAAGGAAGAAGGCACGGAGGGACAGAGAGCAGGAGACAAGAGGATGGGATTGAAAGTGACAGAAAAAGAGGAGAGGATAGTATTGGGCAAGGGAGATGTGGGGGGCAGGATGGGAGAAAAGGCAGAGAGGGATAGGAAATGAAGGGACAGAAGGACAAGAGAGGGAAGGACAGAGGGGAGGTGTGGGGTGTGGAGAGAAGAAGGTGAGAAGGCATGATAGGATGAGTCAATGTCTGACACTCAGGACATAGGCAGAACCGGTCCCTCAAAGGTTGAGGGGTTGGTTCCTTACAGAGCCCCAGCGTGGCTAGACGGGTCTTGTTGTCCCTTAGGAATCCTCAAAGCCAGAGGGCAGAAAGGAAGTCAGGGCATCCTGGGATGCAGGAGATGGGGTGTGGGGTCATAATTCTTCAGGAGTGTGGGGCAAGAGGCTGGGAGGTGGCCAGGCCTAGGGGCCAGGGTTATGGGGCATCCTAAGGCACACACCTGGTGATCATCTCCTTTTCCTTGTTAGAGGCATGGCCCCCACTGCCTAGGACCTTGGCTGGTGTGGACAGGAAATAGAGGCAGTGATTGTTGAAATACTGTTTGATGAGAGGTAGCAGGATCTGGTGGGGATGGGGAGAGAGACGAGTGAGAGGCATAACCCCAGAACTGGCCCCAACTCTCTGTCCCTTTCCTCAATCCCGGGCCTGGCCCAGCCCTGAGCACCTACCTTGGCAAAGAACTTGATCTCTTGCTCGTGGGGAGACTTCTCTACCCGTCCGCTGCTCACCACAGCCTCTACATGTGTGTGCGTGTGTGTGTGTGTGTGTGTGTGTGTGTGGAGAGAGGTAGGAGGTGGGAAAGAAGAGGGTAATTAGGAGGTCTGAGAGGAAATTTCTGGGGAGATCTTTGGGTGGACAGGGCTCTCTGGGATCTGTGGGTGAGGAGACTTCTTAGGGGCCAAGTGTCTGTGTGTGTGTGTGTGTGTATGTGGTGAGTGTGTATATATATGCATGTGTGTGTGTGTGTGTGTGTGTGTGTGCGTGTGTGTGTGCGTGTGTGTAGCGGGGGAGATACCTTGGCAAAAAGGAAACTGTCAGGTAGGGCTCACCTAGGTGGGCGATGAACTCCTGTGAAATATCCATCCAGCGGAGAAGTTGCTGCAGGAACCCAAAGGCGAATCTCTTTTCAATGGAGGATGTGTCCAGTTCCATGTCCTTCAGTCCCCTGGGAGAGCACAGCAGAGCAGGGCAGAAGTCAATGAAGGTCCTCCCAGCCTCCCCTATTCCTAAGCTGGTCCCTTGGCCCTTCTCCCATGCATGTACCGTGTCACCGCGTAGCCGTTCATCTGTAGGAATTTGAGCAGTTCCTGTGCCTTCTCTCGGTCTCTAGCCTTCTCCTTGGCCGTCAATGTGTCATAGGGGACCAAGAGAGGGTGGGTACCTCCACCTGGGGGTTGATGGTGCTCAGGCGGGAGAGATGGAGCAGAAAGGGCTGGGGCAAGGAATACTAAGGGGGTCTTGAATTTGGGCAGTTCTGGGTGTTGGGGGTCACCAGAGTCAGGAGGAAGAGGATGCATGAGTGTCTCTCCTAGGGTTGGGGATCCCCAGAAGTGGGAGATCTAGGGGTGATCTGAGGGTCCTCAGAATGAGAACCATTCCAGGGAGTGTGGGGGTCCTTAGAAGTGGGAGATATAGGGGAGATCTGGGGGTCCTCAGAAGTGGGAGATATAGGGGAGATCTGGGGATCCTCAGAATGAGAACCATCCCAGGGAGTGTGGGGGTCCTCAGAAGTG
>NW_020950600.1:1087292-1091330 GCF_900497805.2 Vombatus ursinus | reverse complement strand
CCTCAGAATGAGAACCATCCCAGGGAGTGTGGGGGTCCTCAGAAGTGGGAGATATAGGGGAGATCTGGGGGTCCTCAGAGTGAGAACCATCCCAGGGAGTGTGGGGGTCTCCAGGATTGGGCATTCTCAAAACTGGAGGATCTGGGGGTAACCAGAGCAGGGCATCCCCAAGAAATAGTTGGGGGAAGGGGCCCCAGGGTTGGGCCTCACCCTTGGCCTCTAATTCCTGCTTTTTCTTCCTCCCCCACGTGTTGTGGTAATTCTCAGCCAGTTGTTCAGCCATGGCCTGCAGGGAGGTGGCATGGGGAAGCTTCAGTCTCAGGACTGGGCTTTGTAGGCACAGGTCTAGCGTCACTTTGTCTCCCCTCCCCCATCTGGCGCCACCCACCCTCACCCCAGGACAAAGTCCTTCTAACAATAAAACTCCTGTTTCTAGACACAGGCCCCACTCCTATTCTTAAGGTCCGGGGATCAAAGGGTGGATGTCCCCAGCAGCCCACCAGAGCTGGGGGGGGGGGTAGCCAGAACTCCTGAGTGAGGATGCAGCCAGAGATCACGGGGGGGGGGGGGGGGGAGGTACAGCCAGAACTCATTAGAGGAGAGGAATGTAGGCAGAACTGATCAAGGGAGGGGGTGCAGCCAGAGCTCATGGCGGGAGGGGCGGGGGATGCAGCTGGAGCTCGCCAGGGGAGGGAGATGCTAGAACTCGTTGGGGGGGTGCTGCCGGAGCTCACCGGGGTGGGGATGCAGTCAGAACTCAGATAGGAGCATTGGGAAGGGACTCAGGGTGTCTCACCTGCAGTTCCCGGGACAGGGTGACACAGCTGAGGTCTGGAGGCTGGGGATTATAGCCCTCCCTCGGGTCATAGGTGGCCTGAGAATGGGAGAGAGGGGCTGCTCAGAGCTAGGGAAGGGTGAGTCAGTGCTGCGTGGGTCTCAGCCCAGCTCCCCACTCCCCTTACCGGGGCATTCTGGGAGATCTTGCGCGTCTTGGTTTTCTTCTCTCCCTTCTCCTCCTCACCCTCACGTGCTTTCTCCACTGTCCATTCCCAGGCGATCATGGCCTTCAGCGACTCCTTAATAGGCCACCGGTAAATCTCCTTGTCCTGGGGTGGGGTGGGGGTTAAGGAGGAGGAAGGCATGTGATCAATAGTCTAGGGCAGGGACTGCCTCGTGGTGGGGAGAAGGAGATCCATGCACACAAGGCCCCAGGATAAGAAACCAAGGTTGGTTGGGTTTCTCAACTAGAAAGAAGAAATGGGTGAGCACAGGAGCCAACAGAGGACCTCAGAGAGACCAGGCCCAGCTCCCTGAGCATTCCGACAGACCCCTGGCAGAAGGTTTGAGTGTGAGACATCTGGACAATCCGTACCTTAACCGCTATTTGTAAGTCAGCGTGGGGGTAATGTAAAGAACATTGAATTTGGAGCTGGAGGACCTGGGTCTGAAGCTTAGCCCTTCTACTATTTATGTGAAGCCTTGGCAAATAATGTCACTCTCCTAGGCCTTGGTTTTGTCCTCTTTAAAAGGTGGAAGGAGGGGCTGGATTAGGACCTCTAAATTTCCTTCCAACTCTCTCTCTCTTTTTTTTTTTTTTTGTGGTGAGGCAATTGGGGTTAAGTGACTTGCCCAGAGTCACACAGCTATCGTGCCACCTAGCTGCCCCCCAACTCTTAATCTATGATCTGATTCCTGCTTCCCCCCCAGTCTGTCTTTCTCACCCTTCCATCTGCATCCTTGGGAATAGGTGAGGGCCCTAGAAACCATAGTCAATCTGAGACATGCTAATCCTGGAACAGTGGGGGCCTTGGTCACAGCTGCAGGTGTCTGGAGCTAGAAGGGAGGAGGCTGGTTTCTGGGGGGCCCAGGACAGGAGAGGTGGAAGATTTGGGGAGCCAGTCCCAGGAGCCAAGTAGTGCTACATGGGTAAGAGAACATTCTAAGGAGATGCCCCTAAACAGGACTGCGGGTCTGAGTTCATGCTCAGTATTACTGGCTAGGGCTGGGGGAGAGTCTGAATACGGAAGTTGGAATGGCATCATTGAGAGGTGAGCAGGGGTCAAGGTTGGCACCTGGGGTCTAAGACTAGGGTACCAGGGCCTAAGTTGGGGCTGGGGGGTTGGGCACCTTTTCTGAGAAGGTCTTGTAGGGCCGAAGCATGTGGTGGGTCTTCAGCTCCTCGTCAATGTTCTCCCCAAACGTCCAATTGTTCTGAATCTGCAGAAGAACAAACGTCAGTCCAGGCCCCTGTCCATTGGGAGCCCAGGGCCCTGAGGAGGGAGCCTTCTGGAGGGGCGGGTTGTTTGGCTGGACATCCCCAAGGGGATCCTTGATTCCTTCCCCCTTGTTGGGGTCCCAGGGAGAAGGAGCTGGGTAGGGAGTGGGTCTTCGAGTCCCAGAGAAGAGCTGAAGGAGCCCCTGAAAGTTAGATTGGAGGGGTCCCAGGGAGGGTTTGAGACGGTGTGGAGGAAGGCTTTGGGGGAGGATGGAGGAGCATCTGGGGGCTGGGGGCTGGAGAAACCTGTTGCCAGCACCTTGTCAAATGCCCACTTCTCATGTGTATATTCTGCAAACTTGTTGATGAAGGAGTCGAGTTTCTCAGGAATGATCACACTGAGGGTGGGAAGAGAATGGTAAATGGGATGGGGTTTGAAGGAATCTGGGATGCCCAGAGACATGCCCCCAGCCCCAGCTTTTCTTCCCCCACACTCCCAGCCCAAGGCCTCCCCTCTTCCTTCCACGCCTGAGACGGCCTCACTTGAGCGTCTCCACGGGCCGAGGGTCAAAATTGCCTTCTGCGTCCACACTGGCCTTTTTCTCGGCCTTGGAGGAATAGGAGGCATCCACATAGTCTGGGGGCAGGGCCCCTGCGATGGCGCACAGACACGGCATGGACATGCGGTAGAGTTCTGGGTCATATTTCTGTAGGGGCCCAAGGGGTCACTGTGAGGCCGGAGCCCCAGCTCTGCCCAATGCCCGCCTGCTCAAAGCAGGGAGGGGGAAGCCTGAGTTGTACCTCCCTGAGATGCCCTCCTCCCTACAGCCAGGATCCCCGAGTCCCCAGCTCACTCAGTGACTCCTACCCCTATCCCCACACCCAGGAGCCCAGAGCTACATCCTCCCAATACCCTTCTCTTCCCCTAAACCCTCAGACTTTGGAACCCAACAGATGCACTGCCTCTTCCCTGAGACCCCCCCCGCCACATACCCTAACAGTAAGCACGAGCAAACACCCAACACCTTGGGAATGCAAGCCCTCGCGGACCAGCAGCTTCAAATTCCCACACCCAACAGCCCTGAAGACAACATTCCCTAAACGTTCAAATTTCCAAGACCGTCAGATAAAATACTCTCTCTTTTCTGGCTTCTTCCATGAACCCCAGATCCAGGGAGGCTGAACCCTCAAATGATCTCAACACACATCCCAATTCCTCAAACCTGATGGACACCCTCCCTTCTTCCCTGCACCCGCACGGTTCAGGGACCCCATTCCCCCTTCATGCTCCCAACCTGCTGAACTCTAGGAGTCTTGCCGGCTGTCTTTCTGGGTCCCCACTGCTTCCTTCCCCCACCTTGCTTTCAGAACTCTTGCCTCCCTCTTGAGCCCCCCATAACTCAGGGTTGACACTCCCAGCCCACTGTCTTCCCACTCACCATGCCCCCACATCTTGGGGTCCTTGCCATTCCACTGGTTTCTTCCAGGAGCCCTCCCCCAACTTTTGATCCCTTGCCACCCCCCAGCCCATGGCCTCCCCTCTTGGGCCCTCACCTTGTGGGCCAATGACTCAAAGATGCCCCAGAAAAGCTTGCGAGTCAGATGCAGCTCCTCCTCAGAGGTGACTCCGTAGTTGGCCCAGCCCGTGGGGAGGCAGTAGTACTTCCAGCAGCGCTCATAGTGATTGGTCAGGAGCTAGGGAGGAAGGAGGGAAGGAGGGAAGGAAGGGAGGAAAGAAGGAAGGAAATGAGGGAGGGAGGAAAGAAGGAACAAAGAGAGGGAGGAAAGGGGGAAAGAAGGAAGAAGGAGAGGGAGGGAGGGAG
>NW_020950600.1:1072300-1087282 GCF_900497805.2 Vombatus ursinus | reverse complement strand
AAGGGAAGAAAGAAGGAAGGAGGAGAGGGAGGGAGGAAGGAAAGAAATGAGGGAGGAAAGAAGGAAGGAAATGAGGGAGGGAGGGAGGAAAGAAGGAAGAGAGGGAGGGAGGGAGGGAGGAAGGAAAGAAATGAGGGAGGAAGGGAGGAAAGAAGGAAGGAAATGAGGGAGGGAGGGAGGAAAGAAGGAACAAAGGGAGGGAGGAAAGGGGGAAAGAAGGAAGAAGGAGAGGGAGGGAGGGAGGTAGGGAGGCCAGGAGGGAAGAAGGGAAGAAGGAAGGAAATAAAGGAGGAAGGGAAGAAAGAAGGAAGGAGGAGAGGGAGGGAGGAAGGAAAGAAATGAGGGAGGAAAGAAGGAAGGAAATGAAGGAGGAAGGGAGGAAAGGAAGAAAGAAAGGGAGGGAGGGAGGAAGGAAAGAAATGAGGGAGGAAGGGAAGAAAGAAGGAAGGAAAGAAGAAAGAGGAAGAAAGGAAGGAAATAAGTATTTATAGAGCCTACTGTGTGCCAGGCATTGTGCCGAGTGCTTTACAATTATTTCCTCATGTGGTCCTCACAACCCTGAGAGCCAGGTGCTGTTATTATCCTCATTTTACAGATAAGGAAACTGAGGCAGACAGAGGTAGGTAAGGGTCTGAGGAAGACTTGAACTCAGGTCTTCCTGACTCTAGGTCCCATGTGCACTGTGGCATCCCCAGCACATCTTGGGATGCTCACTGAGGGACCGCATGAAAATCTCCCTCTGACACTCCCTGAGCCCTACCAATCTGCTCTCTTCCTGTCCAAATGATTACGGACATGTTTATCTGCACACGCATCATCTCCCCCAGGAGAAGGAAGCTTCTTGAGGGCAGGAATTGTTTCTTATTTTGTCTCAGGATACCCAAAGCCTGGCACGGGGTAGTTGCTTAATAAATGTAGATGAGTTTAAGCCTGACAAACAAATACAATTAAGGGGAGTTAGAACTAGCTGAATGACTGGACCCCAAAATTAGTCGTTAATGGAAGGTCGTCTCCAGTGGAGGGCCACAGGGATCTGTGTTTGACCCTGTCCTTTTTTTTTTTTTTTTGGTTTTGTTTTGTTTTTTAATCGGTGACTTAGATAAAGGAATAGATAGCACTCTTCATCAGATTGGCAGATGGCGTAATGGATGGAGGGAAAGCTAACACTGGAAGATAGAGTCAGCATCCAACAGATCTTGACAGTTTAGAGCATGGGGCTGAATCCAGTAAGGCAAAAATCACCTTTACCAGTACAGATGGTCATGAAAATTAGCATTTTCTTCTCTCCCCCCCTTCAGAGGCAATTGGGGTTAAGTGACTTGCCTAGGGTCACACAGCTAGTGTCTGAGGTCAAATTTGAACTCAGGTCTTCCTGACTCCAGAACTGGTGCTGCATTCACTGCACCACCTAGCTGCCCCTGAAAATGAGCATTTTCACTGAGGAAAGGGGAGTAGAGGACAAAGAGCCAGTCATGTCATTTATTGGGTCAAGTTCAGACTTCTTTGCTTGACATTCAAGGCCTGCCACAACATGGTACCAACCTGACTTTGAAGACTTCTCCTATTACTTCCTTCCATGCATCCTCCCTTCCTTCCTGGGAGCAAAGATTTGCAGCTGAAGCTCAGCCCTACCTTGATTTTACAGATGAGGACACTGAGGTCCATAGAGGTTACATGACTTGCCCAGGGACATAAGAGTATTGGAGGCAGAATTTGAACCCAGGTTTTCCTGACTTCAAGTTAAGCCCTCTATCCACTGCACCACACTTCCCTTCATTTTTTTTCATATTTTTATTTTATTTTTTAAAATTAATTGATTTATTTTAGTTTTCAACATTCACTTCCAGAAACTTTTGAGTTTTAAATTTTCTCCCCCTCCTTCCCTGCCTCCCTCGCCAAGATGGCAGCAATCCAATATAGGCTCTCATACTTCCCTTGCATTTTGACTCTGCCTCCTAAGGCATTGAAAATGCCCTATGATCTGTTCACCTCCACCTATTTGCTTATAGGTGCCTTTTGCTGGAGCACCTTCCCTCCCCAAACTGAATTCCTCCCCATCCTTTGAAAAGTGATCAGTTTTGCTTGACTATGCATATCTAATACAAGGGCTCTGTTTTCGTTTTCTTTTTTCCAATAGGGATGGGGAGGTGAAATGTGGCAAGAAAATTATTTTTAAGTAAAAAAAATTTAAAAATGAAACAAAAAAGCTCAACTCAAATCCTTCTCCTTTGCCAGCCATCTTCTTTGAGAAGCTGGGTCTTCACTGAGCTTTCCCATTAACCTTGCATCATAGCTATCTGGTTGAGTTTAGACATGGTGAGGATAGGGTTAGCGTCTTATCCACACTTCATATCTCCCCCAGCACTCAGTACAGAGCTTGGCACCCACAGGCGCGCCATCCATATGTGTGGAATTGGAATTTGGTGAATGGATATGCTCACTCAAGAATCTGGACTGTTGATAATAGGTGACATGATATGGTACATAGAAGGCTGGCCTTGGAGCCAGGGAGATCTGGGTGCAAATCCTATTTCTGATACACTAGCTAGGCACCTCTGGGCAGCTCTCTAAAACCACAGGTTGCAGAGAGGGTGCCACTCTCCACTGGCAGAGGGAATTTCCTCACCTGGGATTTCCCTGGGACCAATAAAATCACAGGTCCACTCCCTTTCCCTACACTAATTTGGAATATATGCTGATTAGAGACCATCTACAGCTTCCCTTTCCCCCATTCCCCAAGCCCAGGCACCTTGAGGGGCATCTTGGCAAACTCGTTGAGGATGGGCACATCAAATACCAGGCGACGGAGAAGATGCTGGAGCATGGATGGACGGATGTACCTGGGGCCGGGGACAAAGGGTTATTGGTATTAATATGAGCAGTAATGGTAGGAATGGTTGTCATTGAGGAGAAGCAATGGGGTCTAAAGAGAACTAGCTTTGGAGATAGGAAGACCCAGGTTCAGGGGCCACCTCAAACCCAAATGGGTTGTGTGACTCTGGAGAAGTCATTGACCCAGGCTCAACTGCACATGTAGAGTCTCTATCAAGTTGCTTGCCTTCCCAAGGAGTGGGGAGGGAAAGTAGGGAGGGAAAGAATTTGAAACTCAAAATTTTAAAAAAGAATGTTAAAAATTGTTCTTACATGCAATTAAGAAAATTAATAAAAAATAAATTTAATTTAAAAAATGTAATATTTAGTGAAAAAACAAAGAGCGGGGGGAGGGGTGATCTGCCTTGGGAGAAGGAGCTTCCTCACTGTTCATTCACTATACCAATGAAATGACTGGTCCAGTTTAAATAGTAATAATAATAATAATAATAATAAGGATAATAAAGTAGAAGCTTTCTCTCTGGAGCCTTATATTAACCCTGTGAAGTAGGAAATTTTTCTTCAGGGATAATAATAATAATAATAATAATAATAATAATGATGATGATGTAAAGGCTCTGTCACTTGAGCCTAATATTAACCCATGAGGTAGGGATTTTTTTTCAGGGATAATAATAATGATAATGATAGTGATAACTAACATTTATGTAGAGCTTACTATGTACCAGGCATTCTTGCGATTTCATCAATGTGAGGAACTCCTAGTGTGAAACCTCTCTCCACTGATTGGGTCCTATAACTTACAGTCTCAGAAGTAGGCATTGAAGGTATTATCAACATTTTACAGATGGAGAAACTGAGTCTCAGAGAGGTTAAGTGATTTGCCTAAAGTCACACAGCACTGGGAACGGGGTTTAAACTGAGGTCTTCCTGGCTGCAACTTGAGCCTTCTCTCTGAGCACTCCCCATCGCTGCCCATCTGGCTGGTACTGGGATCCCAGGCTGTGGTCCCCTGGCCTCCTTTTCACGGGGTCTGGCCCTTCCTCTTCCCCCTCCTCTCCCACCCATATTCACAGCCCCCTCAGGAGAATGCTCACTCTCCCCTGCACACACCTGCAGAGCGCCATAAGGCAGTCCTCAATGACATCTCGCTGGGCCTTGGTGAGAGAGCGTCCTCGGGACAGGCGGTAGACAGTGTGGAGCATGGAGTCCACCATGATGGCACGGTGCTCTGTGCCCGCAAACAGCGGGGCGCACTTGGTGATGAGAGGAAGCACAGCTGTGCACAGGTAACGGTTCAAGGCCAGGGCCATCTCCGTGGTGCTGAAAGTCGCCTGAAGGACATTGGAGAGTCACCGATCGACAACTGGGAGAGGTCACCTAGCCCAGCTCCAACATTTCACAGTACTGTGTCAGGTTTGGGATTCAAACACAGATCCTGCAACCCCACATCCAACCCTTTTCCCACTGACGCTTAAGGGACTGAGCCCAATCCCTCATTGGCCCAAGGTTGTTACTGAGTGGGGAGGGGGCAGAGCAGAGTGGGGGGATCTTTGGGGGCTCTATAGGGAAGTTCTGTTAGGGGCTGTTAAGACGGGGAGTTCAAATGGGGATATTATCAGAGGGTTATACGGGGAGGGGGTGCTAGATAGAGCATGCGGGTGCTGAAATACAAAAGGCAGTTAATATGGTGGGGGGTCAGAGCATGTGATGTGGAAGAGCTGTTAACATGACGGGCTGAAAGATGTGGCATGGTGGCCATACAGGGGTCATACACAGGGGGCTGTTAACATGGGAGGCCAAAGGGAAGGTATGGCATTAGGGTCATACAGGGGTCTTATATGAGGGAGGTCAAGGAGAAGGTGAGGTGTGGGGATCATACGGGGGTCTTATATGGGGGCTATCAATATAGGGGGTCAAGTAGACAGAGGTAAATGGAGCAAGAGCTGGGACTGTCACTGGAGAGTTGTTTGGAGAGAGTTAGCCAGGGGTATGGTGGAAATGCTATATATACCAGATGAACTGATGCCAAGGAAAGTAAACAGAACCAGGAGAACAATTTATACAATAAGCACAATATGAAATAAAATAACGTGGAAAGACAACAGAACTCTGATCAGCACTGGGGCCAATGGTGACTTCAGAGGACTGACATGGAAACATGACTTCTACCTCTCGGCAAAGAGGTGGTGGTGTGGAATGAGGTGTGCATGGTCAGGTGTGATCAACATAGTGATTAGTTTTGTTTGGGTATTTCTTTGCTAGAAGGGAGGGTTTTTTTTTCAAAGAGGGGCAAGTGACAGTAATAAAGGGGTCAAGGTATCAATAAAATAGTTTTTTTAATGTTAAAATTTGTCCCCAAAGAAATGGGAGAATGCACTTCCTTCCACACATTACAAAAGTGTGGGGTACTTCATACATTGTTTGATCTGGTTGATGTATTGCTGAACTGTTTTCTTTTTTTTTTAAGTCTTTATTATAAGGGAGTCTCTCTGGAAGGGGGAGGAAGGAAGGTTATAGTGAGAAATGAAAGTGATATTAAAAATGACAAATATTAAAAAGAAATGCTAGACAGGATGTGCTCAGTGGGCTGTGGTATGGTGGTAGTGTCATGGTAAGGGTGTTACATGGGGAATTTAGCAGGAGGATTATGGGGGGCTATTATAGAAAGGAATGATATGTGTGGTCATTCTATGGGGGGTTTATGTTGCGCTCTTATGTGAGGATGTATTGTGGGGTGTTATGGGGGAGGCATTCCCTAAAGAGTGTTTGGGGGATCTGTGGGAGGGGTGAGGCTGGGGGTGGGGCAGGGAGCAGGTCACTCACCGTGTCCAGGGAGGCAGCTGCCCGCATGTCAGGCAGGAAGCCTACATCTAGTACGTGGAGGAGAAAGTCCTGGCTATCAATGCCATAGACGCGGTCCAGGAAGAGGACCATGGGGGCCTTGTGGTCAGGCACGAAGGAGGCTGACATCCGGGGCTGCACCAGGGCCCCGTCTGGCAGAGGGCATCCAGGAGGGATAGTGTTAGACTCTGTCCAATTCAACTGCCCCTAAGGCCCTGATCCCCAGATGTCTGGCTTCCAACCTTTCCTTTAAACGAATCCCCACCCCTTCCCTGAGCCCTGTACCTTTCCCCAGGGTGGGGATCTGAAGGGGCAGGCTGATAATGCCCACGAGGTCATCCAGGGGCACCAGGGAACGCAGGATGGCCCGGATCCTCAGAGCTTCTCCCTTCCCAGCCTGGATCAGCTGTGATGGCAAAGGGAACAGAGAAGGGCAGATCTTGACCCTCCCCTCTAGTTCCATTGCCATGACCCCTGCCCAGCTGTCCCCCTTCGCCCTGACACTCACGTGAGTCTCGGGAGCACAGCGACCCAGCAGGTCAATCAGGGCTGAGTAGAATGACATGATGGCGTGTCCCAGGTGCACACGATTTTCTTCAGGGGCCTCCTCACCCCCATGGCTGAGTGAAGAAAGTCAATTAGTCAGTCAACAAGCATTTATTAAGCACCTACTATGTCCCAAGCACTGTGCTAAGTGTTTTCCAAACAACCCTGGGAGGTAGGTGTTATCATCCCATTTTACAGATGAAGGAACTGAGGCAGACAGAGGTTAGGTGACTTGTCCAAGGTCACACAGCTAGTAAGTTTCTGAGGCTTGATTTGAACTCAGATTTCTTAGTCCAGGCTTCGAGCTCCTATCCACTGCCTTTATAAAGAAAGAAGAATCCTTGCCCTCAAGGAGCTTACAGTCTAATGGGGGAGACAGCAACCAAATGCGTACAAGACATATACATCATAAATGGGAGATAATCTCAAGCAATAGGGGTGGACCAGGAAAGGACCCCTGGGGGAGGTGGAAAGGCTGACGAGAAAATGAGGCAAAGCTGGGACAGGCAGAAGCCAGGAAGTTGCAGAAATGATGCAGTGTATAGAGTGATGTACCTGGACACCAGAAGACCTGAGTTCGAATCCTGTTTCAAGATGTTTATTACCTGAGTGACCCTGGGCAAGTCACTTAACCTCTGTTTGCCTCAGTTTCCCCATCTACAAAATAGGGATAATCATAATACCTTCCTCCCAGCATTGTTGTGAAAATAAAAGGAGGTAATTTAGCAAAGCTCTTTACAAGCCTTTAAGTGCTATGCAACTGCTGGCTAGTAAAAGATTAACTGGCGCTGTCCAAAAACACTTCAGGAGGTAATGAGCCCCTCATGAGTCTGGACCTTCAAGGATTGGATGACTGGACCAGTGATTCTTAACCTGGGAGTCTGTGAACTTTTATTTTTTTTTTTAATATTTTGATAAATGAATTTCAATAGAATTGGTTTCTTCTGTAATTCTGTGTATTTATGAATTTAAAAGCATGATTCTGAGAAGGGACCTAGGCTTCACCAGACTCCTAAGGGAGTCCAGGACACAGAAAAGATTTAAACCCTTTGAATTGCCAGAATTGGGGGGAGGGGCTGCTTTTAATTCTGGGATTCTGTGGTTACTCACTGGTCCCGCCTCCGGTCCTTCCTGACGCCTGGGCCGTCTCGAGCAGGGTCCTCTGAGATCCGGATTGCCTCTTCCATAGAGGCCAGCAGCCCAGAGCCTCCCTCTCCTCTCAGGGCTGGACCAAAGCACTCAGGGCGCCGGATGAGCAGGCGCACCACGACATTGGCATTCTCTTCCACGCTCTCTCCTGGGAGTGTTGGGTAGGCAGGCAGGTAGAGAGCTTAGGCCTCAGAGGCCAGTCAGCTGCCCCCCCTTACCTTATGGCCTGACCTCATGGACACAATCCCTTCCCAGCCTTCCTCCCTTCCTCCATGGAGCCTGCCTGGACTCCTGTTCCCTTACTTCCTGCATCCTCACCATTAACAAAGACCGCGAATCTGAGGAAGTCAAGATAGCGCTCCCCGCCACAGGGGTTCCAGCCAATATCAGGGTAGCCCTTGGCCAGCAACATCGGGCAGCTCTGAAGGCCACAGCCAGCTAGGTATGAGACTACCTGAAAGGGAAGGGGGAGAGGGATGGGGTCATCCAGGCCACCCCCTGGCCCCACATGTACGTGCCCACGCACATACAAGTCAGGACTCTCATGGGGTCATCAAATTTAGACCTCGAAGTTCCCGTGAATGCCACCTCCTCATTTTACTGGGGCCACCCTCCACATAGAGCTGTGTGAGGGCAAAGCTGTGTCATCCCTTCCCCTTAGGCCAGTGGCCCTCAGAGGACGGAGCCCAATCTCCCCTTTGGCTGGAGCACTGACTTTCCTGAGAGTCATATTATCCCTCAGGCCACCGGGCGAGGTTTGGGGCAGGGGGGCCACTCAGAGGGTCTGGCGGGTCCAAGGAATCCCTACCTTGTCTAGGTCCTGTTCCTGAAGGGCCAGGGCCAACTCATTGTTGTCTATGACCGAGGCAGCTGCCACGTCTAGGGGGGTGGAGCCCTGCATGCCTGCACAGGGGACAGAAGGATGACTCAGGAGTGGGGAGAGACGTGGAGGGCCTGGGGATGGGGCTGGGCCTCAGGGCAGCAGGACACTCACCGAGGCCAATTCCGCTGTTCTCCAGCAGATAGCTGAGGTGGTCAAACATGGACCTTTGGTTTTGGCGACTGATACGACAGAAATAGCAAAGGAACCGACAGCAGCTGGTGACCATTTTGGGGAAGCGGATTTCCTAAAAGGAGGCCAGGCAACACCGGGCTGTGAGCTAGAGCCTTCTCCCCTTAGCCTGTCTTAAGAGAAGCTTCTCCCCCAACACCCCAGGCTCTGATTTTTCCCCCCTCCCTACCAGTCTCAGGAGCTGAGAGCCTTCTTTCCCCTGAAGTCCCAGTCTCTGAATTTTTTTCCTCTTTCCTTCTTAGACTTTGGTTCTGAGAGCCTTCTTTCCCCTGAAGCCCCAAGCCTCTGAGAATCTTATTTTTCCTATAACCCTCCACTTTGAAAGCTTTTTTCCCTCTGTTGAATCAGGCTTAGATAGACTTCTCTTCCCAACAGTCCCAGTCTTGACTTACCTTAGACTCTCCCCCTCCTAACACATTGACCATGACTTCCATCACTGTTTCATGCATCCCCAACGCCCTCATCAGATTTGGGTGCTGGTAGAAAACCTTGTTGTTCATGATATTTCTGCACAAGAAAGGAGAGATGGGCTTACTGGAGTTTCCAAGTCCCTGGCCCCCTGACTGAGGGGGAGAGGAGGAAACAGAATGCCTGGGCTGGGATTCTGGAGAGAGGGTTTTCTGGTCAGTTGTGAGTGGGCTGGGAAGAGGTGGGGTCAGATTCCTTCCTGGAAGAGGTAAATAGGGCCAGGGAAGGTCAGAGAATCAGTTCCTAAGGACCTCAAAGGCCTGGAAGCTGGCCATGAAGAGAGTAGCTGAAGCCAGAGAATAATGATTAATAGTAATAGCTAACATTTATTCATATAGCAATTTACAAAATACTTTGCAAATATTACCTCATTTGACCCTCACCATTACCCTATGGGGTAGATGCTATTATTATCCCCTTTCTATGGAGAAGGAAGTTGAGGCCCAAGGAAATAGGGAGAGAAATTAGGGATAGAGACTGGGATGGAAATAGAGTGATGATATGGAGGGATGAAATCACACAGAATCATAGAACCTGGAACTGGAAAGGATCTCAAAGGGCATCTAGGTTCAGAAGATAATAGACTTAGGGCAACAAAGGCCTTAGGAGCTCATCCGGGAGGCAGTCTAGTATAGTGGACAGAGAGCAAGCCTCAGAGTCCTACAGACCTGAGTTCAAGTCTCACTGTTGAGATGTGCTAGCTGTGTGACCCTGGGCCAGTCATCTAACATATCAGTGATCTAGGCAACTTCCTATATGTTGTAGAGTGCAGACAGGGTTATGGTGAGGGACAGATGAGATAATATTTATAAAATGCTAACCTGCATTGACAGGGGGAATGTCTTTATCTGGGAGTTCCCTAAGCCAAGAATCCCAGGCTCAGCCCCTCTCCCTAGCCTCAGGCCATCCATCCCAAGCACCAGAAGGAAAAAGAGACCAGAGATCAGCAGCAGCTGGTCAGGATGTGGGGGATGGGGGAGGGATGGCTATCAGTCCAAGGCAAGGGTGAAGGAGGGGAGGCTTACCCAATGCTCTGTATCATGAGATTCTCTTCCTGTGGTCCCATCTGCACAATGAGCAGGGAGCGGATCTGGCATAGACATTCCAGGAGGCTCATGGTGTCCTCCACGGAGGATGGGGATATGGTGTAGGCTCTGGGCAGGGCACGCAGCAGCTCCCCAACGCCATCATACTGGCGGTGGAGGAGGCTGAACATGACCCGGACCAGCTCTGGGTTCTGGATAAAGTCCTCTTTGGCCCAGCACACCATCGTGTGAGAGACCAGCTCCTGCAAGGACTCTGAGGAGGCAGAGGAGGCAAGGGCGGGTGGGGATAGGGCGAAGAGTCAGACCAGCCCGGATCTACTTCCCTGCACAAGGGCCAAGCTGTGACAGCAGCTCCTGGCTCCAAGGCTGGCTCTCTTTCCCCAATCCAGGCTGCCATATTCTCCCCTCCTCCCACCTGCTACTTTATCGCTGCCTTCTGTTTCTGCCTTTCCAGCTCCCTGCCTTCTCTTAGCTGTCTCTTCCTGGTGTTGCTTCTCCTGTGGTTTTGGGTGTGCCGTGTTTCCCCACTCGGGCTGGGCACCTCCCCGGGCTGGGTCATGCCTCCCCTTAGGAGGCTGGGCCCCTCCTCCTCACCAGGCTTTTTCTCTTCGGGAGCGGGGGTGTCCTCTGGCTCCTCCTCCTTCTTCTTCACCAGCTTCACCTTTTCCAAAAAGCTCATCAGCCGACCTCCCAGCGTGGTCTCCTCTTCCACTTCCTCCTCTGCTCCTTCCAAATGGATGCCTAATAGAGAGAAGGGAGTGTGTGAGCTGGCCTGGTCTGGGGGAGGGGACGTAGGAGGGAGCCAGGCTTTTCCGGGGGATGGGGAGTAGGCGCGGCCTCTGGGAGAGATCTAGGGAAGGGTGTCCCTCCTCACCACAGTGCAGGAGCAGGTCCTGGTGAAAATCTAACAGCTCCTGCCGAATTTCATCCGGGACTGGACAATCCTCCTCATCTTCCCCCCCTTTGAAATGCAGAAGCATGTTGATCTGGAAGGAAACCAGAGTCTGACTGGTCAGAGGACAGAGTGGGGCTGGAGAATAAGGTCTGATGGGTCAGGGCTCGAGGAATGGGGCTTGAAGACCAAGGATGAGAAAGCAGAGAAGGCAGAACGGGCACGGAGGCTCAGTGGTCAGGGACAAGAGATGGAGGACTGGAATTCATAGCAAGGAGCTGAGGGTGAGTCAGAGGGCAGGGACTGGATGGAAGGTCATAGGCCACAAGTAGGGGGTCAGAGGTCAGAGAAAGGGAATCTGAGGGTCAGAAGGTAGAGTGTGTGGGGGGTTAGAAAGTCAAAGTAGGGTTTGGAGGGTTGTGAATGGGGGGCAAGGGGTTAAGGAGCAGGGGAAGGAACATAGGGCCAGAGAAGGGGTGGTCAATGGTCAGGGAACAGGGGATGAGGGTCAGGGAGCAGGTCAGAGGTCATGGATCAGGGGAGGGAGAAATAGATTCAAGGAATAGGGGGTAGAAAATTGGGGGTGGGGATAAGGGAAAGAGAAGGGAAGGGAATAAGGAGTTATGTAATACCTACTATGTGCAAGGCACTGGATTAAGGGTTCAGAGAAGAGGGAGTAAAGGGCCTGTGAGCCAGGGATGAAGAATCAGGGGTCAGGGGGGTGGGAGGGAAGGGTTAGGGGCCAGAGAAGAGGGGGATGGAGGGCCAGGGGTCAGGGGGGTGGGAAGGAAGGGTTAGGGGCCAGAGAAGACGGGGATGGAGGACCAGGGGTCCTCCAGCTGGGTCTGGGTCATGAGGCACCTGCTCCTGGGGTGGAGAACGGAACTCTCGGGTGCGCCGGGCAGTCTCCGCTGCAGACATGGTGAACGCCCTCATGAGCAGGCCATAGCGGGTGCGCTGGTTGCCTTGAAGGCAGTTGACGTAACGCTCTGAGAAGGCAATGAGAGCCTCCACGCGGTGCTGCAGCTCCTGGTCACAGAAGTACTCCAGCAGATGACACATCTGGAGGCCGGAGGAGGAAGCGTGAGCCCGTGGGCAGCCAGAGCGCGCATCATCTGGCAGCTGATGACCCATCTGGGCCCTGCGGCCACAGTATCAGGCTGTGCACCAGGACCACCACTCAACCCACCTGTAACTTGACTGACTCTGGCAACTTCATCTGCAGAAGTCCTTCCTCCACAGCTTCCTCTTCCTCTCCCTCCTCCTCCTCCTCCTCCTCCTTTTCCTCTTCCTCTCCTTCATCCTCTTCCTTCTCTTCCTCATCCTCCTCTTCCTCCTCCTCCTCTTCCTCTTCTTTGAAAACCTCAGGCTCAATCATCCTCAGAATTTGCTTAACATCCTCGTCCCCAAAGATGCCCATCACCTGTGGGATCAATTCCAGACGGTCACTGCGGGTGGGATTGGAGACTTCCACCATTGAAGGTTGAAGTCCCTCTTCTTTGTCATTCTGCACCCCTCATATTCCTCTCCACATGCTCTCTGCCTCCTCAGCCTGTCTTCTCCCTGTCCCACACACAATCCATGGCATTGCTTTCCTATTCCCCTCTCCCACCCCTTTCCATCCTCTGAGAAAGTCTGTCCGATCCCAGGCCACTCCCTCTGGGTCAGTCCCACAAGCTCTTCCCATGGGGTCGCCCAGCCAGGCTTGGGTGGGTAGGAAGGCTGTATGTGATGGATGGGGTGTGTGACCACAGGATGTTATAAGCAACTATGAGAAAGAGAAAGGGATAATAGATCAAGAGAGTGAACAGTCAGAGGTGTCAGTGGAAGGGGGTGACTGATGGATGGAGTGAATAACTAATAGATGGAGAAAGTAACCAATTGCAAGGCTAAGTGACTGACAGATGACATGAATGATTGATGGATAAAGTAAGTGATTCGTGGTCAGAGTTAGAGGCTGTGAAATATGGAGGGAGACTGATGGATAGAATTAGTGACGGATGGAGGGAGCGAATAACTCGGTGATTACCAGCAGAGTGGACACCAGTTTGAGGACCGGAACAAACTGGAACTCCACAGAGCCACCCACAGGGTCCCGGGCGTGCTGGCCTCCATCTCGCACAGCCTCCCCTAGCATCCTCAATGCCTTATCGCGGAGCACCTCCAAAGGGATGGAGGGGCTGAAGCGAGCAGGGGCCTCAGCAGAACCTGCCCCCACCGGGGATGCCACGAAGCAGGGGGGAGAAAAGTGGAGAGGTGGGCGCAGGGAAGTGGAGGTCCCCACACCAGGCAGCCCGTGACGCCGCCGGGGGCTCTCCTCCCCAGGTTCAGCGGGGGGGCTGGGAGGGAAGAGCGTGATGGTGCTGGTCTCAGGCGTCAGCGGCACAATATACTCATTGAGCATGGAGCGTCGGGAGCGGCAGGCGCTCTCCAGGTGAATGCTGATGAGCAGGTCATAGTAGCCAGCTCTCAGTGGGCCAGGGAGGTGGGCATCCTCGATGGCATGAAGCAGCTGGGCCTGGTCCACGTGGCTGCAGAGTGCGTGGGCCACTCGGTTGTTCCCCAAGGCACACACAGCCCGGTAGAGGTTCAGTGTGTGGGAGTGGAAACGCTGCAAGGAGAGGCGTTCCGATAGCTCCAGGATGTCCATACAGCTGTGAGCAGAAGAGGAGAAGGAGAGAGACAGAGAGGGATGAAGAGTGAGGCAGAAGGAGACAGGAAAGAGACAGAGACATGGCAGGATTGAGAGACGGAAGACTGGGAAAGGCAGGTGTGGTAGGAGGGGACAAGAAAGTACAGATAGTGAGAGATAGAGTGGGAGACAGGGAGGGAGGGAGGGAGACAGGGACAGAGATATAGAGAAATGGTGAGGAATAGGAGGGAGGGAGGGAGGGAGAGATTTAGGCAGGTAGACAGAAAGAGTGAGAGATTACAGAGAGAGACATAAACAGAAAGAGAAAGGGAGAGAGACAGAGACAAAGGGAAAGGGGAGAGAAAGAAAGAGAGATAGAGACAGAGAGAAGGAAAGAAGGAGAGGCAAAGACAGAGGGACATGTCATGCACAATAGAAAGAAAATAGCTACAGAGAACCAGACACATAAGCTTGAGGAGGGCAGGGAATTTGAAAGGTTCTAGGTTCCCCAGGATAGGGGTAGAGAAGTTGGAGGGGTCTCCTGAGGCTTGGGCGGGGTGTGAGGGGGTGCTCACCGATTCTCCTCAGGGATGTGCAAGGCCATCATGGTGAGTGGGTCCTCACACTGAACAGCCCAGCCCAGTCGGTCACCCGCCCGGTGTGTCTCCACTTGCAGGAAGTGGTTGGGCATCCTGCTCCAGGACACGGGCATGAGCATCTGCACCTCCAGGCGTGGGGGGCACTGTGGGGCTGGGTTCTTCCGCTCACTCAGGAACATGGCAGCTGACAGAGGCATGATGTTCTGATAGAGGAGAGGGAATGGGGCCAGGGGAAAGTTGAGTGGTTTGAAGTTCAGGGACTCCATCCCCTACCTTACCCAGCTGTTCACTCATACCATCCTTTCTCTTTATACCAGCCAAACTGGACCATGCTGTTTCTTGCTCTCCCCACCTCCCTGCCTTTGCTCACACTTTTTCCTGTATTTATAATGTTCCTGGCTAGTCACCTGATCCTCCCAGGGTCAGTGATGGCCTTCTCCCTCAGCCCTCAGAGAGCACTTTGCCCTTTGGACAGCTCATGGAATAGTGTATGTTGGTAATGTTGTAAGCTTCCAGAAGGCAGGAACCTAATACTATCTAAACTTTATTCTCCTCTAATAATTTGGTCAAAGTCAGTGAAAGTTTGTGTAATTGATGAATGAGCGAATAGATCTCTCTAGTATTCATTCCACCCATGTATTACTCATTCCAGCCACTCAAGATCCATTGCACACTCATACTATGTATCCATCCCTCAATGACTCTATCCATCCAACCTTCCTCTTATCTACTGACCATACCATTCATGCTTCCACCACTTACTCACATCATTCATCCCTCATCCTATTCACTGGCCACTCCACCCATGTATCAGTTATTCCATCCATTCATCCATCCCTTGAATTATCTATCTATCTATCTATCTATCTATCTATCTATCTATCTATCTATCTATCTATCTA
>NW_020950600.1:1052232-1072290 GCF_900497805.2 Vombatus ursinus | reverse complement strand
CTATCTATCTATCTATCTATCTATCTATCTATCTATCTATCTATCTACCTACCTACCTACCTACCTATCTATTCCTCATCCCATCCATTTGACAACTCATTCCATCTATGAATCACTGATTCCATCCAGTCAACATTCACTCACTCCATTGATCCCTCAGTCTATCCATTTGGCTGCTCCATCTATCCATCCATCATTCTTTCCACTCAGCAATCGAATCTTCATTTTGTCCAGTGGCCTTCCACACCACTCATGTATCATTTATTCCAGCCATATATCCCTCACTCCATCTATCTATCCATCTATCCCTCATTCCATCCATTGGCCACTCACTCCATTCATGGATCACACACCTCAGCCAACCAATATTCATCCCATCCATCCCTCAACCTATCCATTGGCCGGTCAATCCATTTATTTATCACTCCATCAATCCGCCCCTGTCCTACCTCACTTTGCGGCCACTCATTTTACCCATGTATCATTTACTCCCTCTATCCATCAATCTATCCATCTTTCACCCCATTCACTGGCCACTCACTGCATCCACAGATAACTTTCTCCATTCCTTCATTCATCCATTCATCACTCACCTAACTCACCCATCACTCGTTTCATCCATCCATCCAAAATTTCATCCATCTTTGCCACTTCTTTCAGGAAGCTCCCGACCACCCCAGACCACTGAGATACCTCCCGCCTCTGAGCTTCTCCAACCCCCCTGTGCCTAAACACCACAACCCCTGCCCCATCACCTTCAGCTTTCCCAGTTCAAACTGCATAATATTTTGGTTGGTGGGCAGTACAAAAGCAGCTGGAAACAGCTTTGTGTTTGGCTCCACCTGGTGGAGAAAGTAGGGAGGACATGAGGCGCGGACCACAGTTGGAAGGATAGTAGGGTCACTCTGACTCAGGGTCTCTATCTGGCAAGGTCAAAGGGAGGAGATGAGGGAGAGCCAGCTAGCATGTCTGAATCCCCTCAGGCTGCCATCTGAAGAGCCCGAAACCAGCTTCCCTGTCCTGCTTTATTCCTTCTCATCAATATGTGCCCCCGGACACAGCAGCTCATTCTAGCCTCTGACCAGGCCACTCCCCCCTCCCAACACACACACCTCTCACTACCTCCCAGGCTTCCTCTTCCTCCAGGGTCCAGGCATGGGTCCCCACTAGATCTGCCTCAGTCCCCCTCTTCCCTCCCAAAATGTTCCAAACCCTCAACTTCTGGGTTCACACCTAAGCCTAGGGGACTTCTAGAGGACTTTTTGGGATGGGGATGGGAACTCATAGGGTTGAGTCTTGTCTCTGTAGCCAGATGTGAAGCTCACTTTTCTCCAGGAGCCAGCCTCTGGTGGTCTCTGCTCAGCCTCTCCCATAGGATGATGGGAGATGAAAACTGGGGAAGGCTCAGTGAGAACTTGGAGATGGGTGGATTGATAAGGAAAATCCATTCAGGGCATCCAGCTGAATGGTTGAGGGGAGAGGTGGGAGACTCCTTGGAGTAAGGCTGACCTGGAAAAAGGTGTTGCTCTCTTTTCCATTGGCCGTGAAGGTCATGAGGCCAGTGGCCAGGTCTACTAGGCAGCCGATGACCAGGTCCGTGTGGCTAATGCGTCCTTGCTGTCCTGGGCTCACAAAGTCCCCACCCCACACCATGTAGCAGTTACTGCGCTTCAGGCTAATCAGGAGAGAGGAGAGGGAGGAGTCACTGCCCTGAGCCCCGGCCCCAAGAACTCCAAGATTCAGACCCTGACCTTGAACCCAGAGGAGCAAAGATCTAAGAACAGACCTTTAACCTAGACACCTAGGATCCTGCAGGCCCTTGAACCCAGACCCTGACTCCAAAAATCATTCCAGGGGCAGCTAGGTGGTGCAGTGGATAGAGCACCAGCCCTCGAGTCAGGAGGACCTGAGTTCAAATGCGGCCTCAGACACTTATTAGCTGGGTGACGCTGGGCAAGTCACTTAACCCTGATTACCTCAAAAAAACCCATCCCGAAACAAAACCAGAAATCATTCCAGAGATCCTCAGTCGCATCCTGACCCCAGAGACATGCCCCCTCCCCTCCAAAAACATGAACTATGAGATCCAGAGTCCTGAGGAGCTGAGAATCAAAGTCTGATCCCAGAGACTCAAGATTCTAACATGATCTCTTAAAATACAAAGGATTGAGCTGGAAGGCACCTTTAAGGTCTTCTAGTTCACCCCCCTCATTTCACAGTCTGTCAACCAGCATTTATAAAGTGCCTACTGTGTGCCTGGCCTTGTGCTAAGTAAGTAAGGGGGATACAAAGACAGACAAAAGCACAGTCCCTGCCTACAATGAGTTTGCTTCCTATGGGGGGGGGGTGATGGGGACAAGTAAATGGCTATGTCCATACAAGATATTTTCATTGTAAATTCCAATGCTCAGAGTCAGTAGATGGCATGTCATGTTTGAGGAACAGGAAAAGGCCAGTGTCACTGGACCACCACATGCATGGAGGGGAGTAAGAAGACTGGGAAGGTAAGAAGGGTCCAAGATGTGAAGGGCTTGGAAAGACAAATAGAGAATTTTCTCTTTGATCCTGGAGGCAATTGGAAGCCACTGGAATTTACTGAATAGGGGAATGACATGATTGGACCTGGGCTTTAGGAAAATCATGTTAGTGGCTGAATGGACTGGAGTGGGGGAGACCTGAGGCAGGCAATGGTCTAGGTGCGAGGTGACCAGGGCCTGGACCATGGTTATAGAAGAGTGCATGAAGAAAGAGGCCATGAAGAAATGACAAGATTGGAAATATGGGGGAAGTGGGAACAAGGCATCAAGGATGAGGTGGAGGTGACGAGCTTGGATGCCTTCACTGGCAAAGTTGGTAAGAGAGGAGGCTTTGGGAGAATAGAGATCATGAGTTCCATATTGGACGTGCTGAGTTTGAGATGCCTCTGCAGGCCTGGAGCTCGGGAGAGAGATGGGGGCTGGAGATAAATCTGGGAATCATCTGCTTAGAGGTGGTAATTAAATCCACAGGAGCTGATAATATCACCAAGTGAAGGAGTGTGGAGAGAGGAGAGAAGAGGGCCCAGGATGGGGCCCTGGGGACACCCACAAGCTAGTGGGCATGACTAGGGTGAAGGTCCGGCAGAGAATGGGGTGAACCAACATGGTTGTGATCACAAAGTTTGGACATGAGTGAGAGAGCTGGGATTTGAACCGAGGGGCTCTGACTATCTTTTTTTGTGGTAGCAATGTAAGAGCTGGGAGAGGCCTTAGAACAAGGATTGTCAGAGCTGGGAGGGTCCTAGAACAGGGAATGTCAGACATGGGAGCAGCCTTAGAACAAGGAATGTCAGAGCTGGGAGGGTCTTAGAACAGGGAATGTCAGAGATGGGAGGGCCCTTAGAACAGGGGATGTCAGGGCTGGAAGGACCTTGAGAGTCACCTAGTCTGATCTTTCTAATCTACCTTGCGGCTAACAAGCATGGCCGTTGTCCAATTCAATTCAACTTTTATTCTCTGCTTCCCACTTTCCATGAAAGCTTTGCTCAGGGAACCTTCCCTGATCCCCTGGATTGTTAGCACTCTCATTCCCCTCTCATCTTCCCTTCTCATGCACTGATTTGTGTCCATGTTTCATGCTCCCAGGAGAACGTAAGCCTCTTGAAGACAGAGAACAGTTGCTTTTTTCTGTCTGTATCCCTGGCACATAGTAGGTGCTTAATAAATTCTTGTTGATTTGGACTGAAGACTCCAGAGAGGGCATATGAGGGGATTTTCTCTGCTCATAAGGACAGGGGTGCAAGAATGAGACCGTGTAAGAAAAGAACTAAGAACTGGAGACTTCCTAGAATTCTCAGAGGCAGTGAGAAGGCATGGGCTTAGCTCAGTGCAGGGTAGCTACTTAATAAATGCTCCTTGCTTAACTGACTGGATGTCCTTGAGGTTCTGTGTCTGTATTCCTGGCCCCTAGCGCAACATCTGGCATACAGCAGGCGCTTAATGGGTGCCTCTTGCATTGAAATGGAGCAGGAGAGTACCTTAGAGACCATTTAATTCAGTCTCCTCATTGAACAGAGAGGAAAACTGAGGTTCAGGGACAAGACTACTAAGTGTGCTGAGTCCTTTGCACATAATAGGTATTTAACCAACATTTGTTGAATTCAGAAGCTGGTAGATTTAGATCTGGAAGGAACCTGAGAGATCATTGAATCTCATTCCCTTATTTATAGAAAAGGAAATGGAGGCCCAGGTAGTGGGTGGCAGAGTTGGGAGTTGACCGCCATTCCGCTGTGATTCCAGACTCTTCCACTGAACCACACCCATTTGATCCCTTCATTTTACAGGTGGGGAAACTGAGGCCCACAAATGTTAAATGACTTGCCTAAGGCCATCTAGCAAATCAGTGAAATGATTTGCCTGGTCTTCTCACTCAGAGCTTGTGGCTTCTCCCACTATCTGAGGCTGTTTCTGAGTTGTGTCTGCCCTCCCCTTCCTGTGCCTTTTGGCCCCCACATTCCCAAGCTACAGAGCAACCAGATTCCTAGGGTCCTAACCTGTTGAATACATTGCCTCGCTCATCCCCCATGGTCACTGTCACAGCCCGGACTTTGCTGAGGTCAAAATTCATGTCATACTGGTGGTAGTCGGGGGTGACCCAGCCTACCCACACTGAGCTGGGCTCCTGGCCTGCGAACACCCGGACCGAGTAGTAATACTAGGAAAAAGAAAGAGAGGAGCGGAGTGTGGTGAGTGGCGCAAGAACAGAGGGGACCCGCTGAGCCCTCCAGCCCTTGACCAGTACTGATGAATGCTGGAAGACCTGGGGGATCTCCACAGGATAAGTTGGGACAGACCATTAGGGAACCAGATTCTGAGTTCTCTGTGGAGGTGTGAGGACTCTACCCTAGGGCCCCACCTTATCTCATAATCCTCACCGTGGTGGTGTTGAGGATAATCTCCGGGTCATCCCTGTCGTCAGCGGGTACTACATCATGAGGAAGTCGGGGCAAAGCAGGTGTAGCAGGTGGTTGGGTCATCATGGCTGCCTTCTTAGCCTTGAACAAGAATCTGAGGGTGGGGTGGGAGAGAAGAGACAGAAGAGCCCCTCCCTCAGATCCCACACTTACTTGTTTCTGTGTTTCTGACATCATGGTACCTGCTCTCTCCCCCGCCCCCAAAAAGTCCCTCCAAGTCATCAACTTGGGGGAAGAAACTCCAGACCTATCCTATCCACCTCAAATGTTGAGGGCCCATTGGAATATTTTAGGATCTTTTGGGGTACGTCAGGGTGCCCAGTGTTGGGGGCACTGAGTAAACCTGGTCCTCTTGACATGCCAGAGTACAAGCTCAAGATCGTAAGTTCTAGAGGGGCCTCAGATACCACCTAGTTCAACCCTCTCATTCTGTAGGCAAGGCTCAGAGAAGGTCACGCAGCTAGGAATGAGCACAGCTGGCTTTTGAACTCACTTCTTCCATATATGTACAGTCCCCTTCCCACCCGATACCATGTTGCCTCTCTTTGAGTTGAGATATACTGCCCCGGATCAGGACCCACCGCACTCACCCCCTCTTCTTGCTCTTCTCAGTGGCAGCATCCTTCTCATTCTCAGCCCGGACTGGGGACCCTCCTGCTGCCTCAGCCCCTGTCTGAGAAGGGCCCCCGTCTTTGGTGGACCCCCCATTCCCATCCTTGTTCCCCTCAGCCTCGCCCGGGCGTCCTGCTGAACGTTGCAGCTGCTCATAGTCAGGGTCAGGCTCAGCCGCCCGGACCTCATCATCCCCAGGAGGCTGGGGGCCCGGAGGAGCCAGAGGAGTGGCCCCCGGAGTGCAGCGAAAGTGCTGATAGAACTGGACGGGAAGGCTCAGCCGTAGAAACATCATCTCCACCAGGCTATTCTGGGAGCCCCACGTGCGATGCGTCAGGCGCAGGCAGGGAGGAGTGTCCACTGTGCCATCCACTCGGGTCACCTGTGGGAGTGGAATTGTTGGGGAATGGGGCATCAGGCCCCAGAAACCACAGAGTCTCAAGATCACCTTCTGCCTGAACCTTTTTCGATGGATTGCCTCAGCTGTGTTTGTCCTTCCCACTTTCTATTGCACTTATTTGTATATTTCTGTATTGATTCACTTTATCTTGATTATATTTTTATATGTTCTTGTTGAATCCTTCATTAGAATGTAAGCTCCCTGCAAGTGGGGACAATTCCCTTCTCTGGACTTGTATTTCCAATGCCTAGCACAATGCTTGACACACAGTAGATGCTTAATAAATGTCCATTGCTTGATAAGTTAGATCTATTTAAGAAAACCAGACTGAATATAGCCAAGTCCTAATCAGTGCAAGCAATGAATTATTCCCCTGGAAGTGGTTACATTATTCAAATTCACATTGCCTATTTCCACTGGGCTGAAGACAATGACCATATTTTTCTACAATTGTAACCCCCAAAAATGTAAATTTGAAACATACAACCACTTCAGGGCATTCATTGTTGGCACTAATTGGTACATAATTAGCCAAAGATGGAAAACAGTAAAAGTTAGTGAGGAACACACCAAATTGTACCTAGGTGTGTATTTCTCTAAATCTCATAACAGAATTAGAGTGTTTTGGAGCTGGAAGGGAATTTATAGTTTATCTAGCATGACTCTTATTTCAAAGAGGAAGTAGGAGCCCAGAGATGTTAGATCCCACACCTAGGTAGTGGCAAAGGCAAAAGCGGAGCCCCTGTTCTCCTGACTCCAGCCCAGCTTCGTCCCCATACTGCACTCTCACAGTGATGTGAGTTATGTCCTAGGCTCAGATCTCCCAACTCCCAGTGAAGTGGACGCCAAGTTGATGTCACAGAGGATCATCTGAGAGGGGGAAAGGCAGAAGAGGAGGTTGGGCATCTCTGGTCCTCTAAAGGGAAGGGGGTGGTCTCACCTCATAGTGCGGATGGTCAGGGGGCATAGGTTCAAACTGGGGCAGACTCTTGCTGAACCAGGTGGTGACAGGTCTCTGCATGTTGATGGCAAAAGGCTCAAAGCCCTCCTGGAGTCCACAGATGGTGAAGTAGCGAAGAGATCCCACATCCTGGCCTAAATTTAGGCGTCCCACCTGGCCCAGGCCCAGGCTGCAGACAGGGAGGAATCCTGGGTGGGAGGGAGGATGAGAGGGGCACAAGAGAAGGGGATGAGGATCACAGGGGGTCAGAAGGCAGATATGTCTCTGAGGCTTTTAAGTTTACAAAACACTTTCTTTACAGCAACCTCTGTGAACTACAACAATAATAATAGCTAGTATTTACATAGCACTTCAAGCTTTGCAGATCTCTCTTCAAACATTATCCCATTTTATAGGATACCTGGAAAGTAGGGGCTAGTTACCTATTACCCCTATTTTACATATGAGGAAACTGAGGCAGACAGCAATTAAGTGACTTGCTCAGAGACTGTGTGTCTGAGCTGGGATTTGAACTTATGTCCTCCTGACTCCAAGTTTGCTACTGCCTCAAGGGAGACTCAAGAGCTTTGGGGACAAGGGGAGGCTGGAAGAGGGGCTAAGATGGGCATCCTCACCATCTCCCATCTCAATTTCCTTGAAGGCTGTCTCTGAGCCTGAGTCAGACATGAGCACTTCTCCATTGAGTGTGAAAAGGATGGTGTTCTCCGTGAGGTCAATCATACACCCAACGACATCTCCCGGCTGCCAAGGTCGCCCAAATGGTTCACTACCCATGTGCCAGCGCTGCCCCTACAGATGTGCAGAATGAGGGACAGCCATGGATAACAGAGAGCATCACAGAGATACATGGAAACATTGAGACCCAGGGAAAAACACAGAGAAAAGGTGTAAGTTTCCAGGCATGGAAGAGTGAGGAAGATCCTTAGCATTCTCTTCATTCCCCAGCATTACTCCCAAATTCTACCTCTACTTTGGGACGTCCTCTACCCTTTCCCTCAGAATCAGGGAGGAAGGAGGATATTGTCTCTATGTGCCTTTCTATTCTTGTCTTCAGTAAAAATTTGGATGGATTAGTAGATGACTGAATCGATAGATCATATCATAGGGTGAGTAGATTAAAGAGTTTAGTTGGAAGGATAGATACCTGAAAGAATGAGTGAAGGAATAAAAATTTGGATGAATGAATGAATCAATTGACAGGTGGATGAATAAATGAAAAGATGGGTGGATGGATAGAGGAATGAATCAATGAAAGAAAATTTGGAAGGCTGGTTAGGTAAATAAGTAGATGAATAAATCAATAGCTGGGTGGGCGGATAGATGGATGAATAAATATTCGTAATTAAATAGAGAGATAGATAAAAATCGCCCTTTGGATTTTTTTGTGATTTGTTTTCTTCTAGGTTCTGCATCAAGATTCATTTTGAAAGAAGATGTCTATGATCAGCAATGAGAAGAGGTGGAAGAGGGAGAGAGGAATGTGGCCTTTTGGCCCTGGTGGTTCATAGGGTCCATCTTGCCTATCTCAGGGAGGACTAGGGAATGAGGGTGGTCCTGTATTCTGGAGGAGGACAGAGAAGAAGAGGGATTTCTCCTTGGGAGAAGTCAGATGGACTGGGGATTCATGTGGGGGGAAGGTGGGTGGATGACAGGCCAAACATAGAACAGGACTAGAGCAGGCCTGGGGAGAAGATTCTCCTTACAGGAAATGTTGTTGGCTAGGGTACAGGTTAAGGGGAAGCCAAGTTTAGGAGAACAGGGTAGGGTCAAGATGAGCAGGAGGTACTCACTCGGTGGCCATTGAAGACATAAGCCAAGTCATCTGCTCCCAGCTCCACATCTGGCCGCAGCTCTGGACGGGCCCAGCCCACACGCATCTCTCCAGTGGTGATGGCCTCGAATTCAAAATACCAGCGGCCACTCTGAACTGCGTAGGTGCGTTCCGCCCGGAAGATGCGCACTCGGTCCCCACTACTCTGGCTTTCCACTAGGCCTGGGGGCAGGGAACACCAAGGAGGGAGATAGGTCAGAAGGGACAGAGTGGTCAAGGAACATAAAGGGAATGAGGTGGGTAAAGAAGAAAGAAGTTTCCTAGGATTCTGATGAGGGGGCCGGTGAAAAGGGTCATCATGAAGAGAGGAGGGGTGACCAATTCTGATGAATAGTCTCACTCTCTCCTAACTTGAGGACAAATGGTCAGTGAGGTAGAAAGAGTGACAGAGACAGAGACAGGGAGAGAGGAAGATACAGAGGAAGCTGGAAAGAGAGATAGGGATGGAGGGATGGAGAATAATAATCACTTGTTGAATTGAATTGGAAAGGAGATATAGAGGAAATAGGAATGAGAAAAACAAACAAGAAGAGGGAAAAATGAGGATAGGAAGAAAGGGAGGGTATAAGAGAGAAAGACAGTTAAAAAGAGAAAGAGATAAAGGGGTAGAAAAGAGGTGGGAAGGGGAAAGGGAGAGAGACACTGAGGGAAAGAGGGATAAAAAAACAGAGAAAAAATTGAATCAGAGACCAAAAGACAGAGAGAGAGACACACAGAGAGAGAGAGAGAGAGTCAAGCAGATAGGGAGGAGTTAAAAAGAGGGGAGAGAAAGATGAATCCTCTCTGGTTTGGTTAAAAAAACTGGGGTAAAAAAACTGGAGTCATTTGCTGGACTCCTGAATCCTAAAGGTGCATGAGAGGTCAGAGATCAAGGGTCACTCACTGGACTCTTGGTCAGGTGGCTCAATGTTGTAGCCATAACCCAGGAGGGTGCGCACGGCTTGGCAGAGGCTGTCTCGGTTGCTACGTTTGGTGGCCTCATCCAGGAGGCGGTAGGGGACAAGCCGGGGGTTCCTCCGGGCAGGGATGTCTTGGACAGCACTGTAGCTCCAGCCTTGACCTACACGGTCTCTCGCCCACACATTGTGCCCATTCTCAGCCAGCCGGTCAACAAGCGTTGTCTGTGCTGGTGTTAACCGCACGTGGCTCAGGTCCAACGGAGCTGGCTTGTACCGATTACTCATCATGTACCTATGGATGCCAAAAAGGACTGTCCTCTAACCCTTGATCTTCTGGTCCCCCTTGCCTCTGACCCTGTTACTCATAATGACATAACTGTAAGGGAGTATGACCCAGACCTGAGCAGGTATCCCCTCCATAACATTCCTGACAAGTGGTCTCAGCTTATTGAACCAACTCCCCCCTCCCATTCCTCTGAGGCTCCTGGGTCTTCCAACTTTGGGGCCAAATGGAACAAGTCCAGCACCTCTTCCAGGAAACAAGCTTTCATGTCACCCACGCCTAATGTCTTCTCTAGGCTAAAGATCTTCAGTTCCTTCAACTGCTCCTTATATGCTCTAGGGTCACTAATTCTCTCACCATCTTGGTCACCTTCCTCTGAATGTCCTCCAGTTTTTCATTGGCCTTAAGAATGTGCTGTCCAGAATAAAAGATCAGTCTCCAGATGTATCTGGTCTGACTAGGGCCACATACAGGGTCGCTATCACCTCCCTTGGCTGTGGCCTCCTTGAATACAATGGCTGAAGGTTATGATGGTGTTCTTGGCTGCCAATGATTGCTGACCAGTTGGCTGACAATATTGTATCATCTGGAGTCTGGAATCCACTAATAGTTAAGTTTTGGGACCCAGATGGAAGACTTTATATTTCTCTTTTATATTTTATCTTTGTAGATCTGATCATTCTTGCCTGCTAAGACGTTTGTGGACCCTTGAGCCTCTAGAACCTTCCCCCTGGCCTTATGGTCCCTTGCTTTTGACTTCAATCCTCTCATCCAGCCCCCCTCCACCCTACTTCACCCCAGGCTGCTCCAAACTCACGTCTTGGGGAGTTTCGTCTTCTTGAGGTTCTCCTCAGCCTTCTCATCAGCCATGCCTACGTGGCACCCCAAAGCAAGCAGGGTCCTGGAGAGGGAGCAGGGATCAATCCCTTAAGCCCATCCCCCCAGATCCACACACTTCCCCTTTGCCCAAGATCTCTCCCAATATATCTTGAGTTCCCTCTGAACCAGTCTCTGCCTCTGTCTCTGTCTTAATCTGTTTTCCTGGCTCCCAGCACTTTCTCTCCCCTCTCCCTTCTCTCTGTACTCTCTTCTCGCACTCTGTCTTTGCTCTATCTCTTTCCCTCACAATCTATTTTGTGGTCTTTCCCTAGCCCCCAGATCTCAGTTTTTCTGCCTCTCCTTCTCCCAGTCTGTGCTTTTCCTGATCTCTCTCTTTTTCTTTCAGCCTCAATATCTCTCTTCCCAACTCTGGGCTCCTTACTTGAGTGTCTCCCCTGACATCTGCAGATTGTAGTTTCTCTCAGGCTCTGGGAGGTTGTGAAAGTTCACCAGGCATGGGTGAAGTCGTTTGTTATCATCCCGCACCTGGTTTGAGGGAGGGCGTGTCATTGGGGCAGTCAGAAGTCACTTCCCAGATTCCAGTCAGGGTTGCATCCCAGCTTCCATCCTTCCTTTCCTCCTAGTTCTGATGCTTCCATGTCCATGGGGACATCCTTCCCACTATGATGGGAAAATCCTCCCTCCTCCCAGGGCCAGTTTAGGCATCTTGGTCCCACTACAGCCAGCCCTTCCTCACCGGGCCATAGGTCCATCCTTGCTCGATGCGAGTCAGAGCCCAGAGCTCATGGATGTTTTCTGCCAACTTCTCTCGGATCCGTTCCAGGTGAGGCGGCAAAACAATCTTTGAGGGAGAAGTGGCCACATGAAGTCATGGGCCTTCCACTCGTATGACACTTCCCCTACCTCCCCATGGTCTCAGACCCTCTCCCTAGGACCCTTTTTTTCCCTCTCTCCTAGGGCTTAGGGACCAGATCACCTGTTCCCATTCAACTCTAAACACTAATTATGGACCCCCATCAGTCAAGAACACAGCCCTCAGTTACTCCCCTCAGTTACTCATCTCTTTCTTCTTACCCACTCTAAGATCAATGGGGATTTCTTTTAAGTATTTTATTTCTTCTTCTGCTAATCTGGGAGATTTATATTTTTGTAAATATTCATTCATTTTGCTTAGATTGTCAGTCTTACTGGCATATAATTGAGGAAAATAATTGCTTTAATTATTGCTAATTTAATAATTGCTAGCCCTAATAATTGTTTTAATTTCATTTTCATTGGTGGTGCATTCACCCTTTACATTTTTTATACTGGTAATTTGATAACAAACTCTCTTTTTTTAAATCAAATTAACCAACAGATTTTTTTTTTCATAAAACCAGCTCCTAATTTTATTTATTAGTTCAATGATCTTTTTACTTTCAATTTTATTCATTTCTCCTTTGATTTTTCAGGATTTCATTTTGGTGTTCTGTTTTGGTGTTTAATTTTCATAATTGGGAATTTTTCATTTGTTCTTTTAGTTTTTTGAGTTGCATGCCCAATTAATTGATCTGCTCTTTCTTTTATTGATGTATGCATTTAGAGATACAATTTCCTCCCCTCAGTACTTCTTTGGCGTCATCCCATAAATTTTAGTATGTTGTCTCATTGTCATTCTCTTTAATAAAATTATTGATTTTTTCCCTATTATTTGTTCTTTGACCCACTCATTCTTTAGGATTAGGTTATTTAGTTTCCAATTAATTTTAAGCTATTCTTCCACAGCCCTTTATTGAATGTAATTTTTATTGCATTATGGTCTGAAAAGGGTGCATTTAATAGTTCTGCTTTTCTGCATTTGGTTGCGAGGTTTTTATGCCCTATTACATTGTCAATTTTTGTGAAGGTGCCATGTACAGCTGAGAAAAAAGGTACACTCCTTTCCATTTCCATTCAATTTTCTCCAGAGTTCTATCTTTTCTAACTTCTCTAAGATTCTATCCAACTCCTTAACTTCTTTCTTATTTATTTTGTGGTTAGATTTATCTAGCTCTGAGAGAGGAAAGTTGAGGTCCCCTGATCAGTGGGGATTTTTAAGGATCTTTGTCTCTAACAAGGAAAGGTCAATGGATAGGGTACAAATAAAAGACCATAAAACTTAGACTTGGAATGATCCTTGGAGAGCATCTAGTTTGATCCCTTTATTTGTTAGAGGAGGATATTAAGGCTCCAAGAGATCAACCAAAGAACACAAGTTCTCCTGACTCCAAAGGACCCAGGATCTTGGGTCCCTAATCTGTGCTGTTTCTACAACTCCCTTCCCTGGAAGGATAAGGAAGGAGATGAATGAGTTCCTAAGAGTCTCCAATTCTCCCTTTCCTTAGATATTATACTATAGGAACAGAGATTTAGAACAAGGAAGGAGCTTGGAGGTCATCCATTCCAATGCTTTCATTTTCTTAAAATTTTAAAATTTTTTCCCCCAATGCCTTCATTTTATACATCAGGGAACTGAGTCACATGGTGAAGTGATTTGCCCGAGGCCTGGGCAGATTGTGGGGCTGAGCCTTCATCTGGCACTCACGGCCCACAAGATCCTAACCCTACCTCCCAAATTTCTTAAGTCTTCATTCATCTCTTTTACCTCATCTACCAGGTGACTGGCTGCCCTCCCCCATTCAATTCAATTTAATAAGCACTAATTAAGGCACCTACCATGCCACCAGACACTGTGCTGGATGCCGGGATATAAAGATAAAAAAATGAAACATCCCTACCCTCTATAAGCTTCCGCTTTACTGAGATATTATTTGGATGATATTCATGGACTGGGTCTCCCCTTGCTACTTCCTTCCTCTTACTGCCTCCCACCCCACTGCCCCCCAGACTTATTGCCCCTGAAGTCTACCTGGACAGTGTCCACAGGGCAGGGCACAAAGTCGGTGTGGGACAGGCAGCAGGTAGGTCCCAAGAGGTGGGGCCCATGGGCTCCTTCCCGACGGTACTCCTTTATGGGCTCCAGTCGGAGGCGCTCTCGGGGGAGTAGAGCCTCATGGCACGGGGCATAACCCGGTGGGGGGAGGAATTTGAAATCTCCATGGCGACCACCCAGGAGAAATCGTACCCTAGGTAGGAAGAGAAGGAAGAGGGAGGAAGGGGATGTAGGGGTCACAGGGTGCCTTGAAAGAAATGTCTAGGGTGGGATAGTTGAGGGGGAGGCAGAAAGGGGATTTAAAGGTGGAGGAAATAGAAAGGGATCCTAGGGGATAACAGTCATAGCTCCCACTTTCCAAGCATGAACACTTACTATCCTCAAAGCCACCCTGGATAGTATGAATATTCTTTACATCATTTTATAAGAGAGGAAAATAAGGCCCAGAAAAGTGACTTTCCTGTCACACAGCTAATTGATGTCAGAGCTAGAATTCGAACCTAGGTCTAGTGACTCAAAGTCTAGGACTCTGCCCCCTGTACCATGAAGTGATGAGAGAATAGAAATGGTGCCATTATAATAAAATAAGAGATAGGAGAAAGGGCCCCCTTCTTGCTTCTTTGCAGAGGGCGGAGACTATGGCGTGGAACACTGAACACTGCATCAGGCTTGGCAGATACATTGATTAGTTTTTTTGAATTGCTTTCCCCACCTTCCCCCCCCCATTTTTATTCCTTTTAAGGGACAGCTCTCTTTTAAGCGAAGTGGAGCAGAGAGAGATACATTAGGAAATATAGCTGATATAAAACCCAAAAATATCAACAAAAATGTTTATTTTTAGTTATTTATTTATTTTTTTGGTGAGGCAATCAGGGTTAAGTGACTTGCCCAAGGTCACACAGCTACTAAGTGTTAAGGGTCTGAGGCCAATTTGAACTCAGGTTCTCCTGACTCCAAGGCTGGAGCTCTATCCACTGTACCACCTAGCTTCTCCAAAAAATGTTTATTTTTTATTTGTAATTTTTTTTGTTTGTTTTTTGGCTAAGGCAATCGAGGTTAAGTGACTTGCCCAAGACACATGTTTATTTTTTAAAGAAATAAACACTACTGGACTTGGAGCACCACATCCTATTCTGCATGACCCCATTTAGGGTTGTCTTGGAATAGATACTGGAATGCTTGCCATTTCCTTCTCCAGCTCATTTTACAGACGAGGAAATTAAGGCAAATGGGGTTAAATTACTTGCCCAGTGTCACACAGCTAGTAAGTGTGCGAGGCCAGATTTGAACTCAGGAAGATAGGTCTTCCTGACTTCAGGCCTGAGCTCTATGCATTATGGCACCCCCTAGCTGTTCCAGAGTACCAGTACCTGAGTTCAAGTCCTTTACCATTTCTTATTTATGTAACTTTACCTCCCTGGGCCCTGGGGACCCACAGATTTGGGAAGTCTTGGGGGCTGGGACAAAACGTTTATGGGAAGAGAGGACGGGGAAGAGGAAAGGGAAATGGACAGTAATAGGAGAGAGGGAGGGGATGGAGCAGGAACAGGGGGAAGGACCTTCTTACCGAACACCAGCAGAGAAGCTGACCACAGGGAAGAAGAGCCCATCCAGGTTGAATGCTTCAAAGACACCTTGCACAGGGCAGCCATTGATTCGGAATGAGATGGATGGGACACTCAGATCCAGGCAACAGCTAACCACATCTTCTGCAGCCAGGAGGTGCTGGCCTGGGGAGGCCACTGGCCGGGCAACTCGCCCTGCAATTGGGGGTGATGGGGGATCACAGAAGTGGCACAGGCAGTGGGGGCCCCAGGAGATATGGGGGTCAAGGGCTCTAGGCAATAGGGCTTAGAAGTCCCTAGGGGTCTGAATTTGGGGAGATTAGATCAGGGTACCCAGAAGACATGAGAGTCAGAGACAAAGGATTCTAGGCATAAGACATCAAGGGCCAGGAGTCCTAGGAGAAAAGATTTAGAAACTGGGAATACCCTCTGATTAAGGGTCTGTGAATTAGGTTTAGAAATCAAAGATTAGAATCAGAGGGTCCCTTTAAGCTCCTTAGAGACTGGGATCAGAGATCAGCAGTTCTAGGACATTAGAGTTCAGGGAATAGAGTTTCCCTGATATCAAGCCCCCAGGAAATAGATTGGAGAGCCCCAGGGGTCAGTGTACTGGGAGGTCAGAGTGCAGTACCAGACCAGAGGTGCAGTCCATCAAAGCCATAGGAGTAGAGGTCGTCTCCAACGCCGTTGCCACCCCAGCCTTCCCCACCCCCAGGGTAGGGGCTGTATCCCTCAGTGAGGGCCCAGCCCACCCTCAGGTGTGTAGCTTGGGCAGTCAGGAAAGGTTCCACTGAGTCCACCATGACTTCAAAGTACCACTTCCCATACTGGGTGGTCCCCTCGGCCTGGCCCACGAAGATATTGGGGCGTATGCTGGGGAGAGAGGTGTGGAGAATGAGACACAGAGTGAAGGAGACCAATAGAGGCAGGAGAGATATAGAGGGAGATGGAGATAGGAGAGATCTAAAGGAAGGGTGACATAGGAAAGAGAAAGGGAGGGAGGAAGACTTGGGTGAGAGATAGAAGAGGGAGAGAGGTGTAGCACAAGAGACATGAGGAGCAGAGAAACGACAGAGACACAAAGTATATAGGAAAATAACAAAGGGAAAGAGATCTGGGGAAAGAAATGGAGGATAGATATGGAGGGAAGGAGACATAGAAAAAAGAGACAGGGTACTGGGGAAGTTATAAGGGAGGATGTGGAGAAAGGCACAAGAAGGAGAGACAGAAATGGGATACAAGAGGGAGGGATAAAGGGAAGAATTACTGGCAGGAGAGGCTGTATGTGAAGCAAGCTATCAAGGGAAATGAGGGAGGAGCAGAGAGGAGATGCAGATAGGATGGAGGGTAGGGGGATTTGAGGAGGGCTGGGGACCCCAGGCTTGAATTTGGGGTACATAAGGATTAGGTTTGATTGAGGGGTCTCAAAGATCAGGGATTGGACCTCACCCTGGTAACACATTAGCCATAATGGTCTTAGTTACGGGGTCAGAGTCAGGCTCAGACCTGGTGACATAGTTAATGAGGTTGGTCTGCAGTAGGAGCTCACGCCCTGGAAGGAGGTTCTCAGTGATGAGGACCTGGTTGGAGCGGACAGCGACGCCGTTACACACGCACAGAGAGCATAATACATCCAGAACCTGGGTGGGAAAGGTCAGGGGTTAGTGGTCAGACTATAGGGCCAAAGGAGAGCAACAGGTTCAGAGATCATGATGTGGGAGTGGGTCAGGTCGTGGTTTGGGAAGAAGGGTTAGAGGTTAGAGGAGAAGAGGTAGTGGGGTGAGAGGTCAGGGTCAGAGGTTGGAACACAGACCTTGTGATTCCGGCCATGCTTGTCCAACAGAGAAATGATGGATTTGATGTGATTCTCCTGAATAATGTTAAGGACTTCTGGACTCTCGATCAGTACACAATAAAGGACCTCCAGGATCCCTGAAGTGATGGCAGGCAGGATACAGGCTCCAGCACTGCCTGTCACTGTCTTTTCCAACCTCTCTCCCTTTGCCTCTATCTCATTTCAGGGCTCCCTCTGTTTCTCCCTTGATTCATGTCCCTTATTCTCCTGCTTGCTAGCAATGGCCTTGGGCAGGGTATCCATCCCCTCTGGACCTATTTCCCCATCTGTAAAATGAAGTGGTTGGATTGGATGGCCTCATGTCCGTTCCAGCTCTTAATTCCTTTGTCTCAGTCTCCCTCTGTGACTCTGTCTGTCTCTTATTCTGTATCTCTCTGGGTCTCTCCTTTCTGAATTTCCTTGAGTGTCTGTCTCTGACTCACTGTGGGTCTCCTGCTTGAAGGTGACCCTCCCCCTCATCCATTTCCGTTGGGGTTGCCATACCAGAAGAAGCCTCCAACCGATCCAACTTGCTGACGAGCCAGTCGAGGTTGTGGGAGAAGAGGGCACAATTGGTACGGTTCCCCCGAATCAAAGAGGCTGAGGATGGGCAGAGTCAGAGGTTGGGATGCTCCAAAATCAGAAGCATCTCTGATGTCACATGGGACCATGGGATCTTGGGTGTCCCAGGCCTTAGAGGACAGGGACTTGGAGTGAGAGTCAGAGATAGAGGAGAGAAACTGAGGGGACTGAAAAACAGGGGGCCTAGGACTGTGTGACTTCAGGTGGGGGCTTCTTACCCAAAAGCTCATAGAGTAAGTTCACAATCTCCTTCCAAGACTCCGCTGCCTCGTCTCCTGAAAACTCAGCAAAGTGGGCGGCCGTGGAGTAGACGTTGAGACGGTCGATACAGTTCAGAACCAAGGACAGCATTCCCTGGAAGGGGTAAGGGTGGGAGGCAGATGGAGGTTAGCAAGAGGGTCCCAGTCCCCTTTCTTCTGCCTGCTCTCTATTTCCTCCTCTCTTCCTCACTCATTCCCAAGATGTAGAGTCAGAAGGGAGGCCGATCAAGTCCATCCCATTTTAGAGAAAGGGAAACAGGCTCAGAGTAGAAAACAGCCTTGCTTGAGAGCCCACAGCAAATAGGGGAGAGGGGTAGGATTAGAACTTGGGTCTCCTGACTCCCCATGGCTCTTCTGAGGGGGCTATACTCTAAGATCCTTTCTATTTCTGTCTCAAACTCAACCTGTCTGAAATGGAACTCATTGTCTTTGCCCCATACCCATCCCTCCTCCAAACTTTCCCATTCCTGATGATGCACCACCATTTTCCTGCACTCACAGCCTCAGAGTCGTCCTCATTCTCCCTCACACGCCGTATCCAATCAGTTGCTAATCTTATTATAGCTACCTCCATGTTTCTCCCATCTGTTCCCTTCTCTCCTCTCAGCCCAGGCTCTCTTCACCTCTAGTTTAGCCTGTTGTAACAGCCTCTTGACTGTCTGCCTCAAGTCTTCCGCTGCCCTCCAATCCATCCTCCGTCCATCCTCCTTCCTATGACACAAGTCTGATCTTGCCATACCCTCCCTCAGACATCTGCAATGGCTTCCCATTGCTTCTAGGTTACAAAATCCTTAGCCTACACTTAGATTCCTCTCTTGTCTGGCTCCCACTTATGTTTCCAGACTTAAATCACTCATTCTACATTTCATTCCGTCTCTCCTCTCCCTGTCTTTGCACGGGCTGTGTTTCCAAAAATGCTCTCCTCACCTCTGCTTCTCAGAGGCTTCATGCAAGGCTCAGTTCAGGTATCATCTCCTAGGGGAAGCCCCTCTGATCTCCCCTGCCCCTAACTTCACTTGTCTGTGATCTCTCCTGCCACAAATTATCTTGTTTCCTCAGATGTGTAAGTGTCATATCCCTCCAGTCAAATGTAACCTTCGAAAGGGCAGAGCCAATTCTGTTCGGTGCATAGCATTTCCAGTGCCTAGCAAAGGGCCTGGCATATGGTTTTGTTGTTGTTCAGTTGTTTCTGACTCTTCGTGACCCCATTTGGGGTTTTCTTGGCAGAGTTACTGGAGTCATTTGCCATTTTCTTCTCCAGCTCATTTTACAAATAAGGAAACTGAGGCAAACAGGGTTAAGTGACTTGCCCAGGGTCACAAAACCAGTAAGGATCTGAGGCCAGATTTGAACTCAGGTCTTCTTTACTGCAAACCCAGTGGTCTATCCATCGTGCCGTCTATAACAAAGGTTAGGGGTCATGGTCATAAGGGCTATAGGCCAGGAGTCACCCAGTCAGGAGCCATGGTAAAATTACAAGGTCATAAACTGAATGATTGATTTTGTCAAGGATGAACTTGGACAAATCCCTTTCTTCCCCCTAGGCCTCAGGCACTCATCTGGAAAATGGTACTAGATAATCTTTGATGTCCCATCCAGCTCTAAATCCTAAGGATTTAATCAGACAGGTAGCTGACACAGTGGATAGAAAGCCCAGTTTAAAGTCGGGAAGACCTGAGTTCAAATTTGGCCTCAGACACTGACTAGCTATGGGACCCTGGGCAAGTCACTTAATCTCTGCCTGCTTCAATTTCCTCATCTGTAAAACGGGGACAATAATAGTCCCTACTTCCCAGAGACATTGTGAGGATCAAATGGAATGATGTTTGTAAAGTGCTTAGTATAGTGCTGGGCACACAGTAGGTGTTATAGAAATGTTAGCTATTATTATTATTATTATTATTATACCAAATGTAACCAATTTGCATGAAACCATTTCCCCTGCTGGTGCAACTCCTCAGACTCAGCCTTTTTCCCTTGTGGTGCACACACAGAGATGCACACACACACACACACACACACACACACACACACACACACACAGAGTCGTCTGCAAACACACACTTGTCTATACACACGCACCTGCACACACATGGTCATCTGCACACACACTTATCTGCACATACATG
>NW_020950600.1:1039966-1052222 GCF_900497805.2 Vombatus ursinus | reverse complement strand
ACACACACTCATTTGCACACACACATGCTTGTCTGCACACACACACACACAGTCGTCTGCAAACACACACTTGTCTATACACACACATCTGCACACACATGGTCATCTGCACACACTTATCTGCACATACATGTTTATCTGCACACACACTCGTTTGCATACACACATGCTCATCTGTACACACACACTCATCTGCACACACACATGCTTGTCTGCACACACACACACACACACACACACACACACACACACCTCTTCCTGGAAGAGGCTCTGGCGGTTCCGGAGGCTCCGTAGTCTACTCTGCTTCTCCTCATGTTGCAGCTCCTCCGAGGGGGGCTCAAAGTAACCAATGAGGTCCTGCAAGCTCAAGATGACCCCTTCGATGGGCAGTGTCACACCTGGTGCTGGAGCCCCCTTGGGCTTCCCACTCAGACTGTCCAGACCCCTGAAGGCATGGGAAGGGGATAAGGGGGTAGGGCAAAGTGACAAAGGTTAGGAATTAATAGAACAGGAATCCAAGAGACCAGAGATCAAGGGTCATGGTCATAGGACCAGAGGCATGCTGGGTCAGCACTGTTGGAGTGACAGAGCTGGGTATATGGTAGGAGCATTGACAGGAGGGATTAACTGGGTCCAAGGTCACAGGTCAGATGTTTGAGGGTGGGTTAAGAGATCATGGCTCTGGGGTCAAGGTCAAGGAGCCAAGAAGAGGGGCCTTGGATTTGAGGTCAGTGGCCCAGAGTGGGAGGTGAGGTGAAGCATGGGATAGAGGCCAGGAGCCTGAGCCCTGCAGCAGGGTGGGGTGGAGGCTGGGACCAGGGGGGACTCACTTGATGAACTGGTTGTACAGCCCAGCTGTGCTGTAGATCATCCGGGCTGCCTGGGACTCCTCCAGCTGGCACCGGGTGAGGGAAAGGGCATCATCCATGTGGCCTTCCTGGTGCAGCATGGCCTGGAGGCAGGTGGGGGGGGTGATCAGAGCCTCCAGCCTGCAGACCTCCTTACCCTCCCGGGGCATCTCTCCAGTCATTTCTTTCTCCCCCTTTGTCTTTCTGTGACAGTCTGTATTCCCTGTCTCTCTCTGTCTCTCTGTCTTTCTATGGGTCACTCTCCTTGTCTCTCTCCCTTTATATGTGTGCTTCTTGGCTATCACTATCACAGTAGTAGCTATTGCCTGTGGGTTACAAAGCACTTTGCTTGCATTCTCTCCCTCAAAACTTATAATAGCCCTTTGAGGCAGGTACTATAGGCATGAACCCCATTTCATAGATGAGCAAAGTGAGGCTCATCTCAGTTAAGTGACAAGCATGTGGTCACACAGGGAGCAATCCTCAGGGACAGGATTCAAACCCAGGTCTCTCTGACTGCAAGTCCAGGGATCTTCCCACCATACTCGGCTGCCTTTTTCTTTCTGCCTGTCTCTGTCTCTGTCTCTTCTTCCCTTCCTTTTCCTCTCCCTCCTTCTTTCCCTCTGCCTCTCTCTCTTACCTTCTCTGCTGCTGTTCTCTCCATCTCCCTCCGCCCCACATTCTACCCCTCAGTCAGCTCCTGCCTCTCTCCTCAGTCTCTCAGGGACTTTACCTTCCTCTTCATCAGGCCCAGGCGCAAGGCCTTGGGGTCAGGGGCTGCATATGTGAGCCATAGGCCAGAGGCCACGTGTTGGACAAAGCATAGAGACTCCCCGTACTTGATCTCAGGGGGACCCATCCCTTCCACATCTCGCTTTGGGGCTGTGTCCAGTTTCTCCTGTTGTAAGGGATGTGGGGAAAGGGAGAGAGGGGGTCAGTATTTCTCTGAGGGGGACGTAGGGCATGGGCCTGCTTGGGGGATTCCGAAGGGTTTGGCTTGGGGATTCTTAATCCATGATCTTTCAAATCCCTGATCAGAGGTGGGAGAGACCTTTGAGATCATTTCATCTTACCCCTTCATTTTACAGATGGAGAAGCTGTGACCTAGGGAGACAAAGGGACTTGCCTGGAATCACATAGCTAGCAAGTGTCTGAGGCAGAGTTTGAACCTGGGATTTCCTGACTTCAGGTCCAGCAAATAGCGTAGCTTACCAGAGGGCACAGAATCCCAGGATATCAGAGCTAGCAAGAGCCTTAGAAAGCCTCTAGCCACCCCCCACCCTTATTTCACAGACAAGGAAACTGAGGCCCAGAGATAGCAAGGGCCTTGCTCCAGATTAGACATTGAGCCAGAGAATTTCCAGGCAGGCCATTCCCTGCAGGGCTTGGGCCCAGAAGGCTGCAGCAGGGGTCTTCGTGTGGGTGATTCAGACTCCCAATCATTGGTACCTTGGATATTCGGAAACAGAAAGCAGTTGCTTTGGTGGCGGCCTTCGAGGCATCTACCACAACCAGGCCTTGGTCCTCTGTCAGCGCCAAGTACCTCCCTGTAGTTACGTGTCGCACGCGCAGAGGCTGGCCCCAACGTAGGTGGCTCCCGCTCCAGCTGGGGGGGACGGGGACCACAGTAATGGCGTCAGATCCAAAGACTCCTCAGCCTCCTCTCTCCAGACTTAAACTCCACCCAGGATCCCCTGTCATCCACACAGTCCCCCAGACCCCCGTCTACCCAAACCCCATTTTCTTTTGTTCTCTCAGCCCCCTCTACCTTATCCTCAGGGGTTCCAGCCTCCACAGGGAACGGGCATGAGTGCACACAGCACCCCCTTCATAATGAACCAGCCTAGTGGGAAGGGTAGAAGATCAGAAGAGGGGATCCCAAGGCCCCCAAATACAGGACCTCATCCCCCTAGTCCACAGAAACCCCATTTCTGGGCCTCAAGACCCACCAGGCCTGGATTTCCTAACATTCAGACCCCCAGTCCCATCACCATACAAGAAACCAGTCTTGGCCATACCTGGGCCCTCTGGCATTTGGGCCCACATTCTCCACCCCTTCTACTGGGGGCCCTAAGTCTACCCACCACCCCAAGATTTCTTGGACTCTGGGCCTCTAACCCTCTCCCACCCTGAATCACCAAGATGATTCCAGTCCTGCCTGATACCCATCCCCTAACCCCCCAGGTATCCAGGCACCCCATCATGACCAGACCTGCGCTGGTCATCACTGTCAGCTGCAGAGATGGTCAGACACTCGTCCATGTGGCCATGGAACAGCCGGAGAACGTGGCCACCAGTCACGTACCCTGTGGTGAGGGAATGGGTGGCTCTGAACAGAAGGAGCTAAGGGGCAGAGGTCTCAGGTTCGGGCATTTCTGGCTGGTGTGGGAGAATCTCAGGGCTTCCCCTACCTTCTTCACATCCAGAACAGATGGGGTTCATGTTCCAAAGGGTTTGCATGAAAGAGGCGTCAACCTGGAGCTCCCCACTGGCTGTGGACAGGTGCTGGAAGGAAAGCAGAAGCCAGGGATCATCAAACCGGGGTCAAGGGTCAGATACCCAATGGTTCAGGAGAGAGTTGACAAGGAAACTGGTGAGATTAAGAGGTTGGATAACCAGGGGTCGGGAAACCAGGGCAAATTACCAGCCAGCCCCCTAACTTGGGCCAGGAAAGGTAGGAAGAGATGGAATGGGGACAGGAGAGAGAGACCAAAGAGGAGAGAGAGCGCCAGGGAAGGAATGGGCCAGGAAGGGAAAGGCGTACATTTCTATTTGGCTTTCCAAGTAACCATAGACGGGGCATGGGGAAGGACTAGAGACAGCCCCCTGAGGCTCCCGGGTCTCTCACCAGGTATCGCTCGGAGGAGACACTGACAAGGATGAGGTCGTCCCCGACCCGGACCTTCTCCCCTTCAGATCGCTGCTTGGAAGCTGGATGCATGGTCCACCAGCAGGCCTCTCCTGGAGAAGACAGGGAGGAGCCAGATGACACCACTGGGAGCGTCCCCCAGCCCCACCATTCTCCTCCAGTGTCTCCTCCTGGGTCCACCTGCCCTTCTTTGCCCAGTGCTCCCCTGCACCAGCCCTGTCTGTCCTGCCCAGCCTCTGCTTGCTCTTCAGTGTCCTCCCAGACCCCCCCTGCTCCTGCCAGCATCTCTCCAGCTCCCCTCCCCCACCTGTGGCATCTTCTTGCAGGCCCACATCGAAGGCGAGCTTGTCAGTCATGGAGCGGGATGTCGTGAGGCAGCTTAGATACTAGGGGAGGGAGAGCCAGACAGCGGGAGGAAGGAGGGAGATAAAAGGGGGAGTCAGTCTTTAGGGAGGCTTCCTTTGGCCCTTCCCCTTTCCGCCCTCCTCTTCTCTCCTAACTCCATACCCCCACCCCTAGTAACTTACCATTTGGCTGTGGGCATGCCGGAGTAAGATGGCGTGGCCGTAGAGAAGTGTCCGGTGTCCCCCGCCCTGAGATGACTGCGGGATAAATCTCTGTGAGCACACAGAGCTCCCCCACCCACCCAGCTTAGAACCCCCAGTCCTTCCTCTCTTTGCCCTCCAAACCATCACCCCTTCACTCCAGAGGAGAGGAAGTCACACAGCGAATCTGTGGGGAGAGCTGAGACTCGGGTCCAGGGCTGAGGGATGGAAGTGTTCAGTCCATGGTAGTGTGCTGCCTTTCTGCCCACCTGGGTCTCCAATGACACACTGCTGGTGTGACTGGGCTGATAGCCTGCCTCCTGTTAGGAGCCAGGCTCGCATTTCTGTATCCTCCACTCCACGTTAGGGTAGGGCCCCAGGTTTATTGGGGGGGGGGCAGAACATACACAAACGTGTGTACATATACATGTACACACACCCTCTTCCTGTGCCCATGGCTCAGATCGTGCCTCATTCTCATCAGGCTGAGGAGGAAGGGCAGGTTGGGGGTAATGGACACGTTATAACGTCATGCCTCATTATAACATCAGGGTCAAGTCATGCTTGGCCTTTCCCAGAGTCCATGTGATCGGGTCACATAGGACCCCACCCCCCTTGTCATCACACAGACAAGATGCCCAGGCCAGTCCCACAGTGTACTAATTGAGTGCTGAAGACTAATGCTACACTGGCCTCACACAGGTCATGTGACTGGGGCAGACCCAGAGCCATAACTAGGAAATGTTGATACCTGGGACAAGTACTCCCAACCAGAGAGAGGAGGGAAGAAAGTGCAATGCTAGGGATGGGGTAGGGTGTAGCCCTTCCCTCAGATGGAAGCTTCTTAGTTTAACTGATTATTCTCATTATTCTATGTTTTCTTTGCTGATAAAGGCTAAAATGCTCTCTAAAGTCATGACCCTCTACATTTGGCACCCTGGGGCAAAGCCCCATCCCTCTGCCCTAGTTGCAGCTCTGGTCATATCCCATATCACATGGATCATGTAATAAGGACTAGGAATATGTGATCCCCATATTATTACACGGGCCATGGGAGTGGTATCCTTATTACCCACACAGGACGCTCTAAGGTTCCTGAACTCCCTGTCCACCCCGCTCCATGCCCCTCCCCCAGGCCCACACTCAGGACTGGGATGGAGGAAGAAAGGACCATGCAGTGAAGGATGGAAAGATCCCACGGCACTGAGGAAGGCAGAAAGAGGACTCTGGAAGAATAGGACAGGAGGTGAGATCAGGGAAGAGTAGAAGGGGATAGAGAGGATAGGGAGGCCACTGGAGCGAGAAGTAGCCCCCCCTCCCCCCTTACCTCCTTGGCTTCCCAGCCCCAGGGGAACAATGGGGATTCAGGTCAAGGGAAGCATGCTGTGCTGAACCCGTTGAGCCCCTGAGAGTATGGGCCAAAAACCGGGGAATGGGGATTGGGCCAGATGGGTTACACCCACAGGCAGGACATACCCACTTATCCAAATTGAGGGTCTGTAGGGTGGGGTGGGTGGGGGTAGAAAAGAAGCAGAGGAAATGGTGAAACCTGGGTAGGAAATACTAGGACAAGAAATCCCCCTCGCCACCCATCCCCGCACTCCTCTACTTGGAGAAAGCTGGACGAAGGGCACAGGTGATAGAGATGTATAGTACTCCCACAATCCCCCCATCACCTTACCTCCCAACCCCATTCACTGACCTTCCTAGGGTGTCTTGGTCTTCCCTATGATTGCTCCTCTCCCCTGGATCCCCTCCTGCCCAGTTACTTCCCAATGTCTCTTCCACTCCCATCCTCTTGTCCCACTGTCCCCCAGATACCTTCTGACTCCCCATCTCCCATCATCCCCCTGATTAGTTCCCTGTATGATTTCTGAGGTCCCTTCCTTCTCATCTCTATTTTCTATGATACCCTGTCTCTCAGTTTCCCCTGTGACTGAGTTTCCTAAGATCACAGAGGCAGGGTTATACCCTGAAAAAAAGATCAAGGGTCCTTAGTGCACCAGAAGCTCACTATGAGTCAGCGATGTGATATGAATACAGTCTTGGGATGCATTAAGAAAAGCACAGCATTGAGAACTAGGGAACTACTAAAGTTCCACTGAACTCTGCCCTGGTCAGGTCACATCTGGGGAGGGGCGGGTGCCAACCTGGTGCCTTGTGTTAGGAAGGACCTTGATAAGCTGGAGAGTGGTCATAGAGAAGCGCCCAGGAGGGGGAAAGGACCTGAGGTCCTGTCACAGGGGGATGAGCTGAAGGAACTGGGGTGCTTAGCATGGAGAAGAGAAGCCTCAGAGGGGACAGGAGAGCTGTCTTCAAGTATTTGAGGGGGTGCTTTGTGAAGGGGGCATCAAACTTCTTCTGTTCTGCCCCAGAGGGCAGAACAGGGAGCCATGGGTGGAAGCTGCAGAGGGCCAATCTAGGCTTGGGGTCAGGAAGAACTTCCTAATGAGAAAGTGGGATGGAGCTGCCCTGGGAGGTAGTGAGCTCCCCATCCTTGAAGGTCTTCAGGCAAAGGTTGGATGACTGCTTACTTTGGAAAGGGCTTCTTGGTCCCTTCCACCTCTAAGTCCTCACCCCTTTTCTATCCTATCTTCATTTCACTTGGCTCCCTCCAGGATCTCCTCTCCTATGTCTGTCCTCCCAGCTCTCCCTAGTATGCCCTTTCCGGTTTCTGCCTTTTCTCATCTTGATTCTTCCTCAGACTCCCAGAGGCCTCCATGCTACTGTCCCTTTTCACATGATGCCTCAGCATCCCCTCCTGGCACTGACCCCGGCCCTGGGCTCACCTCGGTGCCAGCCTCCACAGTGTTGGCCAACATCTCCTGCAGAGCTCGCACAGAGAGAGATTGTTCCAGCACAAAACAGCACACAGCCAAGTCAGGGGGCACATTCTGGGGGGAAACATGGGAGGCAGAGAGGGGAGTGGGAAGGGTTGTCAGGCTGCCCCAGGGTTTCGTCCCAGGAAGCCCCTGAGTCCCATGGTAGGGCCACGGGGAGAGGATATGACTGAAGGGGGCTCCCTCTCCCAACTCTTTCTCCCCCATCCCCTACTGCTGCCCTCCCCACCCATACCACCCCATAAGCCCACTGACCTGGGCATTGCTAGTGGGCTCCAAGAAACAGAGGCGGTTTCCAAAGCCCTCTGCAGCCAGGCAGAGCTTGATCTGTTCCTTGAGGGTGGTAGCGCTGCATTGCAGGACGACCTCATCCTCCTGGGGGGTGGATTGGGAAGTGTGGGAGGGAGGCACAGGCTAAGATTTCCTCCCTCAGGGATCACTCTTCCTTCACCTTGAGACTCCAGATCCTAACTGTGAAGTCCCAAGCCTTTCTACCCCAATCAACAATAAACAATCAGCATTTATTAAGTGTCTACTATGTGCCAGGCACAGGAGAGGTAAAGACAAAACCCAGAACAGTATGTGCTCCCTGGGGGTTTACTTCCTTCTGGCATCTCCCAGTCAGGAACCTCACCCCACCCCATACCTACTGAGAGCTTAAGAACTCTTCCCTGAAAGTCCTAACCCTCCCACTGAACTCCCAACTTCTCCAGTCTGTATCCCAATACACCCTTTGAGATGTAAGCTCATAGATTTAGATCTAGAGGGAGTCTTAGAAGTTTTCAAGTTTAACCTCTCAAGTTACAGATGAGGAAACTGAAGGCCAAATTGGAAAGCCGTAACCACCATCTCACAGCTAGTAAATGACTCAGGTAGGATCTGAACCCAGGTCTTCCTAACTCCAAATCCTACACTCTGTTCTCACCCTGAAACCCTGAGTCTGCATATTGTTTAGTCATTTTAGTTGTGTCTGACTCTTCATGACCTCATTTTGGGGTTCTCTTGGCAGAGATACTGGAGTGGAGTGATTCCTTCTTCAGCTCATTTTAAAGATGAGGAAACTGAGGCAAACAGGGTTAAGTGACTTGTCCAGGGTCACAGAGCTAGTGAGTGTCTGAGGCTGGATTTGAACTCAGGTCTATCCTGACTCCAGGCCTGGTGCTCTATCTATGCCACCTAGCTTATACTCAGGGATCTCCTATTCAAAGACCCCTCTGCCTGTTCAAGTAGAAATTTCTACCTGCCATTCTAAGACACCCTCCCCAAACCTCTTACCCTGAGCCCCTGGGGAAAGAGAAGATGATAACTAGTCACCAATAATTCCTGCTAGGGAAATTGGCCACATTCTGGCCCTTCTTATTCCTTTCACATCCGATCTCAACCTGGACTCTGGTATCTGTCCAAGCCATACACTCCTCTCTCCAGTCGAGCTCTGATACCCCCACCTGCCAGCCTGGTTTTATCTAAGCAGCCCATTCCTTCTGTATAAGTGGTTTAGGGTCAAAAGCATGGGATGTGCAGTTAGAGGATCTGTGTGACCTTGGGAAAATCCCTTAGCCTCTCTGGGCTTCAATTTTCTCCTTTGTAAAATGAGAGTTCAATTAAGTTACATTTTAAAAGCTTTTACTTAGCACCTGCTATAGGCCAGGGACTGCACTGGGTACTGGGGATACAAATATAGATATAAAAGGCTCCCTGCCCTCAAGAAACTCACATTCTACTGAGGAGACTCAGTAGAAAGAGAACCTAGGTTCAAATCCTACCGTCCACCCTTATTGCCTGTGAGACCTGGGGCAGGTCACATCTCTAGGCCCTAGCTTCTTCATCTGGAAAGGAGAGAGTTGAAGTTGTGGAATTTGTCTTGCTTGACTACAGCTGTTCATTACCGGAGTTTTGTTTTCCTTTTTTCTTTTCCAATGGGAGAGTGCAGGAGGAAGAGAAAATAGATTTTCATGAATTAAAAAAAAAAATTAAATGACATTAAATGAGGTTGGACTAAAAAGTGTAGTGGGTCCTTTCTAGCCCTAGATCTGTTCCTCTAGTCCAAGTCTTTGATCTTTTAAACACAAAATATTTTGGTGCTGGGGAATGCTTTAACCATGGGGGAGCTTAAGAAAGGCTTCCTGCAGAGCTAAGGATTCTACCAGGCGGAGGTGAGAGAAGACGGAATCCCAGGCAGGGACAACAGCAAACAGGTGATAGATGGCGTGTCGGGGACAAGGAACACCAGGTAGAACATGTTGGTTGGAATGTAGAATGCATAAGGAGGAATAATGTGAAATTAGTCTAGTAAGATAGATTGGAGTCATAATGTGAAGGGCTTTAAGTGTCCAAGCAAGAAAGGGAGCCATTGTGACATCTTGAGCAGGGTCAGACCTGTGCTTTAGAAACAACCATCTGGCAGCCATGAACTGCATGGAATGGGGAGATGGGAAGCAGGGAGAACAAATAGGAGGCTATCACCTCAGGGCTCTCCAGACTTCAACAGAGACCCTTAGGGCTTGTGCTGAGGGGAGGAACTGGCTGGGCCAGAGCAGTGGGAACTCCTCCAGGCTCCCCCAGCCCGGACTACCCCTCTCCCTCGCCCCAGTCCAGGATTTTAAGTGGGTTGGAGCCAGGAGTAGAGCTGTGGCCTGGGTCTGGAGCTGAGCAAGAAGACAGAAAGAGGGGCACTCAGGGAGGTGCTGCAGAATGGGAAGGAAGGCTTAGTACAGTAGAATAAGCGCTCACTTTGGAATCTGAAGACCTGGGTTCAAATCCCTCTTCTATCACTTATTATCTACTGTGACCTTGGACACGTCATTCCACCTAAGCCTCAGTTTCCTCCTCTGTAAAATGAGGGGGTTGGACCAGATGGCCACTAAGGTCTCCCTCCAGTTCTGGATTAGATTTAGGACCCAAGCCCCGGAACGCTCCATCCCCATCGTCTTTGGCTGGGGAGGTTAGATTCTCAGGTCTCTCAAACCCCTCCCAGGTAGACATCACTCAGTCCTCTTAAGGTCCGGTCCCAATTCTGTTTAGCAGGATTTTATGACTGATTGTAAACTCACCAATCAGAAGCTTCCCAGCTGGGCCGGCCGGCCAATCCGAGCCCACTGCTGGAAAGCGGGGATTGTGAAATGTACCAATGGGCTTGGGCTCTGGAGAGGGCCGAGGCCCTGCTGGGGTGGGGGGTGGGGCAGGTATGCACAGCTGTCTCCGTCCCTCACCCCATAGCCTTCCACCCTCCCCCTAAACAGCGCCTGACTCCTCTCCTGCCCAGTCCCCCACCCCAGCTGCTCCCCCCTCTAGAAATCGGACCCTTCCTTCTCCCGTCCTCTCCTGCTTAGGGAAGGTTAGGTTTCTGCTGAGAAGGTGCCCTCGTCAGCATTTTCATGAGCCCTGGGGAGAGAGCGGAGATAGGGCTTCCAGCCTGGAAGTATAAAGGGATGTATTGAAGACACACCTTCACCCCCAATAAACTCAAGCCAGTCTCCAGGGAGTGGGAGTAGTGGGGTGGTTTGCAGGAGGCAGGGGTACCTCGACTCTCATCCTCCTTGGAGTGTCCGCCCCTCCCCCTCCCTCTCCCCCCCTGGCTCCCTGCCCCCGTCCCCACCAGCAGCCCCAGCTATTCTGGGCAGCACACCTGTTCCCCCAAATTCCCATCTCCACCCTCGCCCTGGCCTGACCAGGCTCTGTCATGCAGAGATTGAGAGAGACCCAGAGACAGAAGGCCGGGGATCAGGAGAGAACCCCAAGACAGAAGGAGATTCAGAAGACAGAGCCTAGACTCATTGGCATGTTAGAGCTGGAAGGGACCTTCGAGCCCATCAGCCCATTCCCGTTGTTTGGCAGAGGAAGGAACTGAGGGCCAGAGAGATGGAGATTCAGAGATGGGAGCACTAGGGGCTCAGCGTCAGAGAAACCAAGGAACGCAGAGATAGAGACAGACTTCAGCAGAGACCCTCGGGGTCTCTCCTGAGGGGGAGGGAAACTTGGGAGCAAGGACGATCAGAACTCCAGGCTCCCCCAGCCAGGACTCCTCTCCACCCCTCACCCCAGGACTCTAAGTGGGTCAGAGCCAGGAGCTGGAGAATGAGGCCGGTGGGGGGGAAGCTAAATTAAGCCGACAGGGAAATTGGCATTAATGCAGAGCTGTGGTCCCAGTCTAAAGCAGCCACCACGTTACCACCTTTCTTCCAGGCCTGAGGGGAGAGTACTCCTTTCCTCGCATTACTACTCCCTCCCCAAATCCAGGAGTGCCAACGGGATTTTCCTCTATATACATCTCACCTCCAAGTCATACTCCTAGACAGACAGGGATCCAGACATATTTAGAGACCAAGAGAGACAGAGACAACCAACCAGAGAAAGGCAGAGACAAGTGCCAAGATGTGACAGAGACAGAGACTGAGAGTGAACCTGAGGGATGGGCCAGAGACGCATGGAAACAGATCCTGAGAAAAACGAGAGGTGTTCACAGCCAGAGACCCAAAGAGATCCTTAGAGGCAGAGTAAAGAGGAGACCCGAAGAAACTTAGAAACCCAGAAAAAACCCAGAGGCAGAGATACTCACAGTTCGAAGAAACTGGACGTCATCCTCGCCCTCCCCTCCATCCCCCATGATCCCAGGGAGCTGAGGCTAGGACTTTGGCCTGGGAATCTGGGGGAACTAGGCCCGGGGTGCTGGTGGTGGGGACTGAAGGGGCGGACGCTTGGAGAGGGTGGCTGGGAAGGCGAGGACAGAGATGGCACTGGGAAACGGGCTCTGAAGAGGGGAATGGGGATGTGTGGCTCCTAGAACCCGCCCCCTGGCTCCTATTGGTTATGAGTTTTGAAGGGGCGGACAGAATGCATTGGCTCCGCCCCTTTACCCCACAACCCCGCCCCTCCTCTTTCCCCTTCTTGGGCTGGGGCTCTGCTGAGCCTGGGAGCCGAGATGGTTCTAGACAGCTGGGTTCTAGACAGCTACCCCATTCCCCAACCCCCTCAGTTCCCCACATTCGAGGTCACTAGTAGGAAGAAATTCCTTAAGTATCATCTAGTCTCTCTCCTCCCCACCCTTTCCCAGCCCTAGTACCCAGTTCCCTAGAGGTACACATGTATATTTGCATAAATCTGCGACACTCTCTCTCTCTCTCTCTCTCTCTCTCTCTCTCTCTCTCTCTCTCTCTC
>NW_020950600.1:1025863-1039956 GCF_900497805.2 Vombatus ursinus | reverse complement strand
CTCTCTCTCTCTCTCTCTCTCTCTCTCTCTCTCTCTCTCTCTCTCTCCTCTCTGCATATAATTTACATAGCACTGAGCCCTTGCCCCACCCACTGGAGACAGGGCACATGACCTGGGCTGAACCACTGAGCACAGGTGTGTATGCTTATGCAAATATGCTCGCTAGGTATTATGGGTAACAGACTGGGGTGGTGGGGAGGTGTAGGAAACCTCAGCACGTCACCCTGCCTGACTTCCCTTCCTCCCCTCCCCCATCAGAAGACTCAGGAAACCAGCAGTTTCCTTCCTCACTCAGCACATCTGTACCATTTCCCTAGCTGTGTCATGGGAGAGGAAAGAGGGGAGCCCCAGGTATCTTTAATCACTTACAGTCATCATGTTTTACCATCCATCCCTTTCACTCTTTCCTCTGTGAGGAAAGGAGGGGGCGTCTCCAACTTCCCTTGAGGTCCAGGCCCACTTCAGCTCCTCCCCTCCCCTCTAGCCTCACAGAGAACCAGTTACAGTCACACAGATCCCCGAGGGGGAGGGGAACAACATCTGTTTTCTCCTTGGACACAGCTGGATTCACTATAGAGAGGGCTGGAAGAGCATCTGGAAGAAGCAGGTGGTAAAGTCAATGTCTCAGCCAGAGTGAGAAAGAGTCAGGAGGAAGGGACAGACCATAAGAAGAGAATCTGAGACAGAGATAATGGGGCTTGACAGAGGAAAAAAAGAGGCAAAGATAGTGAGAGAGAAGATAATATCAAGAGAAACAGAGAGGGACAGAAATACCCAGCAAGACTGAGAGGGAGACCCAGGCGGAGCTAGAGGGCCAATGCAGGAGCCTCAGGGGATCCCCCTCCCCCAGGCTACCCAGGGCTGGTCTCTCCCTGTATCTCTTCCTCTCTTTCTGACAGGCAGTGGGGGAAGGGGGTCAGTTCCTCTTTCACTGGAAGGAAAAAAGTCCAGGCTCCAGTAGCTGTGAGGGGGCCCTGAGGGGGAGGGGCCCAGGGACACCCAACCCAGCCTGGGCTACCTAGGAGCCTAGACCTCCTCCCCCTCCCTCCCCAGGGGGCAACATGAACCGGAAAGAAAGCAAGAGGTGAGGGGATCCCCTAGCCCCTGCCCCTCCTTCCTTACTGACTCCCTTCCTCCTATTCTCCAGGCCCCTCCCATTCTCTTTATATCTGTCTCTTATTGGGGGTGGGGGGATTATAGGGAGGATGGATGGGAGGGAAGTGATCTAGCCAAGGATATGTAGAAAACTGGGTTGCTTAGACGTTTAGGGTCTTGCGTTCTTAAGGGAAGGATGAAGAGGAGAAAGAGAGGGTTAAATTGTATGCTTAAGGAACCTCCCAGTTCTGACATTCTCTCTTCTAAGATCCTTTCCAGTGCTACGATTCTGTGTTCTAAGGAAATCTTCTACCTCTGATATTCTCTTCCAGTTCTGACCTTCTGCGTACTAAGAATTTTCCAACTCCATGGTTCTGAGTCCTAAGAGTACTCCCAGCTCTGACATTCTATGCTTTATATTCTAAGAACCGTCGCAATCTTCCCTTCCCTTAGGGAAGAAGGAGCTCTTCAAGTCATTATTCTGGGGAGAAAGTCAATCCAAAGTGGTGTGGGAGGAAGAGATCAGACACTTGGGTCCCCTCTAGAGTCCTATTCCTCTAGGCTGCAGGCTGGGGTGCAGTACGTGTGGGTTGGCCCACTCTGATCTTGGGCAAAGCATTCTTCTTTTCTGGGCTTCAGTTTTCTCCTCCATAAAAAGAAAGTGGATGACTGAAATGATCACTAAGGTACCAGCTAATGCCAGAACGATGAATGTCACCCAACCTGTGTATTCTTGTGTCTGTCTGTCCAAACCCAACAATGTAACTGTGTAACTGTGTCCCTATCTCTCAGCAACTGTGTTTAACATTGTAACTATCTCCATGTGTAACTTTATGTCTCTATCTCTGTAATTGTGTATAACATTATAACTCTGCACCCCTAGTATAACTTTGTATCTGTCTGTGTAACATTGAAACTATCTCTGTAACTGTCTCCATACTTTGTGTCTTTGTCTCTGCAACTGTGTATAACATTGTAACACTATCTCCATGTGTAACTTTCACACTCTCTGTCTCTACTGCCTATTTATTTTTCTATGTAAAAACATAAATCTCTATGTGTTTGTATCTTTCTGCAACATTTGAGGATTTTGTGGGTCCCTCTGTGTATACCTATGCGGAGCACTGTGTCACTCTGTATCTCTTGTAATGCTATTATTTATAACCCTGTCTCTGAGTGTAACATTGTGGCTGTGATACCTCCTGTCTCTGATGCCGTTTTGCTCTGTGTGTGTGTATGTGTGTGCTCAGCTCACACTGTAGGCTTGTGATGTAATGAAAAGATCCCTAGATTTGGAAAAAAAGAGGGGGGGAACCAGATTCAAGCCTCTTATCTTTTCCTTGAGCTCATTATGTCATGTGTTGGGGCCTCAATTTCCTTATCTGTAAAATGAGGAATTATAGACCTAGAAGGAACCGTAAACATCATTTGGTCCAACCACCTCATTTTAAAGTTTCTTTTTGGGGGGAAGGAGGGAGATAATTGGGGTTAAATGTTATATGTCAGCTAGTATGTGTTATGTGTCTGAGGCCAAATTGGAACTCAGGTCCTCCAGACTCCAGGGCCGGTGTTCTATCCACTGTGCCACTTAGCTGCCCTGCAACTGCCTCATTTTATAGATGAGGAAACTGAGGTCCCAAGAAGTTAAGAGGTTAGCTCAGTGTCACACAGGTGGTAGTGAATCTGGGATTCAAACACAGATCTTCTCACTTCACATCTGCAGCTCTTTCCACTCAATCATGCTGGTTGGCTTCGTTGTAGAGGTGGGGGCCTAAGGGTGTGTATTACTTCATATGTGACTAGGCATGGTTGTTTTCTGATTTAGTTTGGCTGAATTGTTTTTTCTTTCCTCTTTCTTATCTTTGCTCCAGGGGAATGTTCTGTGGGGGTGGGGAATGAAGGTGATACAGAAACAAAAGATCTTTCTCTTTCATTTCTCTCTGTTTATCTCTCTATCTCTCCATCTGTCTGTCCATCTCTATCTGCATCTCTATCTGCTGCCTTAAAGTTCACCAAGTCTAACCTAGTCTCTGTCTCTAATGAGGAGGTTACGCGTGGGGAACTCTAAGGCAGCTTCAAGGTCTAAGTCCTTTGATTAAAATCCTCTCTCTCACACCAGCTATGTGAACTTCCAGAAGTCATACAGCTTCTCTAGACCTCAGTTTCCTTTCCTGTAACATGAGGCTGCTATTCGTACTTTCCACCTTCCAGAATTATTGTGGAGGAAGCACTTAATGACCCTGATGTCATTTTAGAAATGAGTTATTATTATCACTCTGTGTCATTCATATCCATCTGTCTATGTTGGTATGTTTGTCTCTTTCTGCCTGCTTCCCTCCCACCCCACCCCCACATCCAAGGATGCCCCCAAAATAGTCTCCTCTACTCTTGGAAAACCACTAGGTCCCAAGGGGTAGGGCAAGAGAAGAGTCTAGCATGCCTGGGTTTCTAGGGCTCCCCCCAGGGCTGGAAACTCCAGGTTGCTAGGGACCTCAGGGAGTGTGACAAACAGCTCTTGGGCTGGCTGGGTCTCTTGAGCCCTGGTTTTTACCAGGGCTCCTATCTCCTCTGAGGGAGATGGGCCAGGACCAGGGACAGGGAAAGACCTGCCTGGCAGCAGGTAAGAGAAGGGCAGCAAAGTAGGAAAGGACTTTAGTACTCCTCCTTCTGCTGGAGGAAGTGGAGGAACCAGGCAGGGGAAGGGGAAGGAGCTGAGGCTCTGGGCCACTCCCAGCTGCCTGCACACCCTAGGACTTGGTGTGTGTGTGGGGGAGGAGTTGCTGTACATTGACTAAAGGCCTCAATATGGATTCATTTGTAAGAGAAAACTTGTGAATATTTCCTTTTCCTCTGGTTCCATCTTTCCTTCTTTGTCCCAAGAGACCTGGATTTAAGTCCTTGCTCAGCCTCATTATGACCAAAGACCTCCCTTCTCTGGGTCTCAGTTTCCTCATCTGTAAAATGACAGATTTGGTCTAGATAATTTGTCCCAGCTTTAACATTCTGTGATCACTCTCCATAACTATCTTTTTTCATTACTTTCCTTGTATTTCTACCCCACCTTCTACATCTTTTCTGTCCTTTCTCTAGATCTGCTCTGTCTTTCCTTCTTTGTCCTTTTCCCTCTCCCCCTCCATGCTGGGTCTCATAAGTTCCCCTCATCCCTGGGTCTCCCCCCACCCCAATTCCCCAGAGGTCCCTCTGTTCCATGCTGGATGGTCTATTTTTAACCTTTCCTTGAAGCTATCTCAGCCCAAGGGACTCAGTCCAGCTCAGAGAAGCCTGGAGTCAGTGACTGAATACTCCCTCATCCCCATTCCCTACAGCTGGCAGCCCAGATGCCTGGAATCCTGCTAACGGGGAGACTGGAAAATAAGACATCTAGACCTCCCCAAGTCTCACCCTATCTGAGGACTCTATTCACAATAGTTGAGGGGCGATCCTGGGTTGTGTGTGGGGGTGGGGTGTAATCTTGAGAGTGTGTCTGAAGTAAGTGATGCCTGGAGCAGCATGGACCTGTGAAATGGAGGCAGGGCTTAGGAGACACCCTGAACTGAGCCTGGAGTTATGGAGAGATAATGGGGTGCTGTAACACTGGGGTTCTGCCTGCAGGAAGGGTCACTTGGAATGCTTGGGAACTGCACCGAACCGGGGGAGGGCCCGCCAGGGCCGGAGGCACATGACTTGCCCCAGCCCCCGGGAGATCACCAAGGTCATGGCCTCCATGACACTGGGACCCTTCAGCAGAGGCTGCAGCCTGGATGAATTACTGGAGAAATGCATCCATTCCTTCGGTAAGTCCCCAGTGCTGCACTTGCAATATGCAGCCCCATACCCTTCCCTCCCACACCTGTTCTCTAACCAGGCCACCAGATGGTGCCACAGAGCATAGACCTGGAGTCAGGAAGACCTTTGTTCAAATATGACCTCAGACACTTTTTAGTTGTGTGTGGTCCTGGGCAAGTCAATTAACCTTTGTTTGCCTCAATTTCCTCATCTGTAAAGTGGGGATAATAATAACACTTACTTCCCAGGATTATTGTCAGGATCAAATGAGATAATAATAGTAAAGTGCTTAACACAGTGCCTGGCACATAGCAAGCACTATATAAATATTAGGTATTATTATTTTTATTGTTGTTGTTGTTGACCACTGACCCTTGACCGTTGGTTACTAACTATAGAACTCCTAGTCCTCTGATCTTTGACCTGCCAGCCTCCAATCCCTGCCCCTCTGATGAAAGTGTCAAACTGTGGGTTGATGGACAGTCCCTTGGATTCAAAGTCAGAAAACCTGGATTCTAGTCCTAACTCACCGTGTGGCTAATGACAAGTGCCGTCCCTCTCTGAGCCTTCGTGTCCCCACTTAGACAATGAATGATGGGACTTGGCAATGATCTTTAAGTAGGGCACCCCCACCCCAATGAGATGCCTTGTGTTCTTAGACTCTCTCCACCCCCATCCCTCTCACCCCTGACACAGACACAGCTGGCGGACTGTGCCGAGGGGACCACATGCTCAACATGGCCTTGACCATGCACAGCTGGGTGCTGTCCTCAGCTGACTTTGCCCGGCGCCTGCTCAGCATATATCCTCCAGGGGAGCAGTGGGAGAAGTGTAAAGGGAGGTGTGGGGTGGCCATGACCGAGGTGGGGGGGGCGGAAGCTGCCATGGGAAGACCCTTAACAGACCCACGTACCAGGAGGCCAAAGGAGATCGACAAGAGCAGAGAAGGCTGCAGATCTGTAACCTAGTCAGGTGAGGACCCCTTCTTTCCTATAACCCAGGACTAGGGCAGACTCTGGCCACTGGAGGTATCCCCAATCCCAGAAAACTCCCCCAACATGCCTCAGCACAGAGCCTGCTCCACTAGACTAAGTCCTAACCTTCCTCCAAGAGATAGCCTATGTGTCTAATCAGCTGTCAGAGACACCTCCCCCAGCCCAAGATTCTCTAGCTTTAAGCCTCTGGCCCTTACTTTCCTCACCTGTCAAATCAATGTGAACAGACTAAATGAGCCTTCCAGGCAGCAAGAAATCCTATAACCTACATTGCCAGCTCCCAGAAATGCCCTCTGCCTCCCTCCCAGAGGTCCCCCAGATTTGACTTCCTCCGCTTACCCGCTCCCTCAGGTACTGGATGGGCCAATACCCCGAGGCCCTGCACCTGGAACCCCACCTCGATGAAATCATCAGCAACTTCTGGGAATTGGTGGAGCAGGAGGGCAATGCAGCCCCGAGATGCCTCGAGACCTCCACTGGGAGGTGAGGGATTTGTCACTGTCCACTCTCTCCTTCTGGTACCCCAGCCCTATCTGCAGTGTCTCTTCCACCTATTTTTTCTGTCATCACTCCCTTATGTTCCTTCTCTCTGAATCATCTACCCTTTTGCCTCCTCAGCCTGAGTCCCCCAGAGGGACCTCTCCCCCCATCAAACAGCCCAGGGCTGGGGAAGAAACGCAAGGTGTCGCTCATCTTTGACCACCTGCAGACAGGGGAGCTGGCAGAACACCTCACGGACCTAGAGTTCAGGGCTTTCCGGGCCATCACGGTGAGGTCCTACAAACGGATGTGTCGGAAGGAGGGAGAGAGGAAGAGAGAGGCCCTTGCCCTGCTCACATGGACCTTGAGAAAGTCTATTATAGGATAGAGACAGAGGGGTCCTGAAGTCAGAATTGGAGGCCCTGGAGGGATTGGAGGATCCTGAAACAGAGCTTTGAGGGGAAAAAAGCTAGCTAGTGATTCAGGGCTGGGGACAAGAAACAAGGGCACCCAGTGGTCAGACCTGGGTGGGCCCAGGACTCAGATTCTAAGTAAGAACTAGGGGCAGAGGCAGAGGGGAGCAGGTTTAACAAAATTCTAGAAGGCAAGAACTAGGTCCCTTTGTATCCAAAGCCTTATGCCTTGATTAGCAAAGTTTGTTGGATGAAGGAATGATTTGGATACTTGAAACCTAAGACCAGGCTGTGAGGGAGGTAGAGCTTGGGGTAGGGGGTAGATGATTAGGTTCAGAGCTAGGCCTGTCAGGGGAGAAGATGGGGGAGCCAGGTGCTTTTCCTCCTGGGAGTGAGGAGCTGTGAAAGGGTCAGGAATTTGGTCCAGATGTCCTAGACAGAGGCCTAGATGAAAGCTTGGGTCTGAGACTCAGCTGGGAGGAGAGACAGGAAGCTCCAGTGGTCAGGGCTTGGGGCCCAAGACAGCTCCGGTGACTTGTACCCTGAGACCTGGCTGTGGAGGTCCCTGGGGAGTTTGGGCTGGGGAGAGGGCTAGTGGTTCTAATGCTTATGTCCTGAGACAGGGCTATGAAGAGGGGCTGACATCGGGTGCTCCACTTCTCTACTTTTGAGCCTTCGGGGCAGCTCTGTGTCTGTGGCCAGGACTCAGGACATTCCTAAGCATCTCTCCCCTCTCCCTAGCCTCAGGACCTGCGCGGCTATGTCCTCCATGGCTCAGTACGAGGCTGCCCAGCCCTGGAGGGCTCTGTAGGCCTCACCAACAGTGTGTCCAGATGGGTACAGGTCATGGTCCTGAGTCGACCCAGCCCATCTCAGAGAGGCCAGGTGCTTGATAAGTTCATTCATGTGGCCCAGGTGAGATGTGGGCCCCCAGCCACCCTGTCCTCCAAAGCAGCAGCATCCTAGGCTGTATCCCAGGCCCCAGCTCCATTTGGCCAAGAGCCAGGTTTGGGGGCATCCCTCAGATGCTTTTGACTTCCTATTGACCCCAGCCCCTCCTAACTCTATGATAAGTGTTCATAGAATCACAGATTTAAAGCTGGGGGCGGGGGCGGGGATAATCTGGTCCAGTCCCCTCATTTTACAAATGAGGAAACTGAGGCCAAGAGAGAGGGATTCTGGCCCGAAGTAGCACAGGTGACTGTCCCACTTGGTCACACAAGTGACACAGAGGCAGAGTTGGAGTGTTCATTGGGCTTTTCAGTCACGTCCATCTCTATGGACATTGTCTATGGGGTTTTCTTGGCAAAGATGCTGGAGCAGTTTGCCATTTCCTTCTCCCGTGTATCTCCTTTTAACAGATGAGGAAGTGAGGCAAATAGGGGTTAAGTGACTTGCCCAGGGTCACATAGCTAGTGTTTGAGGTCACATTTGAACCCAGATTCACTACTTTCCAAATATAGTACACTTCCCACCATTGGGGGGGGCCCAGGATGGACTCGCCCCTCCCCCCACCCGTGTGACTCCCACAAACACCTGCCTGACTCCCCGTCCTGTCTACACATGGACCTGACCCTCCCCTGAGTCGGTGCCCATTTATGTGGCACTTTCACTCCTCCCTTCAGAGGCTGCGGCAGTTGCAGAATTTTAACACGCTCATGGCGGTGACTGGTGGCCTATGCCACAGCGCCATCTCCCGGCTCAAGGATTCTCATGCACAGCTGAGCCCCGACAGCACCAAGGTGAGCCAGCCAGACCGGCCCCCAGGATAGCCTCTCTGCCCCCCTTCTCTTCCTGAGCACAGAATGCCCGACCTTGTGTGCCCCTGGCCTCCCCCATCTGACCCACAAAGAGTCTGGGGGGTCCCTCTCCATCCTTTTTTATTTCCCAACTGCTCCTAATTCACTGAGCAACCCTGGCCCAGCCCTTTCCCCTCTCCTGGGCTCAGTTTCCCTCTTAGTAAAAGGAGGTGGCATCCTTTCCCCTCTCCTGGTCTCAGTTTCCCCCTTACTGTAAAAGGAAGTGGGTGGTCTCTGAGGGTCCTTCCTGGGTCCTCAGGCCCAGGGGATGGGATTCTTCCAGCTCTGACCTCTCTCTTATCCCTGCCATGCCATCTTGTCCTGTCCACTTTCCTTCTCTCTGCTTCTTTCTCCTCCAATGCTTCAGACCCTACTGGAGCTGACAGAGCTCCTGAGCTCCCACAACAATTACGCTCTCTATCGCCGAGCCTGGGCTGGCTGCTCAGGCTTCCGCCTGCCCATCCTGGGCGTCCACCTGAAGGACCTCGTCTCGCTGCACCAGGCGATGCCCGACCACCTGCCGGATGGGCAGCTTCACGTGGCCAAGCTTAATAGCCTCTATCTTCGGCTGCAAGAGCTCAGGGCTCTCCAGACCCAGAGTCCACCTGGCAGTGCCAGCGAAGACCTGCTGCATCTGCTCACGGTGCAGGAAGACTGGGGTGGCAGAACTGAGGGCCCCTCCCTTTTCCTCACCTCAGTTTCCCTGCTAGTAGAAAGGAGGGAGGGAGGGAGGCTAACTCCCATGCAAATGCTCTTGCCTGTATGGTCGGCACCAGCACAAGAAAACAGTATGTTAAAAAAAAAAAAGAAGGGGGGCTAATGCTGGAGGTACAGTGCAGTGGGGAAAACCCCTGGGCCAAGTGGCTAACATCAGCTCTGCCCCACCACCTGGGGCAAATCCCTTCCTCTCTACGGATGTCAGTCACTTAAGCATGAGGCAGGGAGGGGTGGACAGGAAGCAAGGGGGCAGAGTAGGGTCTGAGGAAACAGGTCTGGGGGACCTGAGGGGCTCAGCTCTGGGCAGAAGGGCACAGTCTATGATGCCTTCTCTTCTCTCCTTCAGCTGTCTCTGGATCTCTTCTACACAGAAGATGAGATTTATGAACTTTCCTATGCCCGGGAGCCCCGATGTCCCAAGACTCTGGTGAGAACTGCCCCCCACACAGAGGCATCCTAAACCTCTGAACTGTAAACCCCCTCTGGCTTTGCCGTCCGGGCTAATGTTTCCCCGTGTCTCTCTCTGTAGCCCCCCTCCCCCTTCAAAGCACCGCTAGTAGTAGAGTGGGCTCCTGGAGTAGCCCCCAAGCCTGACAGGACCACTCTGAGCCGACACGTGGAACAGCTGGTGGAGGTGAGGAAGCCTGCGCGTGTGTTGGGGGGAGAGCAGGTAGCAAAGGCGGTGCGTTCAGGTTGACCCCCTGGGTCCTTTCCTTCCACAGTCTATTTTCAAAAACTATGACCCAGAAGGCCGGGGCACTATCTCTCAAGAAGACTTTGAACGTCTGTCCAGCAGTTTTCCCTTTGCCTGCCACGGCCTCCACCCACCCCCTCGACAGGGGTGAGCAGCACACACCAGGGTCCCTGAAAGGGGCTGGGGGGGACAGCTGCAGTCCTGGGTCCTCGGGGAGGGGTAAGGACTGGGGGCCCTGAATATGAGGGACTCTCATGCCATGTGAGGGAGGCTGGACCTTGGGGTCCTTGAGGGGTACCAGGGCATCTAGGTCCAGGGGACAGGGGTAGGAGAGCCAGAACCCCGAGACCTTTTTTGCCTTGACTTGTCCAGTGATGGTCCCTTCAGCCAGGAGGAGCTGACAGCCTACCTGCTTCGGGCCAGCGCCATCTGCGCCAAGCTGGGCCTGTCATTTCTACACCCTTTCCACGAGGTCACTTTTAAGAAGCCCACATTCTGTGGCAGCTGCAGCGGTTTTGTAAGCACCTCTCCCCCTTCTCCCCTGGGTGCCTCACTCCCTGCCCCACTTTTTTATAAGGCTGAAGGTGACCAGTCCCTTCCACTGGGGACTAGGGACCCCAGGTATCCTCCTTCCTCCCTGCCAGTCTCCTCCCCCTGGTCTCCAGCCCTAATTACTAACTTGATTGACAAGTCCCTCGTTTCAAGCCTGTTTCCCCATGGGGAAAATGAGTAAGTTTGATCACATGCTCTTTAAGGACGCCTCAGACTCGAGTCCCCCTGCCCCAAATCTCCTCTGAGGACCTCAGTGTCCAGGCCCCGGGGGTCCATTGCCACTGCCCTCTTAAGAACTGGGCACTTGGCTCATCACTCTCCCTGCCTAAAACAGCCAAAATAAACTTAAAAGCCCATAGCTTCTGTTGGCTAAAACGTTAAAATGACGGTGCAGGAGGCAGAGAAGGCTAGCCTTGGAGCCAGAAAGATAGGAAATAAAGGCCTGCTTCTAACACGTGTTGGCTGAGTGACCTTGGGCCTGTCACTGATCTGTCACTGTTCTTGACCATGCTCTAACAAGGCTCTACTAAGACACTCGACGGGTATCAGCCTGCCTGGTAGAAGGCGCTCCATAGAGAAAGGAATCCCAGGGCCGGTTCTTCCCTCTTAAAAATGCATGAAGTTGGACCAGCAGGCCAAACATCCCAAGCCAGAGAGTTAAAAAAACAAAACTCAGCCCCCTGCGCAGTCCTTCCCCCACCCCCTACTCCCCACCCCACGCTCCATTTTCTCTCTCCTCAGCTCTGGGGAGTCACCAAGCAGGGATACCGCTGCCGGGGTGAGTGATTGGGGGGTGGGGAGGAAGCGGGACACTTCCGGGCCCCACCCCCGCTGACCGGCCCTCCTCCCCACTCCCCCAGACTGCGGGCTCTGTTGTCATCGCCACTGCAAGGACAGAGTGGAGGTCGAGTGCAAGAAGAAGGTGGGAGCTATCTCTCCTGGGCTCCTTCCCCCACAGGAAGTCCCCTCCTCGACTGGTGAGGCTCCCCGTGCTTGGACCTTGGGAGTGGCAGGAACTGGACCCTTGGACCCTGGGAAGGGAAGCAGGGACTAGAGGGCTGCAGGGGGGATCACAAGACCCCACTTTCCCCCTTTTCAGGTTCTGAAGAGAGTTCCCCTTCCCCATCACCTCCTGGGACCCAAAAGAGAACCCATCTTCGTCATGCCTGGACCCAAACTGAGTCTCCCCTGGATGGGTCTGCCTCCGACAAGGCTCCTACCTCTGTGCTATAGGAGACACAGCTGGTAAGAAGGCAGAGGAGACAGGGGGATGGACAGACAAGCTCGGGGTGGGCATGGAGATCCCAACCAATGCCAACATCCTCGGGTGGAGTGCCTGTGCCCTCAGGGCCTTCCATGTGCCCACAGGATCACAGACTGCCAGTGTTGGAGAATTCTAATATGGAGCTGGGTGGTGCTGACTCCAAGCTTAAGCCAGTGACTTGGGAGACCCCTACTCCTTAAAGCCCCAGCTTTGCCCTCCCTCTCCCCCGTTCTGCTCCGGGCACAGGCAACAACATGGGATACAGATATTGTAAATTAAATCTATTTTTCCAGAGAACTTGGCTTTGGTGGGAATGGGAATGGGGGAGCTGGATGCAGACCCTGGGGTCCTTCACCGCCCCCCCCCCAGTGACAGGGCTCCAGATGGCCCCGATGGGTGGCAGCATCCTGTTCACCGTCTCTTTTTCTTCCGTCCCCAGCGCTGGTGCCCAGCCTCCCGACGGCTCTGCCAGCTGGGCATGGGGGCCTCCAGCTCGTTGGGCCGGCCCCCTCTGTCAGCGACTGGGCCCATCAGCACCTTGTTGATGGGGCAGCAGGTGGTCAGACGGGCCGCCCGGCCAGAGGCTGGGACCAGTCGGGAGAGGTCAGCCCGGGAAGCCAAGACATGGGCAAGGGAGATTTCAGACTCGGGGGTCAAGCCCTGACGTAGGGGCTTCAAGACGTTTGTCATGGCAGTACCCTGGGTCTGGGGAGAAGAGAAAACAGGCTGGGAGAGCAACTCTAGTGGCCCCAAGCTTTAGCAGCACAGCTCCTTCACCAGCTCAGGACATGCCTCACTATATGGCATTCTGGACCTCAGTTTCCCCATATGTAAAATGCAAGGGAGAGTCAGATGAGCTCTAAGGTCCCTTCGAGTTCTTCCATTCTAAGAATCCAAGACTCTAAGGCTGTTTCAGTACAAGCTCCAAGCGCTCCTCTTTCTGCCCTCCCTGCTACCCACCTGGGCCCGCTCTGTCCAATGGAAGGCAGATGCTGTGAGATCCAGCCTGGTCAGCATGAGGCGACGGCGGTAGCAATACTGATCCCGTAGGCAGCTGGAGAGGGTACTCAGGGCCTCCTAGGCCAGGGAATTGTACAGTCACCCCTTAGCTCCCCAAACCCCACGTGCCCAGATCCACTACCTTTTCCCCTCCCTGGTCCTAGAAAGGGTATGGGGGGGGGGGACACAGGGAATCTCTCATACCCATCGAGGAACATCCAGAGGCTGAGTGAGTAGGGGGTCCAGGTGTCCAGGGGGCAGTGAGGGAAGCAAATCTGAGATCTAGAAGTGGGGGGAGGAAAGGAAAAACAAGGGGAGAAGGATTCTGCCAGGCTCTCTCTTTCACATGATATTTCCCCTGTGCGTCCTCTAATGCTGCTACTGAGGAGACAAGGAGAAGAAAGCTGGCCCCCAGCTGTAGATTACAGAATTTGGAGTTGGCTAGAGATAGAATCTAGTTTATTCTAGCTGAGTCCTACCCGGGGAAATGAGGGTTGAGGGTTGGGGGTGGGCAGAGAGGAAATGATAAAGTGGATACGGAATGTATGGATTAGGGGTAGGCTGCCTAGAAGGGGGGGAGGTCTGTGAAGAACTGGGTAGGAAAGGAGATTGGAGGGGCAGAGAGGTGGGAGAAGAGGGAGTCACCGAAAGTTCTCCTCAAGTCAGGAAGCTTTCAGAACGTGTCCAAGAGGCGAGGAAGTCCCTCACCTTTGCATGGACATCTCTCAGCAACCGGCTGGCTGGGGTTCCTGGCTCCGGCTGGGGCATCCCCAGAGCCTGGAGAGTCAGGGTTAGCTCCCCCTGAGCTTTCTCCTGTGCCTCAGCATGGGAGGGGTCAGGTGGGCTGCGGAGACTCAGGAGGTGAGTTGCCTGGAGCTCTGAACAGAGGAAGCCTGAGAAGGGAACAGAGAAAGGATGGCGAGACGTAGAAATGGCACGGAAGGGGTTGCAGAGGAAAGGCACTGACTCTCTTCCTTCTGGCCCCGCCCCTGAGTTACAGCCCTAACTCCTCAGTTCCATCCGGGTGCTCTCAGATCCATATCCCCTTTTGAATTCTTAGCCTGCCCGGGCCTCAGCTTCTAACGTCCCAGCCCCTGCCCCCTCTGCAAAGCCCACCCGAGGACTCCCTCCCCTCTCAGTCCCTGTGCCCCTTCTAAGACCGCCAACCCTTGCCATACCACCCCAGGGTCTGAGCCCGCCCCGTCAGCGTCCCAGCCTCCAGACTCTAAACCCTCCAGTCTCAACGTCTGGTCCCTCCCAGCGTCTGAGCCCGCCCCCTCTCCACGCCGGCCCCGCCTC
>NW_020950600.1:1007627-1025853 GCF_900497805.2 Vombatus ursinus | reverse complement strand
CGCCCCCTCTCCACGCCGGCCCCGCCTCTGCGCTTGACCCCACCCCCGCCCTCACGCAGCAGGCTCAGGCGGCTGCGGGGGGTCCGGAGCCGAGCTGTGGGGTTCCCCGTTGTGAGGGCCCGGTCCGGGCAGTGCAGCTCCCGTAGCAGGCCGCTCAGCTCCAGAAGGAAGCAGTCCTCCGTTTCGGGGCCTGCGGGGGAAGGGGCGCTGAGTGCTGGGGCTGGGGCCGGGCCCACCCCGTACTAGCCATCGGGACACGCTCCCACCGGTCCAGGGGCGGGCCCCGCCTCCTCCCGGGCCCGTCCGGACCGGCGGGCTCCGCTCACCGTCTGCGTCTCCGGCGTTCAGGACCGCCCCTTCCTTCAAGGCGCCCAGCGCGCCGAGCTCGGCAGCCAGACGTGCACACAGGGCTCGGAAGTGGGCGCACGACACTCCGCGAGCCACGGCCTCGGCTAGCCTGGCGCCCGCCTCCGCCTCCGCCCAGGGCTCCTTCCCCGGGGAGCCAACCTCGCACCTGCCCCGGGGAGGAGGCGGAGGTGAGGCGGGGCCGGCTCTGGCAGGTGCCCCAGGCCGCCCGTGCCCACCCTGAGCGCGCCGCTGCCCAGCCCTTACCCAAGGGCCCGCACGGCCCGCGCCAGCCAGGCCGCCTCCTCCAGGCTGTCCGCCGGCGGCGACTGTTCCGACGCCGCCATGCCCCAGGCCGCCGGCCGGTCCAGGGCCCTCCCTCCCAGAGAAGCCACCTTTGAACGGCTGGCCCCGCCCCCGGGCCGGCGGCGGCTGCGGCTGCGGCTGCGGCTTGGGAGCCTCCCAGCTCGGGGGCGGGGCGGGCCTCACCGGGCCCCGCCTCCTCATTGGCTCTCCCCGCCGGGGCGAGCCTGCAGGTTCGAGGCCGAGGGGGCGTTCGTTTCCATAGCAGCCGGAACCCAGGCGAGGGAGCGTTCGTGACTGGTGGAAGAGCCCAGCCCGGTCGTCGTGACCTCAGCGTGTGTGTGTGTGTGTGTGTGTGTGTGTGTGTGTGTGTGTGTGTGTGTATGTATGTGTGCGTGCGCGCGCGCGCGTGTGCATACATGTACTCTTGCCTCCCTCCCCTCAACCGATCCCCTAGTACTCCAGAGTCCGTTCCCACTCCTATGGATCTGAACAGGCAGAAGTTCAGTGCAAAGAGCGCTGCATTTGGAGTCAGAGGCCCTGGGTTCGAGTAATAACAGTAATGACTAGCATTTGCACCGAGCTTTAAAAATATTCTTACAAATGATAGCTAGCATTTATATAGCGCTTTAATGCAATATATCTTATCCAACAATCCTGAGGGAGATGCTATTATAACACCCATTTTGCAGACGGGCAAACTTGCCCAAGGTCATATAACTAGTTAGTATCTGAAGCTGGCGCTGAACTCGGGTCTTGTCGAGGGCAGGCCCAGTATTCTTATTCACTGTGACATATAGCTTGCCTGCTCTTATCTCCTACCTGTGTGTCCTTGGGCAGATGCTTTTCCTCTGGTCCTCAGTTTCCCTCTCTGTAAAAGGTGACCTCTGAAGCCTGTTGCGGTTCTAGATCCGTAACCCTGTCTCTCCCAGCCATGGAATTTCCCTCGAGTGTCCTTTGGCCTCCTTGAGTCAGGGCTGGCTCCCAGTGTGACCCCTGCCCTCACATTTTAGGCTATTCCTAGGTGTTCCCGTAGCTTGAGGAAGACCTCAGTATCTCTTGATAGGGCTATCCTACTAAGCATAAAAAAAGCAAAAGCCAGGCTGCGAGTGAATTGGCAACAAACATTATCTTGAATCTCCCTCAGGTTTTCTTCAGTTGGGGGGGGGGCCTGAGGTCAGGGAAGAAGGTACCCACACCATAACACCCTCCTCTTGCTCCATAACTTTGTCTCACATAAAAGGTGACAGACCAGAGAAGAGAGGTCCAGGCTCGGCTCCCCCATTCCTGGTGCAGGGAGATAGTAATGGGGAAGGGCGCTGGTCTAGACAGAGGAGAGAACTTTGACCCACTGTTGGGGTCCCAAGTCTGCTTAAGCCTGGAAGGGATGGGAGGGTCATGGATGACAGGTGGGTTAAGGCGGGGAACTGAGGCCTGGGGAGGTCCAGGGCAAAGAGAGGGTCCCACCTGTCCTCATAAGTAGATCCAGAGCACCCAAAAGCACACACACCCTCTTCTTTCCCCTGCCCCACTCCCCTTAAAAACGAGGTAGGTGAAGTCTAGAAATTTTCCCCTCTCTACAGCAAGAGGAGACCTAGGCACAGAGAGGGAGAAAGGTGGTGGGGAGAGGTGGGACTCAGGTGTCACTGTTTCCCGGGCTCTCCCTCCCTTCCCCCTCCCTCCCAATGGCCCGGAAGAGGAGTCAGATCTACAGATACTCTGGGCCAATCAGGGACGGATAGATCATTAATTTAAAGTACGGGCAAAGATGCTGGGATGGGGCGGGGCCAAGGTCTGAGCCCAAACTTTGGGAGGGATGGAAGGAGGGAGAGTGGCCAGAGCGTCTCCTCCGGCCCCTCTCCACCCACATGTCTGCAGCAATAAGGCCCGGGCCTGGGATAGTGAGAGCCGTGGCTCTTGGGTTGGGCAGGCCTTCCCAACCCTGACTGAGGCACAGTCTCTCTCCCTTTAGTGCCTGGATCTTGGCAGGCTCTGGAACCCGGAAGAGTAGGGAGGAAGAGGGGAGGGAGAGACTTCAGTCCCAACGTTTCAGCAGGCGCCCTTCCTCTCCTTTAGCTGTTTGCTGAGGGGCCACAGTCTGGGGGTCACATGGAGTTCTTCAGTTCAGAGGAGTAGGACCTTGGGGAGAGTGGGAAGGGATGTCCCCAGAGGTGGGGGAAGGAGGCGCTGGGTGGGCAGCAGCAGGCTATCACGGTCCCCATTGTCCACTGAGCTTTCTGGGAGGGAAGACCAGAGTACAGGGTAGAGAAAGATGCCTCCCGGAGGATGGAGGGAGCAAGGAGGGCACGAGCTGCTGGGGGCGAAGGGTCAACGATGGTATCTCAGTGGCCAGCCTTGGCTGGAGGCCAGGTGGGATCCGAGCTATCCCAGGGCTGGCCTCCGCAACTGCACGTCTGGGCTCTGGTGCTCCCCGCTCTGGCTGCCCGGGGCAGGGCTCGAACGGCAGAGCACCGCGGGTTGTGGGCCGCCCCATCGCGGCCCGAGGCCTCCCTCACCGGGCCGCCTCGTGATGGCCCCCACAGCCGGGGCAACCACAGCGTACCGCGGCCCAGTGGCAGGCGTGCAAGGGCGGGTAGCAGCAAAGGCAGGGCACTGCGAGGGAGAGCGCGGCTAGGGCCGCCCAGCGCGCAGCTGGGCGCGGGTGGCCTGGCTCACAGGCGCACGGGTCCGAGAAATCGCCTTCGGCGTCTGACAGGCAGTGATAAAGAAGGCTCTCCGCGCACCAGAGGCAACTGAGGCGGCGCACCAGCCGGCCCCCAGGGTCTGGGGCCTCGGGGCAGTGTCGCCCTCGCCCATCCGAGCCTCGGCGGAACAGGGCCCGGCAATGCACGCAGCGCACCGCGTCTGCAGCAGACGCCTCTTCCGCGAAGCCTGCAGTCACACGGCAAGACGGTGAGCCTTTGGCCAGGAGTTGGGCCGGAGTCGGTGTTGGGGGCGGCGGGGGTGGGGATGCCTGGGTCCTTGGCACTGTGGGGCTCACAGCCTGACCGGGGGGCGGTATGCTGCCGGCCTTGTCGAAGCGCATCACACAGGACACAGCCAGGGGCACAGGGGGCGGGCCAGCTCTCCGATAATCCTCGTAGCCTCGGCCCACCCAGCCGGCCATGGTTCCTGGGGCCTCCGGCCTTACCGGGAAGGGCTGAAGTTGCTGGAGTTGCGGGGGACTCTGGCAAATGGGATGAAGAAAATAAGGAAAGAAGAAGAAAAGAAAGAGAATGTACTGTTCCTCCAAGCCAAGCATTTCTTCCCCTGGACACTCAGGAAGTCCCTATCTTTCCTCTGAGACCCAGAGGTGGTACCAAGTGCAGCCATCTCCCTGCACCCCACCCCCCTCCATGTCCCAGGTGCCCTTGAGGGCAGCCTTCCAGGCCCTGCTTTCCTGGAACTCAGTCTACCCCTCTCCTCCCCCCCTCCCCCGCCCCCATACCCTGAGCAAATGGAGGGCTGGAACAGTCCCACCTGTGTGGGGGAAGGCCGGCGTTGGGAGGTCATGGCTGGGCCCAAACCAGATGACTGGCTAGTGACTATAGCTGGATCTGGAGGCCTAGCCTCTTGGCGGATGGAGCTGGAAGAAGACTGGCTGTTCCGGTGTGTCTGGAGAGGTATAAAGTAGGGAGCGGGGCGGATGTCTTCGGTGCTGGTCCACTCCAGCATCCCCCTTACTCTAGCCTCTATGGTCCTTTTCTGCCACCTCCCTGGGCCTCTGGATCCCACCCCTTTCAGTCCCTTGCCCAAGCTCCAGATTCCCCCATTCATACAGCCCCCTCTGCTTGAAGCATCCCAAGCCCATGGGATTCAGGCCAGACCCCATTTTGGTCACATCCCTATTTTCCATGCCCATCGATTTATCTGTCCCCAGCACTCAGTTTCCTTTTGTCCTGCAGCGTCCCAACCTCAGAATGACAGGGCCCCAGGGGTGGTGACTGCAGGCCTGTATGCAGGATCCTGGCTCTCATACCTCCTTAGAATCAGTCTCTCAGAAATAGATGGGACTTCAGGGACCTTAGAGGCTATATCTGATCCAACTCTTTTGTTTTACTGAGGAGGAAACCTAGGCCCAGATTTGTCCGTGATCAGAGAGCTACTGAGTGTCAGAGGTAAGATTTGAACCCAGGACTTCTGACTGCCAAGTCCACCACATGAGCCATAATGCTGTCTCTCAACCCCCTCATTTAAAGATGAGATTTTAACCTGAGGCCCAGAGAGTTACCGCTGGCCTCAGGTCACACAAGCTGTAAGCAGAAGAGGGGGCATTGAAGCAAGGGTTTCTGACCCCAAAGCGCTCTGATTCCACTTACATTGCCTCCCTAAATCTCCTTTTAGTCTTTGCTTGGATACCTCCAGTGACAGGGAGCACATCACTTTACATGGCATCCCCATTCCACAGCTGAGTTGAATGACTCTGTTTTTTAGCTCCCAATATAAGACTGAAAGTGCCCAATTCTGTAGTCTTGGACCACCAGGAGGGTGACTTCCTTCCATCATAATGGAATAGATGTTTTTAGAGCTGGAAATCATAACAGCTGACATTTCTAGACAACTTTGCACATATTTATCATTCAATTCTCACAACAACCCTGAGTGAGGGGCTCTTGTTATCTCCATTTTATAGATGGGGAAACCGAGGCTTGGGGCATAACGTGACTTGTCCAGGCTCTTACAACTAACTAGTAGGTATCTGAAGCAGGATTTAAACCCAAATCCTTGGTCTGAGTCCAACCTATTGCCTCTCAAAGAATCTTTTTTTTTTTTTTTTTTTTTTTTGGCAATTGGGGTAAAGTGACTTGCCCAGAATCACACAGCTAGTAAGTGTCAAGTGTTTGGTCTGAGGCCGGATTTGAACTCAGGTCCTCCTGACTCCAAGGCTGGTGCTCTATCCACTGTGCCATCTAGCTGCCCCCTCTCAAAGAATCTTGAAGACCATTCTTGTCAATCTCCTCTTATTTTATAGCTAAAGAAAGTGAAACCCTGCAAACCCAGAGGGAAGGATGAGAGGGTCACATGAGTGCCAGGCTGGAGGAGGGCTGGGAGACAGCATGGTACAATAGCTAGGGAACTGTACGTGGGATCAGATACTACCTTGGGCACTTAGTAGCTGAAGGACCTTCAGTAGGTTACTTTACCATCACCCTGAATTGGTTAGGGTCATACCTTACCCCAGGTGACTCAGCGCTAAGTGCTGGAGGATAAGAAGAAGGGCCAAACCTCTCTCAACTGTAGTTTCCTTCTCTGTGAAAGGAGGGTGTGAACTTGATGGCCTCCAAAATACCTTTGTGCTCTAAAACTACAAGAATATTAGCCAGCATTTACAGATATCTTATTTGATTCTCACAACAGGTCTGTGAGGTAGGTGCTATAATTATCCTTATTTTACAGCTGAGGAAACTGAGGCAGACACAGGAGAAGTGACTCACAGTGTCTGAAGACGTATTTGAACTCAGGTCTTCCTGACTGCAGGCACAGCCCTCTTTACACTGCGCCCCCTAGTGGCCGCTGATCTTATAGTTTGCTCTCAGGTTGGTGGTGGCAAAGCCAAGGCTCAAATGTGTGTCTTGTGATTCCATAATTAAATTTTTTTTCTCCACTCTACAATACTTCCCCCACCCCCACCCTTCCTGCCCCACCATTGTTCCTAGTTCTGACCCAACAGAACACTGCCATGATGATGACCTTTTTCGTATCTGAACACTAGGCTGATCTCTCACCTGATGTCTAAGTCTTTTTTTCAGACATTTTCCCAAGTTACTCACCTTGCGGATGGAGAGGACATCTGGGGGCTCCTGGGAGGTGTTGGAAGAAGAGGAAGAGGGTGAGGAGTGAGAGCCTGGGGGGAGAGAAAAGAGGATGAGACTGGAGTGGGGCACAGGGAGGGTCCTAACCCTTGCCTTCAATCCCATGGTAGGATCATAGCATTTGGAGCTGGAAGGAGGCTTAGACCCCTAGGTCCAACTCTCTTGTATAAAGGGGAAAATTTGGAAAGGGCTCAGAGCTCTCCAAGTGGATCTTAGATTGATTCAAAAACTGCTTCTTCTGGGTGATAAACAATAAGCAGAGTGGGGAGGAAGGAACAGTCCCAGTTTGTAAATTTTAGTTGGAGAAGGAATCTTCGGGACCAATAGCACACTTGTACAGTTGGGGGAAAGGCCCTCCCCCCTAAAAAGGAAAGGACAAATCAGGATTTGGTTTATATTCAGAACCAGCCAGGCTAGCACTCAGTGGCTAGGTTCCTGACGTGGGTATGGGGTGGAGTTTCTTTTACTGGCCCAAGCTCCCTAGTCCCTGGTGCCCCTCCACCCCCATACACTTGACTCGTTTCTTCCAGAACCCCTCTTTACTTCCTCTCCCCCCACATCTACCTTGGACCAGCTCTGCTAGGGCAGTCTGCATGCTTTTCTGGAAAGCGTCAGTGTCTGCTGGGCTCTGGAAAGTCAGGCCAAACTTGTGGTCATCCAGCTGCCAGTAGTGGAAGATGAGGTTCGCTTTGGTGTACACCAAGCCTGGCTTCAATGTGCACTTCAGGGCTCCAATGTGCATAGGAGGTGAAGGGACAGGTCCCTGGGAGGAGGAGGGGTCATGGTCCCCCACCACCTTGAGTCTGTGCTCTGCCACACTTGGGCCTTTATTTCTCTGACCAGGCTCCCACCACCATGGAACAACCTAAGTATACCTTCACCCAGCATTTTGTATTTTGGGGGTCCAAACCTGCTTTTATTGATGTAAGGTGCTCCCAGGGAGAAAACTCCCTCTAGCAATGCAGATCAGCACCTGAATTATTCCTTATAGTCTTAGATCATCATACTGCTTCTAAATATTTTCTCCCCAAATGGGTCATAGGTATTTCAAATACACTCTTGTGGACCATCAACAATCTATTCCAACATCTCTGACACACCCCAATCCAACATTCTAAATCCCTATGTACCCCTCAAAGATATCCCTAGAAAGGCCCACATTACCTTGAATGTACTTTGACATAATAAAATACCCCAAACATGCCACATCTTCATTCCAGCTTCTGGACACACTCAATTCATTGTACCATCCCAGACTCCACAAAACAGTTTTTAGTCACCCACCCTCAATCCCCAGCCTGGTCCCATATGTCTTTGTCAAGGTACCTTCTTGGCCCCCTCTCCCAGGGAAATTACGCATGCTTTGGTCCTAGAGGCACTCCCAACAGATAAGGTACTGGCTGCAGTGGGCCCAGCATATGCCCACCTGGCTCAGACTGCCTTCCCCCCCCCCCAACCAGAGTCAACTTGGGCCATCAGTACCACTCGAACCAGAACCACATACCTGTAGTGAGGGGGAGAGGGACAGAGGGTTCAGAATGTGCATTTCTCCCATCGTCCCTGCCTGTCCTTAATGGCTGCTGTCCAATCTCTCTTTCCCCTTTTGTAGCTAAACTCAAGAAGGCTGCCTACAAGATATTTCCTTTCCTCTCATTTCCTTCTTAACTCTCTACAGTCTGGCTTCCAAGTTCATCATCCAACCCAAACTCTGCCCCACCCCCCAAAGTTAGTGATGATCTGTTAAATGCCAAATGACAAAACTCTCTTTTCTCAACCCTTATCCTTCTTAACCTCTGCAGTCCTTGACCCTGTTCAGCCCTTTCTTCTTCTTGAGGGAGATCTCTTCTCCCTTCTCGCTCTCTGGGTTTTCAGGACACTATTTTCTCCTGGTTCTTCCCCTAACCACCTAACCACTTCTCATCCTCCATTGCTGAATCTTCATCCAGGTCAAGCCCACTAACCATCAGTGCCACCCCAGGGCTCAGTCCTTGGGCTCTCTTCACTTGGTGATCTCATTAGCTCCGATCGATTCAATCATCTCTGTGCTGATTATTCTCAAATCTATTTACTTAGCCTTAACCTTTCTGCTGACTTCCAGGCTTGAACCTCCTGGTGCCTACTGAACATCTCAAATTGGATGTCCTAAAGATCAGGGCTTCTTGAACTTTGTCCACGTGTGATCCCTTCTGTGCTTCTTAAACTCAGCATATCCAAAATAACTCATCTTTTAGCCCACCCCATCTCCTTCTTCCCTATTACATTTTTTTTTTGGTTAGGCAATAGGGTTAAGTGGGTCACACAGCTAGTAAGTGATCCCTATTACTTTTGATGGTGATCAGATTCACAACCTGAAGGTCACCCTTGGTTCTTCCATGGCTTTTCCTCTATACCAAGCTGCTAAATACTGTCAATGTAACCGTCACAACATCTCTTCTATATACCTCCTTCTTTCTTCTGATACTGCCACCAGCCTAGCACAAGCCCTCATAACTTCATGCCTGAACAAAATCACCTGCTGGTTGATCTCCTTACCATCATTTTATCTCCTCTCTAACCCCTCCTTCATCAGCTGCTGAAAGAACAAGTCTGACCATGCTACAACCCCTATTTAATAAACTCCAGGAGGTCCCAATCACCTCTGGGATCAAATATGAAATTCTCCATTTGGCTTTTAAATCTCTTTATAACCTTTCCCCCTTTCCAGTCTTTTGACGCCTTACTCTCCACCAAGTATTCTGTGATGCAGTGACCTCTGTTGTCTTTAAACAAGACATTCCATACATTTTTACTGATTGAACCCCATGCTTGGAATTCTCTACCTCCTGGCTTTCCTGGCTTCCTTCAAGTCCAAGAAAAAAATATCCTACCTTCTACAGGAAGCTTTTCTTTGTATTTCTTGGTCCTTGTACACTGCTGGACACATAGTAGGCACCTAATGAATATTTAATGACTGGCTGTCCCCTATTCACCTTCCCACTGCCATTTTCTCTACTCATACACTGCTCCTATCCCCTATTTCATCCTTTAATGCTCATCTCTCCCTACTTGTGGTCCCATCATGTTACACAAAGAGCTCCCCAAGGATCAGGGACCCAAAAGACCATCTAGTTCAACCTCTTGATTTTTTATAGACGAGGAAACTAAATCTCCCAGAAGCAATGACTCCCTCAGGGTCACACAGCTAGTAACTGTCAAGGCTGGATTTGAACTCAGAGCTTCCTGACTCCACCGTATGCAGAACCCTATCCATTACTTCAGCTAGGCTGTCTCTGTAGAGCCCGTGTCTTATTTATTTATTGTGTGGTGGAAAGCATGCTGGATTTGGAGTCTGTAGGCTTGGATTTAAGCCTCAGCCAGTAGACTGTGTGACCTTGGGCAAGTCTTTACTTCAGCTTCACCTTAGGATACTAATGCTTGCCAGGAGAGCTAATGCTTGTCAATACCATCCTACTGGGCTGTCCTAGTAGAGAGAAAAGTACTGTGTCAACCATAAAGAGTTAAGAATATAAACAAAAGACACCAATAACAACTTAAAAATGAATTGTTCTTCCTCTACCCTCTGGGTACTCTTTAAGGACTTGCACCCAGTCAGAGCTAGATTAAAGGTGGTTGAATTATTGTCTCCCTGTCCTGATGTGTGTCTGGAGGCTCAGAATGTTCTTCCCCCCCTCCCACCCAAATGTAAAATTGTTGACTCTATTTATGTCATCCTGCCTCATTTCCTCCCTATATCCACCACTCCTCCCTTTCCCTCATCCTGCTTCTTTTTTTTTTTCATGCTGCCCACAATTCCTAAAGGGACCCCATATATATTGTGGAGAACCCATCCCTCTTCATGTGTGGTTTCTGACTGCAGCCTTGAATCATTCAGGATACTGATGACTCCAATGATAAACTCACATTCCCTTAGCTCTTCATGATGGAGAATTCCCTTGGCCAAAGCCAATAACAAAACTTCTTTGCTCAGGTAAATAACTTAAGGAGTTTCCTGAGACAGGTTCTGGCTGGATTAGCATTTATATAGTGCTTTAAGGTTTGCAAAGCACTTTGCAGATATTTCATTTGGTCCTCACAGCAGCCCTGTGAGGTAGGTACATTTTACAGATGGGGAAATTGAGGCAGACCGAGGTTAAATGTCTTGCCTATGGTCACACAGCTAGTAAGTATCTGAGGCTGGATTTGAGCTCAGGTCTTCCTGACTCCAGGTGCATAACACTATCTACTGCACTGCTGAGGCCACTGGAGGCCCTTACAACTCCAAGGATGAAAATGAAATTGAAAAATTCGATGAAAATGGCTCCTGCATCTTTATATAACACCATAAGGCCTATGGAGTACCTTACTTCAGCCACCCTGAGAGGTGGGCTGTGCAAATAGTATTGTCTCCATTTTAAAGCTGAAGAAACTGTGGCTCAGAAAGTGAAAGTGAGCTAAGATCACACAGCTAGTGGCAGAGTTAAGCAGAGTTTTGGGGGATCCTAGTCTAGGGCTCTTTCCCCATTGCCTCTTCCACAGTCTATCTTGGGTCCCCTACTTATTTGAGCATATGTCATATTCCCCAACCCTTTGAGGGCAGAGACCACCATTTTACATCTCGATTTCCTTCTCAAAGAGCACAGGATATTGCACATGGACAGCTGTAGAGAAATGTTTGTGCAATCAAATTGGCTCTTTTCTCCCCAGTTGTGTATTTGATGGGAGCTCCCAGCTACAGTCTGCTCCCTATGTTGTCACCATTTTCGTTCTTCCTTGTTCTTCTTACATCAGTTTCCATTGCCCCTCTTCTGTTCATGCCCTTCCTTCTCCCCCATCCCATCCCATGTCCATCATCCTCCTTCCTTCCTCATTATTCTGATGATTTCCAACTTCCTTTCAGTTCTTATCCATTCCCCCTCCACCTTTTAAACACCTCCCAAGCCTCCTAACCCATCACCTCCCTTATCTTCCTTTCCTGGCCCTGAGCCTTCCTTCTCCACCCCTTTCTGCTCTCATCCTCCCATTCTCTTCTCCCAATCCTCACTTCTAGCAAATTTGACCTTAATCCAATCACTTTGTTCTCCTTCCCTGTTCCCTTCAATTAGAGAAAGAATTCAGGGGGGCATGGGGCAGCTAGGTGGCGCAGCGGATACAGCACTGGCCCTGGAGTCAGGAGGACCTGAGTTCAAATCCAACCTCAGACCAAACACTTGATACTTACTAGCTGTGTGACCCTGGGCAAGTCACTTAACCCCCAATTACCTAAAAAAAAAAAAAAAATTCCCCCGGGGGGGGCAAAGGAGCCTGAAATATAACAGGAGGATTTAACAAGGAGGGGAGGGGGGGAGAAATGGCTGGATTTAGAGTCAGGAAGACCTGCATTCAAATCTGGCTCTGCTACTTCTAGCTGTGTGGCCTTAGGCAAGTCACTTGACTTCTCTGGACTTCAACTCCCTAATCAGCGAAATCAGGATAAGAATGCCTAAAATATCTATTTCCCAGGGATGTAGCTCACTACTGAAGGACTTTGAATGAGGCTGCTAGGTGACACAACAGATAAAGCTCAGGAAGATCTGAGTTCAAATGCAGCCCCAGATACTTACCAGCTGGGCAAGTCACTTCACCACTGTCTGCCTCAGCTCCCACATGTGTAAAATGGGGATTATAATAGTGCCTATCTCCCAGGATTGTTGTGAGGATCAAATGAGATGACATTTGTGAAGTATTTTGTAATCCTTAAAGTGCTACAGAAATACTGGCTAGTATTATTTGTAAATCTTCAGGTGCTTTGTTCTTTTATTTCTTAAAACATGAATGATTATCAAATGACTGAAAAAAAAATAAAGACTCATATTGTGTACCACAGGAAATACCTCCCTCTCTGCCATGCAAGGCTTTGCTTTGGGGGTAGGAGTGGGGGGAGGCATCCCACCATGAAAGCTCAGAACCTTCTGTAGAAAACAATCTACCTGTCCTAGAATTTGTACACCCACCCAGGCTCAGGGTCCATCCTAGATATGCCTTGTCCTTCCTCTTTTGTCTACTTCCATAACATCCCCAAGTCCTGCCCCTCCCAACTCCCCTGAATACACAGTCAAATATACACTCAACAAAACCGAGTGACATACAAGTGTCACCCACACACAGGGTAATATGCAAACAGACACAGAATCACAGTACCACTGATATACAATTTTAAAGGTCATTTTTCATTGGTGCCCAACTCTCTATGACCCCCTTTTGGGGTTTTCTTGGCAGAGATACTGGAGTGGTTTGCCATTTCCTTCTCCAGCTCATTTTACAGAAGAGGAAACTGAGGCAAACAGGGTTAAGTGACTAGTCCAGGGTCACACAGCTAATAAGTATCTGAGACTGGATTTGAACTCAGGTCCTTCTTTCTCCAGGCCTGGAGCTTTATTCACTGAGCTACCTAGTTGCATCTGATATACAATTACATACACACAATTTTTACATGATGGTTGGCAATATACATACACACACATATGTACACATGTTAAGATTTGTAAAGGATTTTGCATATATTATAATTTCATTCTCACAACCATTTTGGGAGGGAGGTGCTATTATTCTTCCATTTTGCAGGGGTGAAAACTGAGGCTGAAGCAATTTACGTGACTTGCCCCGGGTAATATGGCTTATAAACGATTGAATCAAGATTTGAACTCAGGTCTTCCTGACTCCAAGCCCAGAGCTCTGTGCCACTTAGCTGCTTCATAACCACATACATTACCTATTACTCATCACTGAGATAAAAGAGACAATATTTATAAAGTGCTTCCCTAGTACATGGCACATAGTAGGTGTTTAATATTCCTTGCCTCCAGTTACTAGCACTCCCTCCCATCTCAAACAATTTATGTACTATATCCTTAATTATGTAGATATCACCCTTCAGTAAATTATCAGTTCCTGGAGGACCAGGGTTGTTTCCTTTTTATCTCTGTAACTCCAAAGCGTAGCACAGTGCCTGGCATAGTAAGCATAGCAAACTTTTTATAAATGCCTGCTGGATTTGGACCAAATTGGGACAGAGGTATATGCATGTGATAAAAGTGTTAATAAGAATTCTGATAGCAACTCTGATTCTTCCAGCACTTTTAAGATTTACAAAGCGCTTTCTTCACAATGGTCTTGTGAAGCAGGTGCTACAAATACTATTATCCTCATTTTACAGAGGAGAAACTGGGCCACAGGGCCCAGAGAGGTGGGCCATATGCTCTATGTCACATAGCCGTTCAATGGCAGAGGTTTAACTCAAAAACGTATCTGAACTAGGACTCTCTTCACTATCCCATGCACAGGCATAGTAACCCCAGAAGAGTCAGTTATTCAGCATTCAAGCATTTATTCAGAATGTAATATGTGCCAGGTATTGTACTGGAAACACACACACACACACACACACACTCACAATGTTACACATAGACACAGTCCCAGTTCCAGAGACACATATGTGGAATTAATAGACACAGTAAAAGAATGTCTGTCACTCTCATACAATGAGTGTATGTTTGTGGGTGAGGTATTCAATAATGGATGCAGCTGATTCCTTTGGAGAGACAGGACTTCTCTCATACCTCCTTCTCAGTTTCCAGGCCCCAGAAAGGAGCCAGACCCAGGGCCCTCTCCCCTTGCCCTTTCTAGTTTTTTGAATAAAGCTGAGGAATTCAGTGGATGCACAAGATGGAATCATAAGCCCAATTATTCTCCCACCCTTAACCTAGAGGCCAAAGGTTTAGAGACATGAGAAAACCCTGGGACAAGGAAAGAGAAGAGACTGAGATAGATAGGGGGCAGGACCAAGGACAGAGAATGGACAGAGATACAGAGACAGGTGACTGGAATAGAGGAAGAAGGAAAGAGAAGGACAGATGGAGAGAGAGACCAAGAAAGGGAAGGACAACATAGAGAGGGAATGGAATGGCACAGAGTGGTGTAGAGGAAAGGGGGCAACAAAGAGACAGGGAGAGGTGGAGATGCAAACAGAGATGAATATAGAAATAAAGAGGGGCAGCTAGGTGGCACAGTGACTAGAGCTCTGGCCTTGGAGTCAGGAGGACCTGAGTTCAAATCCAGCCTCAGACACTTAATACTCACTAGCTGTGTGACCTTGGGAAAGTCACTTAACCCTGATTGCCTCACCAAAAAGAAAAAAAAAAAGAAAGAGAGGGTGGAAAGCAGCCATGGTCAGAGCAAAGAGACAGAGAGAAAGAAAGGAAAAAAATAAGGTAAGGGAGGGAACAGAGAGAGAAACACAGAGACAAGAGAGACAGAAGTGAGGGCTATAGAAATAGGGAGGACATGGGGGGACAAAGATAAGGGGAGAGGACACAGTGAGATAGGGAGCCCAGTGAGCTGGGGGAAACATATGAGAGGCCACATAAAGATGTGGACACAGAGATAGGGGCATATAGATAGGTGAAAGAGATATGGAGAAAGGGACAAAATGGGACACAGAGACAGTGGCAACATACAGGGAGATATAAAAAATTGCAAAGACACAGAGACAATGGGGTCACACAAAGGGGGGGGAAAGAAATAAAGGGTCCCAAGAATGAGACAGTGGACATGAAAAAAGGCCAAAAGTACCCAGAGGATAATTTGAGGACCCGGATGAGAGGAACAGAAAGTCAGGCAGTTATGGTAAGTTTGGGGACCTAGAGGGAGAGAAGGACACAAAAGAGGTCACAGAGATGGGGGAGAGATGAACAGGAGACCCAGAGAACCAAGACTTAGTGAAACAAGAGTGATGCAAAGAGATGGGCATGAAGAGAGAAATGGGGAAACAATGAGAGATAGGGAAACATGGAGAAGGGAATACACAGAGATGGGGCACAAGTCAAGGAATAAGCTATGAGACACAGAGAAAACAGGGCAAAAGAATGACACAGGAGCACAAAAACAGAAGGGGGGTAGAAAGAGAGTGTCACAGATATAGAGGCAGAGTGATCTAGAGAGATAAGGGGGACAGAGAAACAAAGAGGGAACAGAGAAGGGTAGGGTCATAGAGAGGGTCATGGGAGACACAGAGATAAGATGCCCAGGGGAAAGGTGGGCACACACAAAGGGGTCTCAGGCAGATGGGGACATGGAGGCAAAGGAGATAATGGAGAAAGAGAGGGGGGACCCAAAATGAAAGCACAAAGAGTTGTTACAGAGAGATGGGACCCCAGAGACACAAGGAAGGGGATGGAGAGAGATGGGAAGCCTTGGAGAAAGGGAGGGGAACAAAGAGAGATGGGAAGTCCAGAGCTAGGAGGTCACAGACATAAGGAATACAGAGATGAGTTGTACACAGAGAGATGAGAGGGGAGACATGGGGGTTACATAAAAACAGGTGGACAAAGAGACAGGAGATGTAGTAAAAAGAGAAACAAAGGAGTCCCAGAGAGACAGAGATGCCAAGAGATGAGATGGAGATACACATAGAGACAGGAGATGCAGAGAGACATGAGATGTCACTACAGAGTGACAGTGGACATAGAGACACAGTGAGAGGCTGGGGATGCATCAAGATGGAGGGGGATAGATAAACAAGGAGGCACAGATAGATTGGGGTACCCAGAGAGAGGTATCAAAAGTAAAGGGGCCTTAGAGATAAGATGGGGACACAGAGATAGGGGGAACATACAAGGAAGGAACGCAGAGGACTAAGAAAATTAAGGGAAGACAGGGAGAGATAGGGCGCATAAAGGCAGGAAGAAACAGAAAGGACATTGAGACAGGGGATGATAGATTAGATAGAAGGGACAAAGAGACATAGAGAACAGGGAGATGTGGACACACATCTAGAGGGCCAAGGGTGGAGACTAAGAGATAGGGGATATGGGCCAAAGGACATAGAGGAGAGGATTTTAAAAGGAGTGAGAGATGAGGGGGTATTTCTAAACAAGAGGGACCCAAAAAGAGTTAAGGGGATATAGAGATAAACAGGGAGACATAGAGAGATACAGATCACAGAGAGAAAGGAGGAGAGAGGAATCCAAAAGGAGGGGAACAGAGAGAGATGAGACAAGGTGACACAAAGAGACGGTATAGAGACTGAAGTTACAGATATGTGGGGGGCATAGAGGAAACAGGAATATAGAGGAACACAGAGAGGAAGACATAAAGAAATAGGGGACCTAGGGAGATAGGGGGCTAGGGAGAGAAGTAGGGAGATAGCCACTAAAGAGATATAGAGGGACACAGAAGGAGACAAGGTGATACAGAAAGATGGTGGACACAGAAAAGGGAAAGGATCCAGAGACATGAAGGGAACACAGAGGGGAGTAGGGGGACACTAAGGAACGAAGAGAACAAAGAAAGACAGGGGGACCCAGAAAAGTGGGTCTGAAGAGATGAAAGGGAGGCATAGAAATATGGGGAGATAGAGACAAAGGGGTCCAGAAAGAGAAAAGAACAGAGATGGGGGGGCATGGATAAGAATGTAGAGAGGTTTGGGGAACATTAAGAAATGAGGGGGACAGACCAAGAGATGAAGAACACAGAAGCAATACAGCACACGCAGAAAAAGGGGACAGAAAGTGACTCAGAAAGATGAAGGGAAGAGAGTATAGATATGCATGAGAGGGAACAGAAAAGGTATGGACACAGAGATGGGACACAGGGAGATGAGACTGGGGACACAGAGGGACAAGGACACAGATACGGAGATGGAGGACAGAGAGATAAGGAAGATAGAGAATTGGGGTGCACAGAGAGACAAGGATATATAGAGAAGATTGATTAGGGAGGACGGTCAACACAGATAAATAAAAGAGTTCCAGAAATAAATGGGAGACAGAGGCAGTGAGAAACAGAAACGAGGGTGGCAGAGACAGAGATCTCAGTAAGAGGCACAAAGAGATGGAGTCCAGACAGCACACAAGGAGATGGGAGAACAGAGAGACAGGACAGAGATGTGAGAGGGACATAGAAAGACATGAGGAACAAAGATGGGGGTTAGAGAGGAGACAGAGATGAGGGACAGAGAAGCAGGTGAACTCAGAGATGGGGACCAGATTGCAGGGGGACAGATAAAGAAAGAGACAAGGTAGAGAGGCTAGGGCCTGTGTTCGGGCCAAAAGTAGAAGGACAGAGATGAGGCTGAGAGATGGGGAGACAAGGATTGAGGGTGACACAGATTGGGGACATACACAAGGGGGACAGCAAGATGCGGTGAGAATGGAAAGACAATAGGATACAGGGAGAGATGAGAGGAGACAGAGACAGGAGACAGAGATGAGGACAGAGGGATGAAGAAGGACACGGGTCTAGACTGAGTGATAGAGAAGGGAGGGATACAGATGGAGGGGCGTTATAGATAAGAGAGAAGAAGGGGAGTGCATAGAGATAAGGAAAAAACACAGGAAATGGGTGGACCACAGATGAGGGACATAAGAAGAAGCAGAAAACATAAGGAAAGAGGGTTGGAGAGGACTGAGATGCAGGGGAAGGGGAAGAGAAAAGAAGGAACACAGAGAGAGGGGGTTGGTGATGAGAAAAGAGAGATACAGCGAGATACAGGAAAACAGAACTAAGGGAGATACAGAGATGAGGAGCTATATAGAAATACAGAGATGCTGGACGTCGCTGGGGAGGTGGGGGTGGAAACGGGAAAAGTACAGAGGGAGGGAGGAAGTGCAGAGATGAGATGAGGAATACAGAGTCGGGGGCAAAGAGTCAAAATGACAGAGAAAAAGAGAGACAGGAATAGAGGCTGAGAGATTCAATACTGAGAGGACAGACATCTCCATTCATAAAAAGCCAGAGAGCCCCGTCCCCTC
>NW_020950600.1:985824-1007527 GCF_900497805.2 Vombatus ursinus | reverse complement strand
CCCCCTTCCAGAACCTCCCCCCCTCTCCCCCTCCCCGGCTTTCCCTGCCTTCCGCTTCCCCAGCCTGGGCCCTCCTCAGCTCAGGCCAGGTTCTGAGAGCAGCTCTGCCGACTCCAGCAGCAGCCCCGGGCCCCCTTTTCTCAATGGGCCGGGGGAATTTTGTGAATGGGCGGTCACGTGACCGGGCCTCCCTTTGTCCTCCCTCCCCCCTTTCCTCCCCTCTCTTCTCCACCCTTCCCCAGCAACAACGTGTGAACCCTAAGGGTTGGAAGGAGAAGCAGGGGCTGGGAGCCAGGGATGCCTGGGTCCGCAGGCTCCAAAGAAGAGACAGAAATCTTTTTTTTTAAACGAATGAAGCAGCTGTTTCTACACGTCCAAACATCCTCCACCACCCCCAAACCTCTCCCTCTCCCCAAGCCTTCCTCCCCCAAACCTCCCTTCCCCCATTCGTTAACTATCTCTCCATCCAGTCTCCCTGCACCAGACATCCCCACATTTCCCCAAACTTCCCCCCTCCCCCAAACCTCTCCCTCAAATGTCCCTCCCTCTCTCCACCCCCCTTCCACCAATCCCCCTTCCTCAAACATCTCCTCTCCACCAAATTTTCTCTCCTCCCCTCCCTCGCCCAGGCCTCCCCAAATATACACATTCTCCTCTCCCCTGATTTCCTCCCTTCCCCAAAGATAAAGGGATGGGTAATCTGTTCCTCAGCTGGGCTTCAGGACCTCCGACGGGGATGGGGGTGGGGGAGACCGTAGGAGGGTCTCCATGGCTCCGGTGAGAGGGGTGGGGGCGCTAGGCACAGTAAAAGACGCCCCCTTCTCCCTCCCCTCCCCCTCCATCCCTCCTTTTCATTCCCGGTCCCGGAGCCTCTCTATTATGCACTCCCCTCCTCACCCCCAATCTGGCATCCTCTTGGAGGAGGAGGAAGATGAAGAAGAGAAAAAAAAGAGGAGGCGCAGTCATAATCCAGCGCCCAGAGCCTGGGACCCACCTGACTTCAGGGGAGGGGGCTCCCCTTCCCCGGCCCCCCCAGGCCTCGGCGCCCCCTCCTTCCCCAAGCACCTGCCTCGGTGCTCCCGGCGGGCTCCCAAGTGGCGGCGGCGGCTGCCTCTGCCTCCTCCTCCCTCCTTCCCTCCCTCGCTGTGGCGGTGGCGACGGAGCCCAGAACGGGGAGCCGGGCTTGGGGGGGAAGGTAAGGGGGGGTTGGGAGATGGATAGATGGAGAGGGGAGGTGATGGAGGAGGAGGGAAGAGAAGGAGAAAAAAAGATGCTCTGCCAGGTCCTAGCGCCCGCCGCCAATTCCCTGCCTGTGGTCCAGTACGCCTTGAGACACCCTCCCCAAACCCTCCCCTGTCCCAAATGAAAAGAACCTCCCCCCCGCGCCCCCGCCCCCCCCATCCTCTCCACCACTACCCTAACTCTCCGCACTGTCCCGGCGGGAGGAGAGGGGTGGGATTGGGGCAGGGTGGGAGGGAGTGTCAAATGGGCGGACCCTTGGAATAAGAGCGTATTCCCGGGGTGAGACTGTGCTGGACAGGGTTTGAAAGAGGAGGAGCTATAATGGGGGAGAGCTCGAAAGGGGTAGGACCCCATGGGAGGTTGGGGGAAAGGTTCGACAGGAGCGGGTCCCGGGAAGGGAAATTTACTCCTAGGGTGGGACTTGATGGAACCGTATTCTTAAGGGGCGGGGTCTGGGCGGAGTTGAGGAGTGGGAGCGTTCTCAAGGGGCGGAGCTATTGGTGGGGGTCTCTAAATGAGACTGGGCTAGGACCTGGAGATTTCTGAAGGGCGGGACAGGAAAGGGGCTCTGGAGGGGTAAAGCCCAAGAGAAGCGGACTGAGGGGATGGTTCGGGGCTGGGAGAGAAGGCTGTCCCAAGACGTTCCGAAGGGGGAGGGGCCGAAAGGTGTGGGCTGGGGGGCAGAATTTCGAGTCTGGGGGAGGGGCAAAAGAAGGGGCGGGGCGTGGTCTCGGGGTCTCTCCCCCCAACTCCCCTAGTTCTTTTTCAGTTATTTGTCCGCTCTGGCCGTTCCCCTTCCCTCCTCTCCTCTCCTCGGGGCTTGGTGTGAGCCCACACCTGGTCGGGAGCCCAAGTCCCACCCGGGAGCTGGTGAGTGTTTTCGGGCGGGGCTGGACCTGGGTAGAGGGTTACAGGTGGTGAGGGGAACTATAGCTAGGGGAAGAGGTACCCATTTGGGGCGTGGCTCGACTCAAGGGGAGGAGTTGCAGGTTTCAAGACAAGGTCCCGCAGAGGGTGGGCTTGGGGATCCTTAGACTTGAGCGTGGGGGAAAGAAACATGGAGGGGCGGGGCCAAGGCGGAGGGGGCGGAGTCACAGGTCTAGGGGCGGGGCGATGGTTTCTGCCCCAAGACTCCTCTGACCTTGGTTTCCCGGGGTTGGTTGTATTGCCCGCAGCCTCCCCCTCCCCCCGGGCTGGGAATGGGCAACGTGCAGTCTGAGTCGCCGGGCTCAGAGCCCGGCAAGGCCCGTGCCTCACGGAAGGAGCCGGCCTCGGACCCGCCTGCCAACGCCAGCCGCCGCGGTCCCCTGGCCGAGGCAGAGTCTTCGCCAGCGCCCCCAGCTCCAGGGCCTCCTACTCTGCGCTTGGCTCGCAGTCCAGGAGTCTGGTTCCCCGGGGGCCCCACCCCATCGGGGCTTTTGGTGCCCCCCGAGGGTGCTGCCGGGGCCCTACCGTCATCGCCTCAGCCTGCTCCGCCGGCCCCCGCACCGCTCGACCTGCAGCCGCCCGCCGGAACCCCATCCGAAGAGGCTCCTCCGACGGCGGCGGGAACTGGAGGGCCGCTGCTCCCTACGCCCCGCAAGTGGCGAAAGCCGCCGGGGACACCTGCACCCCGGATCCGGGGCCTGCTAGAGGCGCGCCACCGAGGCCAGGGCGACCCACCTGGCCTTCGCCTGCTGCCCCCACCCCCGCCTCCGCCCCTACCCACTCCACGGCCCCCAACGGATGGGCCAGAGCCTTCAGTGGGTCCAGCCCTGCCGCCCCCGCCTCCGCCCCCTCCTCCAGAACCTCAGAAATCGCCTCCCGAACGAGAGGCAACCCCGGGCCGGAGAAGCGTCCCTCCTGGGGGCTCCCCGCGAGGCGGCGCGGGCGAAGGCAGGGCGCGTCAGACTGGCAGCCCTGGGAGGGAGGGTCTAGCGGCCGGAGGCGGTGAGGGAGAACCCCCGCCAGCGGCTGAGCCGGGCTTCAGCCTGCTGTGCAAAGTGACCTTCCAGTCTGGCTCCGTTCTGGCCGGCGGGGCCGCCGCGCCTCCCAAGCCCCGGGCTCGCGGGGGCGGTCTGCTCTTCTCCTCGGGAGCCATCTCTTATGCCGAGGCCCTAAAGCAGGGCTTCCCGGGGCCTGGGTCCCCTAGGGCTCCAGAAGAGATTATCCGGGGTACCTTGGAGACAGAGGGTGGGGAAGGAGATGGAGAGGGGCCAGTCGGGGACCCCCCGGCTGTGCTCCCGGCCCCACCTCCCCTGCCAGCACCCCGGGCACCACCCCCACCTTATGCCCCCTTCCCAGGAGCTAAGCCCAAGTTCGATTGGGTGATCCCGCCTGAAGGCCCCGATCGCCACTTTCAGTTCAACGGGGCGAGCGGTGGTAGCAGCAGCGGTGTGGGGGGAGCTAGGCGGCAGGGATCCGGGCTGGCCGGGGTGGCTGCCCCTTGGAGTGCGCCGCCTCCGCCACCACCACCTCTACCTGCGCCCAGGCCTCGCAGGCCGGGCCCAGCGTTCCTGGCACCCCCTGTCTTCATCTTCCCGTCTCCCTCCTTGGTCGACGGGGAGACCCGGGCCCCAGCTGTCCAGGTTTCCCCAGGGCCGCAAGAAGTCCCCCGGCTGTGGCTCCCACCACCTCCGCCTCCGCTACCAGCCCCCCCGGCGTCTGTTTTGCCTGAAGCACCTCCCGCCCTGGTACCCGCGCCGACCCCGGCCGTGCAGTCTCCACGGGCTGCGGGACCTCCGTTCCCGGCCCCTGCCAAGCCTCGGACCAAGAAGAACAAGGGTCCGCGGAGCGGGCGGGGCGGCACCGCGCGGGAGGAGGGCGCGATTGGCGAGGGTCCCCGCGAGCGGACGGCGTCGGGCCAGGGCCAGCCCGCTGAGAGTGACGGCCCCCCTCCAGCTCGCCACTGGCCGCCCTTCCAAGTGCTCAGCTCCTGTCCTTGCAAGTGCTACTGTCGCCACCAGCCCCGGCACCGCCGGCTGCCCCGCAACGTCTCTGCCTGGTGAGCGGCGCCTGGGTCTCAGGCAAGCTGCCCCTCTGGGGGGAGGCCTGGGGGGACCAAGCACCGAAGAGGCCAAGGCACGACTGGAACCCAGATTTTTGAGGCTCTTCTGTCAGGCTGCCTCCATGGGTCCAGACTTGGCCCAAACCTTCCTCCCTTGGGGCTTAAAATGTGAAGGCTTGGGCATGGGGTAACAGAGCTGCCTCCTCCCCTCTTCCCCTAGGCTGAGCACTCCCACCAACCACCTGAGCGAGCCCCCTTGGGTGGCCACGGTCAAGCTGGCTGGCTCCTTAGTGGCAGGGCTGGACCACTACGACCTGCAAGCAGCTGAGGCAGACTGAGGGTGCACCGGAGAGGCTACTGGATCATCTCCTGTCCCTCCAATAAAAGAGCCCAGTCTCCCCTGCTGGTGCCTTCTCTCCTCTGTCGCCCAGCTGGTAGGGGGAGGGCCTGTTAGCACCATGGTGGAGAGAAGGCCCCTGTGCCTCTGAAGGGGCAGGGCTTCCCTTTTCTTTCCCTGGCCCCGGGACTGGCCCACAAGCTGCCTAATTGGGGCAGAAGCCAAAAGAGAGAGCAGGCCCTCCCTGCCAGAGGTGAGCTTCCCAAGGCTGGGCTAGGCAGAAACTCAGGGAGGATGGACCAAGGCCTTGACCTGCCCTGGGCCCACTTGTCCTCAATACTCAGTGGGTGCTCTGTGAATGTGTGTGTCTTCCCATTCTCCTGGCTCACAGCATCCCCACAGACTCACGGACACCTGACGGGTGACCTCATATCATTTATTGACCCACTGAACCATACTATTCCCCTTTTAAATAAGTCTCTCAGCCTGCGCTGTCCCCCCTCCCCCTCTCAGACAATCATCTCTAGCTGCCTTGCGTACTCGATGACTTGCTTTGCCAGCTCTGTGGAGGGGATGGTTGTATCCTCAGGCTTCTGCTGCTGGGACGTGAAGCTGTAGTAGTTGCTGGGGCCCAGGACCCATCCCCTCTGAAAAGAGAAGGGAATTGGGAGAAAGAGATGAAGGGAGGGACCCCCCAGAGACTCAAGATCTCCCCCTCCCCCCACTGCCTAAGTACCTTCTTGGCATACTCAGTCATCTTCTTGGGGGAGGTGAAGAAAAGGATTCGTGTGGCTTCCGCAAAGAGGATCTTTTCATAGGCCTTCTCGATGCAGCCAGCAATCTCATCCCTGGGTAGGAGAAACAGAATGAAGAGGCCAAACTGGCTGGGGGAGGGAACGAGCAAAGGGAAGGCTCATATCCCTTTAGAGCCCCACCGGGTGCTGCCTGGAGGTGACCTCTGCCTCAGGCCCCTCTCCCAGCGCCAGCTCCTCAGGGTCAAAGCGTGGCCACCGCCTACCTCATCTGAGCATCCCACATACTAGAACAGGCTCCACCAACCGGCTATCTGATAGGAGTCCTCACACACTGAGAGATGGAAAGGCTCTTCAAAGTCACGGAGAGAGCCGGATCAAAGAATGCTAGGCTTGAGGGAGTCAGGAGCTCTGAGTTCAAATTCAGTCTGACAGGTAATAGTCATGAAACGGGCTACATCATCTTCTCTCTCTGAGACTCAGTGCTCTCATCTATGAGCTGGGGATACTATTTGTACTCACTGCCCTGTAAGGTTATAGTGGGGACAACAATCTCTTTGAATGAGCAGCATGTGGTCCGGCCTAAGCTTCCCTGCCAAGCGGGCTCGAGACAGTCCTGCCAGCAACTCTGGGACACGGTAAAGAAGGGCAAGGCCCAACCCCTGGCAGATGTTTTTTCAGGATACTCCACCCCCAGGTCCAGAACAGTGTGAATCATAAATCCCAGGGAGGGGCTGACCATATGGAATGTCACACTGTTTGAAGTTGCCATTGGTTCCAGCCCAATGTTAATATGCAGCCTGAATTCAAATAACTGAACCACTTTCACATTAATTCCCACTAATCTGCAAGCCCATGGAAGCTTAGTTGTAGTGTGCACGAAGACCCAAGTCTCAACTGATGCCCCTGCTCACCCCTGGAACACGTGGCCCATGGCCAGATTTGGGTCCAAGAGCTTAGCTTTACAAATTATAGGCTTACGTTCTCTACTATCTGCGATTTGCAGCTAATTTTTCATCCTGCTTTCTGTGACTGGCCCTTAGCACCTTCACATTTTGCCAAGGGAAGCAAAAATTATGGTTCTGCAAAAGGAGACCAGGTTCTAGGCTCGATTCTATCCATGTCCTTGGAAAAAGCCGCCTTTCTCTGCACCTCAGTTGAGATGAGCTAATGTCCATGGGCTTTTCTAGCACCACTGGTGTCTAGGCCTCAGCCTTCACCAGGTCAATGGGACAGGAACACTGATGCTAGCAATCAGAGTAGCTCCTGACCTAGCAACTTCCATCTTCTGGTGCTCACCACTGGCCAGGGAGGTGAGCAGTCTGCAGGACTTCTTATATTTTACACATGAGGAAGGGAATAGGCTATGGGTCCCATTTTCCAAGAGAGCTCTTTTCCCCAAGCCCACAGTCCCAGCCCAAGAACATTTGACCCAGAGGATCAAATCCCAGCTCCCAACCACAGGCATAACCTCAAGTCCTCTCTCTGCTCTGGGCCTCATTAGTTCATCTAATGAGGACAGATGGTGAGGAATGTCTGAAAAAACTGGGGTTTGTCAATACTGGAAATGTGTTAGCCCTGCCAGCACGACAAGATTTGGAGAAACCTGGGCAGGTGTGTATGTCACTATAGCAAAGTAAGCTGAAGCCTGGTTTACCAGATGGCCAGATCACAAAGAAACTGGGAGCCATGCTGGGAGTGGTGAGGCTCCCTGCTGCCCCAACTCATTCTGACTCTTGAATACAAAGGGAGGCAGTCTGACTGCAGACGTGGGCAGTGATGCCCAGCCCCCCAGCGGGGAGGAGAGGGTTCATGGTTTGAAAACGGCACTCTCCTCGACTCCAGGAGAACCTGGTGTGCCTCCCCTCGGGGCAGCTTCCAGGAGAATGACACCCACCTTATCGTGTCCAGCAAAATGTCAATGAAGAACGTGTAGCTCTCCGCAGGGATGTTTCCCTTGGCCAGGAACACCTTATTGTAGCTTCCTTCCATCAGGTACTTTAGGGATGGAAGAGAGGGTGTCAAACAAGACCCCAGCGCGAAGCTCCCTACCATGCCCCCCCCACCCCCCACACCGGGCACACCCTGACAACAGACTTGACCCTCAAGGACATGACGAAATGGCATCTACTACAAGGGAAGGCAATGTCACCAGGACAGAGACAAAGGAGATCCGAGGGCCCCCCAATATCGACACCCTGGGTCTGTCCGCCCCCTCGCCTACCCGGGAGGTGTGCTCCAGCCAAGCATCCCTAACCTGCTCTAAGGACACCGGGTGCTTGATGTAGACGTTGGTCTGGATGTCCTTAGCGGGCAGCCGCTCCAGCTCTGTGTGGAACTCGGCCACTCGGTTCTGGGACAGCAGGAACAGTAGATTGAGGCCCAGAAGCTGGTGCATGTAGGCCGACTCAGGGAGCTGCTCCCTGCAAAGCGGGCCAAGGGCAGCAGTGAGGACAGAACCCTGCCCCAGCTCCCCACCACTCCACACACAGACCTCTAGCATGTCCCCGGACCTTCACAACATTCCCATGGAGTGAAACACATATACAGAACCACTGCAGCAAGGTTCGAGACCCCTGAGATGAAGCTTCCCCCTTTTATACATGGGGAAAACCAAAGCCCAGAGACAGGAAGAAACTTGTTCAGAGGTCACATAGGGTGAAGAACTCTGAAGTCACTGAGGGAGTCCCAGGCAGGGCCAGGGACTTCACAGTCTTGGATTCCACTCCTGGCCCCATGACTTAAGTGTGGGCAAGCCTGTCCAGATGGTCTCTGATGCTGAGGACCCTCCGCGAGCCTTGAACACACCACAGTGGTGGACGACATAATCTTCTCCACAATCTCTCAAATCTCTATATGGATACTTTCTACACAGCAACAGGTGTGGGGGAGAGGGAAGCAAGGTTATGGGTCTGCCCCTGCTGCCCATGTCTTCTAAAGGGCATCTATCCAAAGTTCTGAAGGCCACTCTTTGTTTCCTCCTAAAGATCCCGAGGCCTCTAGCAGTGTTATGAATTTACTGATCGCTGGACAAAGACTGTCCAAGAGCTGTGTGACCCTTGGAATCCTTTGCCCTCTTTTCCACCACTACACAACTGGGGCAGGTGGTGGCAAAGTGGATAGAAAACTGGGGAATCAGGAAAACTTGAGTTCAAATCCCACCACAGGTACATATTAGCCATGTGATCCTGGATAAGCCTCTTAACCTACTTGCCTGGTTTTCTCATCTGTAAAATAGGGATCATAATAGCACCTACTTCCCAGGGTGGCTAGGAAGTTCAAATGAGATATCTGTAGCTTAGCACACTGCCAACACACAGTAGGTGCCATATCAATGCAATTCCCTTCTTGCAATGGTTAATTTTTTTAAAAAGGTGATACAAAAAGACTGCAAATCATTCTGGCTTTGCTTCATGAGTTTGTTCTGGCCTAGCAGCAAAAAATCTCATCTCCTAAAGGCCAGGCATCTGGGGATAAGCTTCTCAGTACTTAATTAGGCTCCAGTCCTAGGACAACAGAGGCTGTTCATACTAAAGCCTCTCCCAAATTTTGTTCTATGAGCAACAGCCTTCAGAAACGTTAGGTCTTAACTATGCCACTATAAATTATGAGGAAGCCTTTTGTTCAAGGAAGTTGAGACCTGTGTTCAAATCTTGGCTTTACTGGTGTCTTACTGTGTAACCTCAGACGAATCCCTTCTACTCTCTGGGCTCCCTATCTGCACAAGGAAATGATTAAGCTTCATGGTCTCCCTGAGGTTCATTTCAGCTAAAATGGCCTGAACTGGTGGTGGCGCGGAGAGCCCAGTGTATATAAAAGAGGTGGATTCTAATACTTCTCTGTGACTCTAGACACATTAGAGAGCGAGCTAAAGCACCCAAATCTTTCCCATCTCAAATTTTTCTTTTAGGGGGAGGGCTATGGTGGAAAGGGGCAAGGTAGTTATACTACACTGGTACTTTGATCCCTGGTTAATAATAATGGGTATCAGTAGCTAAGCACCCTGCCTAGTACTACTGCCTCCCACCCCTGCCCCACCTCATCCCTCATATCTCACTTGTAGTCAAAGTAATAGCATTTAAGCTGGGCCATGTATCGCTCAAAGGAGGGTATGTCCTTCCGCAAGATGCTCCATTGGGCACCAATCTCCAAGATGTCACCTGAGGGAGGTGGAGTGGAGACAAGAGAAAGGATGATAGGATGGGTCTATTGCTCAGAACAGAGAACAAAAGATTCCCTCAAACCCCTAGTATCCCTCCCCCATCTGCGTCCTCTCAGTCACTAGAGTTCTGGCTACCAAAGATCATTCTGACCATCCCCGTCTCCATTAAAACCAACTCTTTCTGACTCCTGGAGCAGATTTTTCGGGGAAAAGTGTTTTTTTTTTTGTTTTTTTTCCAAGGGGGAAGAGGGACTTTGGGGAAGGGGAGTTAGTGGCTCCACTATGATTCTGTCGGGATTTGGGGAAGAGGAAAGAGCAAGAAAGACTCACGGGCCAGGATGAGCTGCTGTTTGGTCAGTTTCGTACCCGTAGTAGGCAGGAAGTTGAGTTCCAGCAACACCAACTGGCCCAGGGACAAGAGCAGAAGACAGACGGGATGAGCGGGGGCTCGGAGGACCGGTGTTTCCAGGCAGCCGCCACCCCAGACCTAGGCTGGGCCCACAAAGCACCTCCTACAAATTCCATAACTCTGGTCCTCTCTGTTCCAGGTTCATGCAACCAACCACGGATCTACTCAACCAAGTTTGCTCTAGGAAGGTTCTTAGGCCATAGTCCGGGCTAGGACCCTGAGGGAAGGGAGACACGATTGGCTCCTTAAGTCTCCCTCCCGTTATGCTCGGGTCTGGCACGATCTGGCCTGACTCTGCTACTCCCGGGGCGCCCCCCATGTCACACTTGGTACGTTCCACGTCTCCCGTCTGCCAGCATGGGCCGAGCAGTCTCCGGTATCCCCCCCCCCCCGCCCCCCCTTGGGACGTCCCCCCCCCCCCCCCCCCCCCCCCCGCCCCTGGGACCCCCCCCGGCCCGTCCCGTTACGTCCCCCCCCCCCGGCCCAGCACCTTGAGGCGGCCCAGCTCCTCGCCGCACTTGCTCAGATTGGGGCTCTTGCGGTTCCACTCGCCCTTGAGCTGCTCGTACATGCCGGCGGCTTCCTGCAGCACCGCCCTGGAGGCCCCAGACCCGCTCGCCCCGGCGGCCCCATTCGCCGCCGCCGCCGCCATCTTAGCGACTGTGACGCAGCACGGCGGGGATACGCGGGGCGGCGCGCATGCGCCCGGGCGCCCGCTCCGCCCACGGGACGCCCGGCCTGGCGGAAGGATCGGCTCAGCGGCCTCTCTGTGCCAAACCGAGGCGGGCCCGCGCGAGGTCCCGCCCCCTGGCCAGGCGTTCCCCACGTAGGGCGGCAGGGGGCGGTGCAGCGAAGAGTGACCACTGAGCTCCAGGGAGGGGGGCGGGATGAGCAGTGGGAAAATGGCAGCCCCGAGGCGCGGCAGTCATAGGTTCGAATCTAACCTCTGTTACTCAAGGACTTTGGCGCACGTCGCAACATCTGTGGTGCTCAGTTTTATCTCCTGTAAAATGAGGGGGAAGTGGATAACAGATTAGAACTGCTCAAAGAAGTTATGACCATCATAATAATATGATCTTGTTATTATATTGCATATATTAATGTCTAGCATTTATATAAATTTGCAAAGCTACCTTTAGGAATGGTATCTCATTTTTATCTTCACAATAACTTTGGGTTGTTGCCATCATTATCCCCATTTTACAGACGAGGAAACAGGCTGATTTGTCCAGAATCACAGAGCGAGTAAGAATCCAAAGCAGGATTCAAACTCAGATTATTTTGGCTCCAAGTTCAGCAGTCTGAATCCACTGTGCCCCTAAGCTGCCACCCTAGAGTAACTGGTATGAACAGAGGCAGGCAGAAGTGAGCAGAATCAGGAGGATACACAATATTCCCAAGGCTCACAACCATGAAACTGGACCTGTGTAATTATGCTAACCAAGCTTGGCCCTTGAGGAGAAATGAGAAAATGCACCTTCCCTCCTTTCTTTGCAGAGGTGGGGGACTATGGGTGTGAAGCAGCACATACATGTGTCATGGAGACTCAGCTGAGAATACCCTATCTGCCTCCCGGGGCAAATCAGAACAAATCTAATCCATTCCTCTTCAGACCTGAATAAGACAGGTTATAATAAGAACAGATAGCATTTGTAGGACACGTAAAGGTTTACAAAGTGCTTTACTAACTCAATTGTCATATTTCTCTGTACATATGTCTTATTCTAGTAATACTGTAAGCTAGACAGAGAGAGAGAGGGAGGGAGAGAGAAAGAGAGACTTTCATTTTTTACCTTGGTATCTGAAAAGGGGAAGATTCAAAGTGCTATAAGAAAATTAGATGGGGAACATTCACTTTCATTGGAACATCAGAAATGACTTCATGGAGGAGTTGGCACCTGGACTGGGCAGAAGTGAAGGGAAAGTGTTCCAGACAATGTGGACAGCCTACATGAGGCAGTACAGAGTGAGATGAAACTGAGGAGTGACCTGTTGTCCAATTTGCCTGTCAAGTCATGTGCATGAAGGTGAGGTAGATTGAAATTAGATTCTAACGCCTTGAATGCCAGCAAAGGACTTTGTATTTTATACACAATGAGAAACCATGGAAAGTTGATTTGTGGAGAAACTCAAGTTGAAGAGTAACAGCATCTAGCCTTCTAGCCAGAGAATGAGGATTCCCTGGGCTGTATTATCCTGGAATCTATCCCTCTAGTAAAAGAAGGGGAATGTAGCCCCAAGGTGGAGAGTTTAGGGACCCAGCCTTCTAACAACATTAAACATTTAAACATTAAACATAGCTCCTGCTATGTGCCAGGCATTGTGTTAAGTACTTATGTCAAAAAAGGGTAATTTCCTGGGTAATGGCACTTCTAGAAAGAGAAGATGGAACAAGTTTTCTACCCGCCCTCTACCCCCCACATAAATGAAGTGCTAGGGGGAGCAGTCACAAGTGACTAAAGTCATGATATGGGGGAGTAAGAGATCTAGAGTTTGTACTCTGCTGTTACCATTGCTGTGAATTATTTAAATGGAGTGTTTCTAGTATGGGAAGGGAATAAGCTGTATTTTGCCCCTGCTGTATGCCAGGCACTGTGCTAAGCACTTTACAAATATTATCTCATTTGATCCTCACAGAAAACCTGTGAAGGGGGTACTTTTATCCACTCAATGCAGCCTCTGAAGCTGAGATGCAACAAAGTAGGGATCGATTCTCTGCTGCTTGCGCTAATTTTGGCCTAACAATTAACACCAAGAAAACATAGATTCTCCATCAGCCAGCACCACACCATCCATACGTGGAACCATTGGTTATAGCAAATGGAGAAGTTTTGAATGCTGTGGATAAGTTCACTTACCTTGGCAGTGTACTTTCCAGGGATGTACACGTTGATAATGAGGTTGACGCGTGTATTGTCAGAGCTAGCTCAGTGTTTGGGAGGCTCCGAAGCAAAGTGTGGGAGAGAAGAAGTATTAGACTGACTACCAAACTGAAGGCCTACAGAACCATTGTGCTGACCTCATTGTTGTATGCCTGTATGCCAGTATACCAGAACCATGCCAGGAAACTGAATTGCTTCCATTTGAATTATCTTAGGAAGATTCTGAAGATCACCTGGCAGAATAAGATACCAGATATTGAGGTCCTTTCTCTAACTTAATTGCCAAGCATTCAAACTCTTATACACAGAATGCAACTCCAATAGGCTGGCCACGTTGCTTGAATGTAAAACGTATGCTTGCCAAAAAGACTATTTTAAGGAAAACTTGCACAAGGCAAGTGTTCACGTGGTGGTTAGAAGAAGCAATAGAAGGACACTGAAGGTCTCTATTAGGAACTTTGACATTAATTGTGTGACATGGAAACATTGGCACAGGACCACCTAGTATGGTGTGCCCATATCTGAGAAGGTGTTGTGCTCTATGAGCAAAGCAGAACTGAAGTAGCTCAAAAGAAACACGAGATGCACAAATTTAGAGAACCCGCTCCAAATGTTCACAGAGATGATTTGTGCCTGACCTGTGGTAGAACGTTCCAAGCTCGTAGTGGTCTGATCAGCCACCCGGACACACTGTACCTCGACTCTAGCATCGTGATGTCATTTTGGGCCTCTTTGAGAATGAAGGACAACAACTAACCATTATTGTTTTACACTCGAGGAAACTGAGCCAGCCAGAAGTTAGGGGATTTGCCCTGGGCCACATAGGAAGTGCCTGAGGCTGGGTGTGAACTCCTTCCTTCCGACTCCAGGATCAATGCTCTGTCCACTTTCCTAATGGGATCGGGAAAAGGAGTTGCCTGTGCAGCAGCCCCAAATGTGTTTCCCTTCCAAGAGAATCAAAGCCCACAGAGTAGCACCATAAGGATGCATGTCAGTACGGATCTGTGTGGGGTGAAAGAGGGACGCACCAGACCCATACTGACTGTTGTGACACATTCCATCGTGTCTGGTCTCTGTGGTCCCGTACCTCTGTTTATAATGAAAGAAACCAGCATTCTGGGAAGATGGCAGAATGAGGCAGGAAATTACCTGGCTTTCCCCAATTCCCCTACAAATAACTTAAAATAATGCCTCAAAGTGAGCTTAAGAGTGGCAGGAATAATTAAGAGTTGGGGTAAAGCAGCTGTCTAGCCTAAGACAACTTGGGAAGACATTAGGAAAGACTTGACCTGCTGGGGTGGTGGTCTGGCATGATGGACGCAGAGACCTCCACGCACTGCCTCCAATTCAACAACCAACAAGCCCTGAAGGCAGCTGTGTGAGCAGCAGTCTCAGCTTTAGGACCTTTTGCCTCACTGACAGTGTAGAGGTCAGGCGGCTGATTAGGGGAAAAACACAGGGCCCTCCACTTACTGGCACTGGACTAGGGGTTCAGTTGTGCTGAGCGGATAAGGTCCTAGACTGTGGAGGAGGATTGAGTACCCACTGGTGAGTACTGTGGCAGAGGGGCAGGGGCCCTGCTGGCTGTGGTCATTCCTAAAAGAGCTGAGTCCCTGGTTTAGGTTGCAGGACAGAGGAGAGAGCTAACATTTACAGCCACCAGACAAACTTTAGGGGGTAGGAGGGTTTGAAGTGACAGTGTTGTTGGGGGCACTGGAGAGGAGTACCTGAAGTCACAAGGCTTGAGATGGAGGAGTAGTGACCACACCTGGCCTTGGATTATAGAACATTGGAAGAAACAATAAGTTCCCAATACAGAACTCAGAAAAGAACAGCACAAAAATCCTGAAATCTGAGACATTGTCCCCTACACTTTGGGAGTAGAGCCTGACTCTAACAAAAAGTTAACAGCCAAGAAAAAGGCTCTAAAAAAAAGTAAGCAAGAGAGAAAGAACCTGGCCATAGATAGCTGCTGTGGTGATAGAGAAGATCAGGGTTCAAACTCAGAAGAAGGCAGTGAAGTCAAAACAACTACTTCTAAAGCTTCAGAGAAAAATGTGGAATGGTCATAAGCCTCAAACGAATTCTTTTTTTTTTTTCAGATTTATACACACACATGCACACATTTGTCCATTTATTTATTTATTTTTAATTTTCAACATTCACTTCCACAAGATTTTTGAGTTCCAAATTTTCTCCCCATCTTGTCCCACCCCCAATCCCAAGACAGCATGCATTCTGAATACCTTTTCCCCTAATCTGCCCTCCCTTCTATCTGCCCCTCCTTCTCTTATCCCCTTCCTCTTCTATTCTCCTGTAGGGCAAGATAGACTTTTATACCCCATTGCCTGTATATCTTATTTCCAAGTTAAATGTGAAAACAATTTTTTAACACCTCAAATGAATTCTTGGAAGAGCTTAAAAGGGACTTTAAAAATCAGATGAGAGAGATTGAGGAAAACAGTAAAAAGAATAATGCAAGAAGATCAAGAAAACTGTGAAAATAAAGTCAAACAATTGGAAAAAGAGATCCAAAAACTTAAAGAAGAAAATAACTCTTTAAAAATTAGAATTGGGCAAGCGAAGCTAACGACTTCATAAGACACCACGAAATAATAAAACAAAATCAAAAGAATGAAAAAGAAGAGAATGTGAAATATTTCATTACAAAAAAAACTGACCTGGAAAACAGATTGAGGAGAGACAATATAAGAATTGTTTGGCTACCTGCATATTATGATAAAAAAAGAATCTAGACACTATACTTCAAGAAATTATTAAGGAAAATTGCCCTGAAGTTTTAGAACTAGAGGTTAAAATAGGCATTGAAAAAAAATCTACTAATCACCCCTTGAAAGAGATCCCAGGATAAAAACTCACAGGAACATTACAGCTAAGTTTTGAAGCTCCCAGGTCAAGGACAAAATACTACAAGTAACTCGAAAGAAAAAAAATTAAATATTGTGGAGCTACACTCAGAATAACACAAAATTTAGTAGCTTCTACATCAAAAGACCAAAGGGGACTGAGCCAAGATGACATAGTAAGCAGGAACTCAACTTAACTATCCCATATTCACCTCCAAAGAACCATAAAATGGCACCCCAAAATGAATCCTGGAACAGCAGAAGCAGCAAATATTTGGGGTGAAACAATCTTCTAGCCCAAGAAACTTGGAAGGACTGCAAGAAAGGTCTGTCTCACTCAGGTAAAAGGGGAGTGCAGTTCAGGTCAGAAAGTGTCCCAGAAAGTCAGCAGCAAGTCTCACCTCAGCAAAGACATGGGAGGTACTGAACCCCAGTGTGGCAGAGCAGGCAAACACCAAAGCCAGGACCCTTCCATGTGCTTCAGCATAGCCAGACCCCAGCACTAGGACCCAGGTGACAACCAGGAAGCTTACAGACTCCTATGGTCTCCAGCAGTGCCAGACACTTCCACCTCACCCCTTCAGCACAGCACTAGACACAAGGGTCCCCCACGGGCCTCAGAGTGACACAGATTTCTATATTCAACTGATTGTGTATATTATTCCCTCTTCAAGCCAATTCTGATGAGAGTAATGTTCAAGTGATGCCCACTGCCCACTCTCCCATCTTCCCTTCCACTGTCATAGGTCTTTTGTGCCTCTTCATGTGAAATAATTTACTCCATTTTACCTCTTCCTTCCTTCTGCAACTAGTGTACTTCTCTTTCTCATCCCTTGATCAATTTTTTTTATGTCATTTCTTCATATTCACCTTATGCCTATACCTATATCTATATATAACACATATAGATATAGGTATATATATCTATATAGGTATGTATGTATATGTGTGTGTGTATATACACACCTTATACCTATGTGTGTGTGTGTGTGTATTCCTTCTAGCCACACTATTAATGGTACAATTCTTTTTTCCCCTAACTTAATAGTATTTTATTTTTTCCAATTACATGTAAAGATAGTTTTCAAAATTCACTTTTATAAAATTTGGGTTCCAAATTTTTTCTTCCTCTCTCCCATCCATTCTCCTCCCCAAGACAGGAAACAACCTGATATAGTTTATACTTGTAATCATATTAGACAGACTTCCACATTAGTCATTTGTTAAAGAAGAATCAGAACAAAAGGGAAAAACCATAAGAAAGGAAAAAAAAGGTGAAAATAATACGCTTTGATCTGCATTCAGACTCCAATGTTGTTTCTCTGTATGTAGATAGCATTTTCCATCATGAGTCTTCTGGAATTGTCTTGAATAATTGTATTGCTGGAAGAGCTAATGCAATCATAGTAGATCAATGCACAATGTTGCTGTTACAATGCTGTACAATGTTCTCCTGGTTCTGCTCACTTCTCTCAGCATCAGTTCATGTAAGTCTTTCCAGGTTTTCTTGAAATCCACCTGCTCATCATTTCTTATAGCACAACAGTATTCCATTACATTTATATACCACAACTTGTTCAGTCATTCCCCAATCGATGGGCATCCCCTCAATTTCCAATTCTTTGCCACCACAAAAAGAACTGCTATACATGTTTTTGTAGATGTGGGTCCTTTTCCAGAACTCTCCCATAAGATGGAAGCAGATAGAAGAATGGATCAAAAACCCAAATCCTATAATGTGTTGTTTACAAGAAACACACTTGAAGCAGAGAGATACATACATACAGTAAAGGTAAGGGGCTCAAGCAGAATCTATTATGCTTCAGCTAAAATTAAAAACAAAACAAAACAAAACAAAACAAAACCCATTGGTAGGAATCCTGATCTCTGACAAAGTAAAAGCAAAAATAGACCTAATTAAAAGAGATAAGGAAAGAAACTATATCTTGCCAAAAGGTACCATAGACAATGAAGTAATATCAATACTAAACATATATGCATCAAGTGGTATAGTATCCAGATTCTTAAAGGAGAAATTAAGTGAGTTACAGGGAGAAATAGACAGCAAAACTATACTAGTGGGGGACCTTAACTGTCCCCTCTCAGAACTTGATAAGTCCAACCAAAAAATAAACAAGAAAACTAAGGAGGTGAATAGAATATTAGAAAAGTTAGATATGATAGACTTTTGGAGAAAATTGAATGGGAATAGGGAAATATACCTTTTTCTCAGCAGCACATAAGTACCAACACAAAATTGACCATGTATTAGGGCATAAAAACCTCAAATTCAAATGTAGAAAGGCAGAAATATTAAATGTATATTTTCCAGATCATAAGGCAATAAAAATTACATTCAACAAAGGGCAGTGGAATGATAGATTAAAAATTAATTGGAAACTAAATCTAAATCTAAAGAATAAGTAGGTCAAAGAATGAATCATAGAAATAATCAATAATTTCATTAAAGAGAATGACAAAAATGAGACAACATACCAAAATTCATGGGATGCAGCCAAAGCAGTACTTAGGGGGAAATTTATTTCTCTAAATTCTTATATCAACAAGAAAGAGCAGATCAATGAATCAGGCATTCAACTAAAAAGAATATAAAAAGAACAAATTAAAAATCCCCAATTGAGCACCAAATTGGAAATCTTGAAAATCAAAGGTGAGATTAATAAAATTGAAAGTAAGAAAACTATTGAGCTAATAAATAAAACTGGGAGCTACTTTTATGAAAAAAATAATAATAAAACAGATAAGCTATTGGTTAATTTGATTAAACAAAAAGAAAGAAAACCAAATATCCAGTATCAAAAATGAAAAGGGTGAAATCACCACCAATGAAGAAGAAATTAAAGCAATCATTAGGAAATATTTTGCCCAATTATATGCCAATAAATCTGACAATCTGAGTGAAATTGATGAATATTTATGAAAATATAAATTACCCAGATTAGCAGATGAGGAAATAGAATGCCTAAATAACCCCATCTTAGAAAAAAGAAATTAAGCAAGCCATTAATGAGCTCCCTAAGAAAAAATCCCCAGGGCCAGATGGGTTCACAAGTGAATTCTACTAAACATTTAAAGAACAATTAATTCCAATACTATGTAAACTATTTAGAAAAACAAGAAAAGGAGTCCTACCAAATTCTTTTTATGACACAAATCTAGTGTTGATACATATGGAGGGAATTCTGATTTTTATAATAATCGATATGATATGTGTAATGAATATACTAATAGATTAGATTTTTCAGAATTGCGTTTTCTAGTTTGTGAATCAGACCCATAATGCAGCTTGAACTGATCAAACTTTGACAAGGCTTATAATCACTGGCATCCTTCTGTCTTTGTACCTGAAGTAAAGTGATTCTCCCATTTGTATGATCTCTTTGGAATACAGACCTAGAAGTGATATCGCTGGGTCAAAGGGTATGCACAATTTTTATAGCCTTTTGGGCATAGTTCCAAATTGTTCTCCAAAATGGTTACATCATTTCACAACTCCACCAACAATGCATTAGTGTTCCGATTTTCCCACATCTTCTCCAACATTTATCAATGTCCTGTTTTGTCATGTTAGCCAATCTGATAAGTGTGATGTGGGTACTTCAGAGTCATTTTGTTTTGCATTTCTCTAATCGATAGCGATTTAGAACATTTTTTCATGTGACTATAGATAGCTTTAGTTTCTTCCTCTGAAAACTGCCTGTTCATATCTTTTGACCATTTATCAATTGGGGAATGATTTGTATTCTTATAAATTTGACTCAATTCTCTATTTTTTTTAGAAATGAGGCCATTATCAGAAACACTGGTTGTAAAAATTCTTTCCCAGTTTTCTGCTTTTCTCCTAATCTTGGATGCATTGGCTGTATTTGTGCAAACATTTTTCAATTTAATGTAATCAAAATTATTCATTTTGTATTTCATAATGTTCTCTATCTCTTATTTGGTCATAAATTCTTCTCTTCTCCATAGATCTGAAAGGTAAACTATTCCTTGCTCTTCCTAGTTTACTTATAGTATAAGTCTTTATACCTAAATCTTGTACCCATTTTGACTTTATCTTGGTATAAGGTGTAAAATGTTGGTCTATGCCCACTTTCTGCCACAGATGCAAAAAATTTAAATAAAATTTTAGCAAGGTGACTATAACAATATATCACAAGGATAAAGTGCTATGACCAGGTAGGATTTATACCAGGAATGCAAGGTTAGTTCAATATTAGGAAAACTATCAATATTTTTGGCCATATCAATAACAAAACCAAGAGAAATCATATGACTGTCTCTATAGATGCTGAAAAAGCTTTTGACAAAGTACAACACCCATTCCTATTAAAAACATTAGAGAGCATAAGAATAAAGGGAGTGTTCCTTAAAATGATAAGCAGTATCTAAGACCATCCACAAGTCTTATCTATAATGGGGATGAGCTAGAAGCCTTCCCAGTAAGATAAGGGGTGAAGCAAGGCTGCCCATTATCACCACTATTATTAAATATAGTACTACAAATATTATCTATAACAATAAGAGAAGAAAAAGAAATTGAGGGAATTGGAATAGACATTGAGGAAACAAAACCATTACTCTTTACAGATGATATGATGGTATCCTTAGAGAATCCTAGAGAAACAACTAAAAAACTATTTGAAATAATTAACAACTTTAGCAAAGTTGCAAGATGTAAGATAAATCCAAAGATAAATCATCAGTATTTATTTTATTGTTTTATATCTAAGCATAAGACTATATGTTTTTTTCCAATTGTATTTCCTCTTTTTAAATTCGCTGCAATGCTATAGCCTGTCAAGGTCTCTTTGGTTCTTGACTTGTCCATCCAGTGTATTACCTATCCCACTCAGCTTTTTATCATCTCCGTATTTGATGAGTCTGCCATACATGCTTTTTTTCAAGCACAAGGCCAGACAGAGATCCTTGGGATACTCCACTGGTGATCTCTTGAGCTGATGACAGTTAATCATTAATAGCTATTCTTTCATTATATGCCAGTACTGAATCTATCTAATTTAATTATCATTTAGTCTATATATTTCCATCTTTCCATAAAAATAGTATTATATACTCTTGTTAAAAGCTTTCCTAAAATTCAGGTAAACTATATCTACAACATTCTGCTTGCCTATTAGTTTAGTAATTAGGGAAAAAATGAAGTTAGTCTGGCATGACTTACTTTTTTATCAATTTATTTATTTTTAGTTTTCAACATTCACTTTCATAAGCTTTTGAGTTCCAAATTTTCTCCCCATCTCATCCCTCCCCCCACCCCAAGATGGCATGCATTCTGTATACTCCTTCCCCTAATCTGCCCTCCCTTCTATTTCTCCCTTCCTTCTCTTATCCTCTTCCCCTTCAATTTTCCTGCAGGGCAGGATAGATTTCTATATCCTATTTCCTGTATATCTTATTTCCCCATTGCATCTGAAAACAATTTTTTTTAAACATTTGTTTTTAAAACTTTGGGTTCCAATTTTTTTTCCCATCCTCCCTCCCCACCCACCCCCATTGAGAAGGCAAGCAACTCGATACAGGTTATACATGTCTAGTCATGTTGTGAGAAACTAAGTATATTTCCCTTAATTCTATCCCGCTCCCATTTATTCTATTCTCTCTTTTGACCCAGTCCCTCCTTAGAAGTGTTTGCTTCTGATTACCCCTTCCCCCAATCTGCCCTCCCCTCTATCATCCCCCTGCTCTCTTGTCCCTTTCCCCCCTATTTTCCTGTAGGGTAAGATAGATTTCCATACCCAATTGAGTGTGTATGTTATTCCCTCTTTAAGCCAAATCCAATGAAAATAAGATTCACTCATTTCCTCTCACCTTCCCCCATTTCCCCTCCACTGTAAAAGCCTTTTCTTGTCTGTTTTATGTGAGATAATTTACCCCATTCTACCTCTCCCTTTCTCCTCCCAGTATAATTCTCTCTCACCCCTTAATTTTACTCTCCAGATATCACCCCTTCATCTTCAACTCACCCTGCACCCTTTATCTATCTATCTATCTATCTATCTATCTATCTATCTATCTATCTAT
>NW_020950600.1:946595-985814 GCF_900497805.2 Vombatus ursinus | reverse complement strand
TATCTATCTATCTATCTATCTATCTATCTATCTATCTATCTATCTATCTATCTATCTATCTACATACATATAATTTTTTCCCTCCAACTACCCTAATAAAGGTCTCATGAATTACAAATATCTTCTTTCCATGGCATGACTTATTTTTGGTGAACTTAGGTGGCTCTTTGTAAGGACCACTTTCCTTTTTAGATCGTTCTTAAACAATCTATCCCAAAAATGTCCCAGGGAACACAGCTAAAGTCACTGATCAATACTTTTCATTATTTATTCTTTTCAAATTGATGGGCAGATACTTTGTTTTCCCTTCTATGCTAGGACAAAAAGGGCTGCTTTACATATTTTTGTCTTTATGGGACCTTTCTTTTTGTCAATGGTTTCCTTGGGTTATATGCAGAGGTTTGTTGATAAATGTTTAACAACTAGCTCTCAGTTCCCAACACATTTTTAAGTATAACTTGCATTACTAACATTTTTTACATCACTTTCTTTTTTTCTTTTGTAATTTTAAAAAAATGTTAAACAAATGCAAAAACAAGAAAAGTAAAAAGAAACAAACTTAAATACTAAAACTTAAAGACAAAATAAAAAGAGGAAAAAATTGCCATGTGCATAGCAGAATATGAGAGGATTCAAAATATAATGCAATAAATTTCTATTTCAAGAAAGCCTATGTTATAAATACTACACATTGTGTTCAGAGTTGTTCATCTTTTCTTTATTTTTTTGTAAGTTTTATTTTGTTCTCTGCTGTGCCTTTTTTACTTTGTTTCCCCCCCCTTCCCCTTCCCCTGCAAGTGGATACACACACACAATATACATACATATATACACACACATACACCCAAACACATATACATATATACCTACACTTAAATATACATATATAGACATCTATAGTCATACATTTATATACATATATACATTCATATGTGTCTATGTAAGACCGTACTACACTTGTTTGTGCTCTGTTTGTCTGAAGGTAGATAACATCTTCCTTCATAAGTTCGAGTCTTTCCATATTTTTCTAAATCCACCAACTCATCATTTCTTACATCACAGCAATATTCCAACTGTATACCGTCTAGTTATTTTAAATAGTCTAAAATAATGTTGATTAATATATCTGACATATAGTGTAGTTTCCCTATTTTTCTCTTTTGATTGAATCTATTTTAGCTTTAACTTTATCTGAGATCGTGATTACTACCCCTGCTTTTTTCCCTAATAAATTCTACTGTTGATCTTTATTTTATGTTTGTATGTATCTCTTCCTTCCTGTCCCTCCTGATTCCTCTACTTTACTTCTACCTGCTACCTTACCCTGGTATTACTTAACCTACCCCACCTCCAAGGATCCTCCCTTATCCTCTCCCCTCTGACCCTTTCCCCTTGCCCTCTTATTTCTGTCTGAATTTAGAAGACTTTTATAGCCTTCTAAATATATATGTTGTTTCCTCTTTATCCTATTCCCATTAATCTAGACACATTTATTCCCTCACCCTCTTATTTCTTTATAGATTTAGAAGATTTTTATTCCCTTCTAAATGTATCTATTATTTTCTCTTTAACCCAGATCTGATGTAAATAGGGTTGTCTCTAAAAATCCCTCCCACTTCCCTATCCCCTTAGTCTTTTATTTCTTTCTGAATTTGGAAGATTTTTATAACCTTCTAGATATATATGTATTGTTCCCTCTTTAACCCATTCCCAATGAGAGTAGGGTTCCAGAACTACCAATCCTTAATTCCTCTCTGTCAGTTCTTCCTCTCCCATCTCATTTGTGTAAGATAACTACTCTTTTTACCTTTTCCTAGATGGTATTGCTTATTATAATTACATCATATACTCCAGTCTTTCTTTTGAACTATCCAATTACTAATTACATTCTTAGTTATATAGTTTACATTTCCTCATATAAAAAGTAGATAGTCTGTCCTTATTGGGTTCCTTGTAGTTAATCTTTGATATTTACCTTATATGTGAAATTTTCAGTTGAATTCAGATCTTTTTGCAATAAAATCCTGAAAGTCTGGCTATTCATTGAATATCCATTTTTTCCCCTTCGGGATTATGCTTAACTTTGCCGGATACGTTTTTGACCATAATCCCAATTCTTTTGCTCATCAATATATAGTATTCCAAGATCTGTGATCTTTTGGTGTAGCCACTGCTAGGTCTTGTGTGATTCTAATTGTGGCTCTGCCATATTTGAATTGTTTTTTCCTTGTTTCTCATAATATTTTTTTCTTTGAGCTGGGGGTTTCAGAATTTAGCTATGATATTCCTGTAGGTTTTCCTTGAAGGATCTCTTTCAGGTGGTGATCAGTGTATTTTTTCCTATTTCTACTTTCCCCTCTTGTTCTAACACTTTAAGACAATCCTCTTTAATTATTTCTTGTATTATTGTATCAAGATTATTTTTTTTTATCATAGCTTTCAGGTACTCCAATTATTCTTATGTTTTCTTGATTTGCTTCCATATCCTCATCTGAAGATGAACCCTAGTCTTCTCTATTCCCATAGTAACTTTCTATGGTTGAGTTCTTTCTCCTTTGCCTGCTCATTTTTTTTTTAATTTATAGCAACTCATAATCACTTCTAGTCCTGGGGTTTGGGAGTGGTGCCTCTGGCCTCAGGTCCTCCTTCAGTTCTCCCCTCTGTCCTGGAATTGAAACCAAGAACTCTGCCCTCCCATAAGTGTCCACAGCCACTGGCATCCCTGCCCCACTGCTTCTGCACCCACCAGGCATGTGCTGGTTCCTTCTCAGCCAGCACCAAGTCTTGGTAGCACCACTGGGCCTGGTGTCCTTTATTAGCAGAGGTTCCCTCAAGCCTCCCCTGCTTAAATGCTCAACTCCCCACACTATCCAGGAGGTGAAAATTCCTGGGGTTGGGGCTGAGGCTACCTCCCAACCCAGCTAGCCCCAGGGCTTACCCCTTGCTGTTTCAGGGGAACTAGCTTAGAGGTGTTTACACTTCACAGAGACCAAACCTCAGTCCTGTGATTTTTCTGCAAATCTCCTCAGATTGTCCCAGGAGGACCATTGTTGTGTCTCAAATCTTGTTTATTTTTGCTGTTCTGTGTTTGCCCTGAGGCACTATTTTGCCTTGTTTGTGGGGGAAAATCTGGAGAGCTTGGAATTTTTTGATCTACTCCAACGTCTTCCCAGAATCCTCCAACATTTCTTTATATGACCAACAAAGCCCGACAGCAAGAGATAAAAAGAGAAATTCCATTAAAAATAACTGCAAACAATATAAAATACTTGGGAGTATACCTACCAAGACAAACCCAGGAAATAGAAAAATATCAATTTCTCAAGGATAGGTTGAGCCAATATTATAAAATGACAATTCTGCCTAAAGCAATTTACTTATTCAATGCCATACCAATCAAACTACCAAAAATTATTTGATAGAGATGGAAAAAATCATAACAAAATTCATCTGGCAGAACAGAAGATCAAGGACATCAAGGAAATCAATGAAAAAAAATGTGAAGGAAGGCGGTCTAGCCGTGTCAGATCTCAAACTGTATTGTAAGTGGTAATTATCAAAACACTCTGGTGCTGACTAGCAAATAGAGTGGTGAATCAGTGGAACAGATTAGGTACAAATTACATTATAGTAAAAAATAATTATAGTGATCTGGTATATGATAAACCCAAAGAGCCAAGCTTTTGGAACAAAAACTCATTATTTCACAAAAACTTTTGGGGAAACTAGAAAACAGTATGGCAGAAACTAAGTATAGACCAGCATCTCACACTGTACACCAAGATAAGATCAAAATGAGACCATGGTTTTTTTTTTGTTTTTTTTTTTTGGCTAGGCAATGGGGTTAAATGACTTGCCCAGGGTCACACAGCTAGTAAATGTCAAGTGTCCGAGGATGGATTTGAACTCAGGTCCTCCTGACTCCAGGGCCAGTGCTCTATCCACTGCACCACCTAGCTGCCCCTGCAGGTCCATGGTTTACACATAAAGTGTGATGCCATAAGCAAATTAGAAGAGGATGGAATAGTTTATCTGTGAGATCTATGGATAAAGGAAGAATTTATGACCAAACAAGAGAAAGAGAGCATTACAAAATGCAAAATAGATAATTGGTTTTTGCACAAACAAAACCAATGCAACCAAAATTATAAGGAAAGCAGAAAACTGGGGGAAATTTTTGCAACAAGTATCTCTCGTAAAGGCCTCATTTCTGAAATATATAGAGAACCAAGTCTAATTCATAAAGGATATGAACAGGCAGTTTTCAGACTAAGAAATCAAAGCTATCTATAGTCATATGAAAAAATGCTCTAAATCACTATTGATTAGAGAAATGCAAATTAAAACAATTCTGAGGTACCACCTCATACCTGTCAGATTAGCCAATATGACAAAAAAGGAAAATAAATGATGGATGTTGGATGGGATGTGGGAAAAATGCACTGTTAGTAAAGTTGTGAACCGATCCAACCATTCTGGAGAACAATTTGGAACTATGCCCAAAGGGCTAAAAAACTGTGCATATCCTTTGATCCAGCAATATCACTGCTAGGTCTATATTCCAAAGACATCCAAAAAAGGAAGGAGGGAAAAGGACCTATAAATCCAAAAATATTTATAGCAACTCTTTTTGTGGTGGCTAAGAACTGGAAATTGAAGAGATGCCCATCAGTTGGGGAATGGCTAAATAAGCTGTGGTATATGATTGTAATGGAATATTATTTCACTATGAGAAATGACAAGCAGGATGATTTCAGAAAATCCTGGAAAGACTTACATGAAACAATGAAAAGCTTAGTGAACAGAATCAGGAGAATGTTATAAACAGTAACAGCAATATTATTTGATCAAGAACTGTGAATGACTTAGCTATTCTCCGCATACAATGATCCAAGAAAATCCCAAAGGACTAATGATGAAGTATACTGTTCACCTCCTGATAAAGAACTGACATTGTTTTAATACAGAACGAAGCAAAAAAAAAAACAAAAACAAAAACAAAAAACCAAACAAACAAACAAACAAAAGAACAAAAAAAACCTCATCAGCAAGCATTATTTGTAATGAGGATAAGCCTTTCCAATAAGATCAGGAGTGAAACAAGGATGCCCATTATCACCAATATTACTCACTATTTTACTAGAAATACTAACTATAGCAACAAGAGAAGAAAAAGAAATAGAAGGAATCAGAATGGGCAATGAGGTAATAAAATTATCTCTTTTTGCAGATGGTAGGATGATATACTTGGGAAATACTCAAGATTCAACTAAAAAACTAGTTGAAACAATCAATAAATTTAGTAAAGTACCAGGATACAAAATAAACCCACAGAAATCATCAACATTTTTATATATTGCGAACAAAATCTTGCAAGAAGAGATAGTGATACCCCATTCAAAATAACCAGATAGGATAAAGTACCTGGGAATATACCTGTCAAGACAAACCCAAGAACTACTTGAACATAATTATAAAACACTTTTTATACAAATAGAGTCAGATTTAGATAATTGGAGAAATATTAACTGTTTATGGGTGGGCAGAGCCAATATAATAAAAATGACAATCTTACCTAAACTAATCTACTTATTCAATGACATCCCAATTAAATGACCAAAAAAGTATTTTTTTGAGCTGGAAAAAAATAATAACAAAACTCATTTGAAAGAACATAAGGTCAAGAATATTAAAGGAATTAATGGAAAAATGTAAAGGAAGGAATTCTAGCTGTACCAGATCTTAAACTGTGTTATAAGGTGGTAATTATCAAAACTATCTGGTACTGGTTACAAAAAAGTTGGATCAGTGGAACAGAGTGGACATACAATACATGATGGTAAGTGAGTATAGTAATCTTGTGTATGACAAATGTAAAGATTTAAGCTTTTGAGATAAAATTTCATTATTTGGTAAAAATAGTTGGGAAAATTGGAAAGCAGGAACTAAGTATAGATTAATATCTTACATCATTTATCAAGGTAAGGTCAAAATGGATAAATGACCTAAACATAAAGAGAGATATCATAAGGAAATTAAAAGAACATGGATCATATTGCCTATCAGACATATGAATAGGAGAAGGATTTATGAATAAACAAGAGAAAACATTGTGAGAAATAAAATGAATAGTTTTGATTATATTATATTAAATTAAAAAGGCTTTGTACAAAGAAAACCGATGTGTCCAAGATTAGAAGGAAAGCAGAAAATTGTGGGGGGGTGGAGAGATTTCATAGTTTCTCAGATAAAGGTCTCATATCTCAAATATATAGGGAACTTTGACAAATTTATAAGAATATGAATCATTCCCCAAAAGAAGTCAAATGATATGAATAGACAACTTTTGGGTGAAAAAATCAAAGCTATATATGGTCATATGAAAGAATGCTCTAAATTATTATTGATTAGGGAAATGCAAATTAAAACAATCTTCAGATATCATCTGATACCTATCAGATTGGCTAAGATGATGAAAGGGGAAAACAACAAGTGCTGGAGGGAATGTGGAAAAATTGGGACACTAATACACAGTTGGTGGAACTGTGAACTGATCCAATCATTTTGGAGAGCAATTTGGAATTATGCCCAAAGATTTATGAAACTGTGTATACCCTTTGACCCAGAAGGATCACTATTATGTCTCTTTCCCAAGGTGATCAGGAAAAAAGGGAAAGAACCTATATATGTTCTAAAATATTCATAGAAACTCTCTTTATGGTGGTAAAGAACTGGACATTGAGGGGATGCCCATCAATTGAGGAATGGCTAAACAATTTGTGGTATATGATTGTGTCGGAATACTGTGCTGTAAGAAATAATGAGCTGTTATGTATACAGTATATCCTAAATAAATAAAATAACATCTTTGCAGAAAAAAAGAGAAATGCTGAGCTGAGTGATTTTAGAAAAACATGGAAAAACTTGCATAAAATAATGAAGAGTAAAAAAAAGAGATGAATCAAAAGAAGAGTGGATACAGTAACAGCAATATTGTTCAAAGGATAACTATGAACGACTAACCTATTCTGAATATTATAAGTGTTCAAATTAACTGCGAAGGACCTATGAAGGAATATGCTATCCATCTCCAGAGAAAACTGATAAACAGAAATATGCAAAGTATGGTTTTCCATATGCACATATACACGTATAAATACCTACATGTTGGAGGAGTGTGTCAAATGGTCGCCTTCTCTAGTGAGGGGTGGGAAGGAAGGGAGACAGCTTGGAACTTAAAATGTAACAAAAATTCAATATAATTAGATTTTAAAAATATAATGAAAAAAGGGACAGCTAGGTGGCACAATGGATAGAGCACTGACCCTGAAGTCAGGAGGACCTGAGTTCAAATCCGGCCTCACAGCAGACACTTGACACTTACTAGCTGTGTGACCCTGGGCAAGTCACTTAACCCCAATTGCCTAAAAAAAAAAAATATATATATATATATATATATATATATATATATATATACATACATACATACATATATACATACATATATAGATAGATAGATAGATAGATAGATAGATAGATAGATAGATAGATAGATAGATAGATAGAAAATGAAAAAAAAAGCAACAACACCCTCTTGAAATCAAGAAGACAGAGTCAGTTTCCCTCAAAGTGCCCTGGACCTACATGGATTTCTGGGGTTTTGAATCTGTGCTTATATTTCCTAAACCAAGAGTTCACACAGCTTTGGGACAAGGTGAGATTCTGGGAGACCCACAATAAAAGAAAAAAGACTGAAAGAGAGAGATTGGGGCTGGGAGAAGTGAGGGGGGAGGCAATCCATGTTTCTGTTCTACTGAAGAGGAAGGAATGCAGGAGCAGTTTTAATAGTAGCGATCTGAGGCCACCAGCTGAGATACTGTTTCTCTTCCAAGGGCACAGAGGGAGAAGTATAAAGACCGTTCCATATATAGTTGTGCCGTGACAATGTGAAATGTTCAGGACAAGGTGGATGCTTTGCAGGAGATGTGGATATCCAACTCCCCTCCCTCTCTCTTTGCTCATCTACTGGATTTTGTGCTTTGAGCAAGTGTTTTCTTTAGAGTGACTTTTGCCCTTTCTGTCTTTTTTTTTTTAAATGTAGTTGATCCAGGCTGGTATATTTCCTTGTGTCGCTTTGTTTGAGGTTTGAGTAAGTTCTGGGGCAGCTCTGGAATTTTAGTTATACCAAAGAACGTAGACTTCAGAAGTTCCTTTCTGGTTAGAGAATCTCTCTAACTCAGGGCAAATATTATGAACCATTTGGCTCAGGCTTCCAGGCTCACCAAACAGAAATTGCATGCTCTGCATCCTCCTAAGGCTTGGGCTCTCTTTGGCCCCAAAACCGAAATTGATAACTGAGTTCTAGGTTATTCTCCTCCCTAGAAGAAAGGATCCTAGTTGTGACTCCTAGTGTTTACCCATATATGTGTATTATTTTGTACTTTTGCTATCCCAGTGGGTGAATCAGCATTGCTTGTTAGAAATGTGTCCAAAAAAAAAAAAAGGAGAAAACTTTAACATCTAAAAGCAACCCTTTTTGTCCTTTAACCAAAAGACCCAATGTCCCAGGGTCATTTTGTCAGGCTAGTTAAAGACCAAAATTTCCTCTACTTTATTTTCTACTTACCTGTGTAATTTATTGTAACTCCACCCTTTTATCTTTAGTCCCTAAACTTCTAGGTAGATTTCTTCCTGTTTCCCAAACTGTGTTAATATTCAATGAAGACCAAATGAAGTTTGTTTGTTTGTTTGTTTGTTTTTTGGCAGCACCCTAATTCCTACAAGTAACCTAAACAGACTTCTGTTCTTTCCCTGGCCATCCCATTCAGCTGATCACTGCCCTAGAAACCCTGGAAATTCAAAAATTAAAACATTCCTCATGTGCTTCAGAGGTGAGACTTTGTATGAAAAGGGAAGATTTGGGAATCATCTTATGGGGTGAGCTACCTTCCTGGTCTCACCAGCCCCAGTAGTATTTGTTAGTGGTGACATTTGAGAGTTCTAGCATCCAGGGGTGCTAACACCTCTGGAGATAATGGGTGCTGGCACCTTCTGTCCACCCCCCCCCCAAGCTGATTTGAAACCACTGGTCTCTGTGCTTTGCATATAGCTACCATATACCAACTCAAGACACAGTCCTGAGAGGCACCCCATCCTCAGCCTTCCTAAGATCTCCACTGACCACAAAAAAAAATGTCCTTCAATAAATCTCGTGAGGATTGGTAACTTCTATGGGTATGGTGTTTTTTGTTCACCAAGTGTAGCATTGAATGTCAGGTTGACTCAGTTACCCACTGTTCCCAGCCCCAACCAGTGTTGGGGGCTCTGGTGGGAAAGGAGACACCGGCTCTTTGTCATGTACTCCTACATGCAAATTGTCACATTCTTACCACCTTGGGGAAGAACCAAGATGCAAGGGTCCCAACTCTCTTTTGCTGAGGTGGACCTATCTGAATTGTCTAAAGTTACCCATAAAATCTGTGGTTACCTTGAAGCCATTGCTGATCTTCACTGGTCAGCTTAACTACTTATAATAAAATCCTTTAATTTTCATTGTTCTGAGTTTTGCCTCCTTAATCAGGGTGAAAGCCCAAATGAAGAGTTTTCCTTTCAGCAACTGGCAAGCAACTGCCAGGAATTTGTCTTTGGAGGGCTTTTTCACTTCTGGTTCTAACTGTGTGAAGGCCTACTCCATCCCCACAAGCTGGCATTCAGGCCTTGTCTGAAAGTGGACTGGAGTGGATCCCTCCTCTCCCCAAGTTAAGAAGTGAAGCAGTGGAGAATTTAGCTCCCTAAGACTCAGGACAGGAAGGAGAAATAGGTCCTCCAAATTCAATTTTGATTTTTCCTTTGTGCAAGATGAAAAGAAGACAAAAGAAAAAAGCAGGCCAGCGTGGGGCTGCAGTGGGAGAGCTGGTTTGGAGTCGGTAAGAATACCAAGGCCAGAGTCCTTCCAAGAAGAGCTTTATTATCATAAAAGCAATCGGAACCAAGCAGCTCAGAGTACTGGTTGGTTGGGTGGAAGGAGAATGGGGACTTGTTTATATCAGAGCTAAAGGGGGAGTGAGTTATGGAAATTTACTATGGCATAATCTTTGTACTATGCAAGCAAAAAAAAGACTTGCGCCTGTGCTGTCCTGGGTCTTCTGGGTGGCTATCTTGAAATAGCTATACTTTCACTCTTGAGAGTCCCTTCATTACCATACTTATAAGATGTAAATGGGGACTTTGACATCACATAAGTTACTATCGGGCATTGAGGAGTCTTATTACGCTTGTGCAGTCTTGGGAAAGTCCCTTGACCACAAGGTCACTGGTGATAGGGTGGGCTGAGGGTCCCTAGACCACAAGGTGGCTGGTGATAGGGTAGGCTATGGAGTGGTGAGGTTGCCTATTCAGCACATGAGGAAAAGAGTTGTCTGCTCAGCATATAGAGCTAAGGATATAGGGGAAAGGGTTGCCTAATCACGATATAGGGAAAGGATGGGGCTTCACTGCTCTGGAGGAAAAATAGGACTTTGCTGTTCCTACTCCAGGGCAAGTGAGCAAAGTTTGTCTTTCATGCATTTTTAAAAATTTTAATTAATTAATTAATTAATTTTTTTGGCAAGGCAATTGGGGTTAAGTGACTTGCCCAGAGTCACACAGCTAGTAAGTGTAATGTGTCTGAGGCTGGATTTGAATTCAAGTTCTCCTGACTCCAGGGCTGGTGCTCTATCCACTGCACCACCTAGCTGCCCCATTAATTAATTAATTTAGTTTTCAACATTCACTTCCACAAGATTTTGAGTTCCAAATTTTCTCCCCATCTCTCCCCTCCCCCAAGATAATGTTCATTATAAATACCCCTTCCCCTAATCTGCCCTCCCTTCTATCACTACCCCCCCCCCCACTTCTCGTATCCCCTTCCCCTTCTATTTTCCTATAGGGCAGGATAGATTTCTATACTCCTTTGCCTATATATCTTATTTCCCAGTTGCATGTAAAAAATTTTAACATTTGTTTTTAAAACTTTGAGTTCCAAATTCTCTCCCTTCCTCCCTTCCCAACCACCCTCATTGAGAAGGCAAGCAATTGGATATAGGTTATACATGTGTGGTCATGCCAAACACTTCCATAATAGTCATGTTATGAAAGACTAACTATATTTCCCTCCATCCTATCTCCCACCCCCATTTATTCTATTATCTTCTTTGACCCTGTCCCTCCTCAAAAGTGTTTGCTTCTGATTATCCCCTCCTCCAATCTGCCCTCCCTTCTATCATTCCCCTCCCTCTTATCCCCTTCCCCCCCCCCATTTTCCTGTAGGGTAAGATAGATTTCTATGCACAACTGGATGTGTATGTTATTCCCTTCTTAAGCCAAATCCAATGAGAGTGAGGTTCATTCATTCCCTTTCACCTCCCCACTCTCCCTTCCACTGTAAAAGCTTTTTCTTGCCTCTTTTATGTGAGATAATTTAACTCATTCTACTTCTCCCTTTCTCCTTCTACCAGTCCAATCCTCTCTCACCCCTTAATTTTATTTTTTAGATATCATCACTTCATATTCAACTCACCCTGTGCCCTCTGTCTATATATATATATGTATTCCCTCCAACTACCCTAATCCTGAGAAAGGTCTTATGAGTTGCAAATATCATCTTTCCATGCAGGATTTCATGCATTTTCATGGGAATACTGGTATTCATAGAGGAGCAGGACTCCTGGGAATCAAACTGTAAGAAATAAGTCCTGCCGGTTAAGTCCTTAACTAAGAAATGAGACTCTGTAGAGACTGGGAAAATTATAGAAGAATCTATATCTATACCTATATCTCTATCTATCTATATACACACCTATATCTCTATCTATCTATCTATCTATCTATCTATCTATCTATCTATCTATCTATCCATCTATCTATACACACATCTCTATCTATTTATCTGCCAGATAAAGGATGGAGCCTTATTTATTTTAGTCAGATGCACACTTTGACTTAATTTGCAGATCTAAAGCCTAGGCTAGCCTGGGATTTTCAGCTTTATATAGAGGGCTTTCAAACAACTATTACCCCTCATTATCTTAAGAAAAAGACCAGAATACCCTTGAAGGTAAAAAATGAAAGAGAAGGAATGGAAAGGGAGATTTAGAAAAACCCACTGCTCCAGCAGAAGAGAGGAGAGATTGCCTATCCTGCCCCGACCATAGCCTGTGCCCAGACTGATTGTGGCTAATAGGGATAGATATTCACAGTGAGGAAGGAAGGAAGGAGACTAGGAGTAGTTCCTCACCCTGTGGGATGATTAGAGTGCATGTCCCATTCTTAATGTCTGACATCACTCGGATTAAAGAGAAACTGGGTCAGTACTCTGAAGATCCCATCAAGTTTAATGAGGGCTCTAGGGATGTATCCCTTCAATTTGAGCTTTCCTGGGGAGACCTCCATATCCTCTTCTCCACCTGTTGTACCTTTGAAGAGAAGAGGAGAATCTGGGAATAGGCCCAGAAGTTTGGGGGCCATTTGGCTAGCTTCGATCCCATGAGATACCTGCTCCCCTCCCAGACAGCAGCTGCTGTTCCCACTAATGACCCAGGATGGGATTATCAGAAGAATGAGGAGAGGAGAAAGAGAAACCACATAGTGATTTGCCTGTTAGAAGGCTTTGCCACAAGGTGGGCCACTGGTCCAGTGAGTGCCCCTCCAGGGTGCTCCCCAGAGGAAGCCCCCGTGACCAAAGCCTCTGGGACCATGCCCAAGATGTGACCAGGAGGGACATTGGAGGAACGATTGTCCCCAAGGTTGGAAAAGTGGTGAAGCGACCTCCCAGTACCCTGTCCTCCAGTCTTCTCGAGACTCGGAATGACAGGAAAGCCTGGGACTGGGCCGTGCTCCCACCTTCTCCATCCGTCTGGCTGAGCCCTGGGCAAAGACTGAGGTCAAGGGTAAGATTACCCACTTCCTCATCGATACAGGAGCCACACTCTCTGTTTTAACCCACTACTCTGGCCCTACCTACCCCTCCACCTATTGGGTTGTGGGCATCAAAGGGAAACTTAAGGGTTGTCGAGAGACATACCCCTACCCTGCCTTTTGAGGATCTGTTGTTTGAACACTCCTTCCTTGTCTTCTCCTCTTGCTCCACCCCCTTGTTGGGAAGGGACCTGATGGTGAAATTGGGGAGTCAATTTTCTCTAGTTAAGCTTCCCATCTCTCTTTTGTCTCTGCTCACCAGATCTCCCCATGTCTTCCCCTGGGAGACAGATGAACCGGTTGTTTGGGATCAGGGAATTCCTGGGAGAGCTGCCACCCCACCCATTTTTTGCCTCTGATATCCTAATGTGTTGTCCCATCACCCCCAATATCCAATTAAGCCCAAGGCCTGGAAACTGCAACCATTGATTGAAAAATTCTTTAAGCATAAAATCCTTGTCCCTTGCCAGTCCACATGTAACACACCTAATGGAGAATACTAAATTGTTCAAGATCTCAGGGCTGTTAACAAAGCTGTTATTCTGAGACACCCGATAGTCTCTAACCCATACACTATACTGACTCAGATCCCTGGGGGGTACCCAATGGTTTTCCATCCTGGATCTCAAAGATGCCTTTTTCTGTATACCTCTTCATACAGACTCACAATTTATTTTTGCCTTTGAATAGACACCCCCCTGGGAAATCAAATCCATGTCAACTAACATGGACAGTCTTGTCCCAAGGTTTTTGGGAAAGCCCCATTTATTTGGTCAGGTCTTGGGAAAAGATTTCAAGGACCCAGAACTAGCAGATAGTAGATTAATTCAGATGTGGATGATATTCTTACTTGTAGCCTCACCCGGGAGGCATCTTTGGTTGCTGCCACAGGAGCTCTTAATTTCTTGGGCACTCAAGGCCATAGGGACTCTTTGAACAAAGTCCAGAAAGCATGCCAGTCTGTAAAGTGTCTGGGCCATGAACTAACACCCACCTCTCGCTCCTTAACCTCCTAGAGGAAAAGGACAACCCTGTCTATCCCTGTTCTAGTCACAAAGAAACAGCTTCAAACTTTTCTAGGGATGGCTGGATTTTGTAGACTCTGGATCCCTAATTTTGGTCTTATTCCTAAGTCCCTTTATGACTCCACTCAAGGCTCTGACTCATTCCCTCTAGAGTGGGGCCCCGACCAGGCTAAAGCTTTTGAGACTCTGAAAACTAAACTGACTGCCACACCAGGATTAGCTCTACCCAGTCTAGAAAAACCTTTCACTCCGTACGTTGATAAAAGGCTAGGACAGGCTTTGGAGTCCTAAATCAGTCCTTAGGATCTGACCCCAGGCCAGTTGCTTATTTCTCAAAATAATTAGACTCTGTGGTTGCTAGATGGCCTTCATGCCTACGGGCAGTGGCTGCAGCAGCCATTCTAATTGAAGAAGCTTCTAAACTTACACTTGGCCAATCTCTGGAAGTCATGAACATCCTGGAAGCAAAGAACCATCAGTGGCTGGCTAGTGGCAGGCTCACCAAATATCAAATTTTGCTTTTAGACACCCCTGACCTAATTCTTCAGGTGTGCCACACACTCAACCTGGCAACCCTTCTTCCAGACAGTACCCCTTCAGATGCCCTGGTTCATGATAGTAAGGAGACCTTGGACTGTGTTTATGCCAGTCAATCTGATCTTAAAGATTTTCCTCTCCCTAATCTGGAAGCAGAGTGGTACATGGATGGGTCTAGCTTTATTGAACAAGGGGTTAGGAAAGCTGGGTATGCAGTGGTCAGCCTCCACCAAACCATACAGGTCAAACTCCTGCCCGCTGGGACCTCTGCCCAGAAGGCAGAATTAATAGCGCTCTAGAGTCCTAGAGCTAGGGGAAAAGAAAAGAGTAAATATCTTTACCAACTCAAAATATGCTTTCCATGTTTTATATGCCCGTGGAGCAATAAAAAAAGAAAGGAAATATCTGACAGCAAAAAAACTCCCCTATCAAACATGTCCAGGAGATTTCACATCTCCAAGCTATTCAAAAACCGTCCAAGATAGCTGTTATATTTTGCAAAGGCCACCAGAAAGGGGAAGTGGATCAAACCATGGGAAGTTGCCTGGCAGACACTGTAGCAAAGAATGCTGCCTGCCAGTTGACTATACCGTCTCCTTTACTCCCACAGCTCCCTGATTCCTGCATAACCTTCTTATAGCCCCCAAGAGCAGGCCCTTGCTAAAGAAAGGGGATACTCTCTTTCCCCCTCTAGGTGGTTTCAGAAACCCTCAGGCCAACTTGTCATCCCAGAGGAGAACCAGTGGAAGCTTCTTTTTGGCTTACACCAGGCCACACACCTGGGGAAGAACACCTTCCAGTCTCTGATAAAGTCTATTTTTACTGGCAGTAAGCTAGGAGTCTGTCAGGCTTGCCCAACTTCTGTCCAGATAAATCCTGAAGGGGCAGTCAGACCTCCCCTCTTTTAAAACCTGTTCAGTGGGGCAGCTAGGTGGTGCAGTGGATAGAGCACTGGCCTTGGATTCAGGAGGATCTGAGTTCAAATCCAGCCTCAGACACATAACAATTACTAGCTGTGTGACCCTGGGCAAGTCACTTAACCCCATTGCCCCCCCCCCAAAAAAAACCTGTTCAGAGCAGGGGTACCTACCAAGGTGAAAACTAGCAGATAGACTTTACATATATGCCCCTGTTCAGGGACTTTTGGTTTTTGTTGACACCTTTATTAATTTGGTAGAAGCTTCTTTCTACAGAATTGAAAAGGTTCAGGAGGTATCAGTGTTCCCATCAAAGGAAATTATACCTCCATTTGGCTTGCCTAGCTCCTTACAGAGTGATAATGGCCCAGCTTTTATTTCCCAGATAACTCAGGCTGGGGCAAAGACACTTAAAATCACTTACCACCTGGAATCCAAAATCTCCTGGTAAGGCAGAGAAAATGAATCATGCCCTCAAGCCAGTCCTGCCTAAGCTGTGCATAGAAACCTGAGAAGATTGGATTAAGAATCTCCCAATCTGACTTCTCAGAGTCTGCATGCCACCTTGGGAAAATATCAAACTTAGCCCCTTTGAACTCCCGTATGGGAGGCCATTCCCAACATCTGATATTGTTGTAGACCCAGAAAGCCAACCCCTCTACCTGGGTCCTTGTTCCCCCCCTTTCCTTTCTTCTCTAGCAAAATGCCCAGTTAGTATCCCTTGTTCCCATCTTCTCTCCCTCCCTTTGACTCTCAACTTTTCCTTATCTATAGATTCCTTCCCACTACCTACAAACACGCCCACACCAACTGCCTATTGGATATTTTAAACTAGATGTCCCATAGGCACCTTTAACTCAACATGTCCAAAATGGAACTCATTCTATTTCCCCACCCCCAAACCCTTCCCTCTTCCAAACTTTCCAGTTGCTGTAGAGGGTTCCAGGTTCCTCCCAGTCAACTAGGTTTGTAATCTTGATGTCATCTTAACATCTCTCTCTCTCTCTCTCATGCCTCATACCCAATCAGCCAAGTCTTGTTGTATCTGTAACCTGAACTTGTCTGGGAATGCTGAAAATCCCCTGCCCCACCATTGCCTAATTTGGAGGTGTTCTGAAGGGTCTTTGGAGAATGCCCAGATAAACCTGCCTTACATATCCATTTTCTTAATACTTCTCAAATCTGATCCTTTCTCTCCACTCACACAGCCACCACCATGGTTCAGGCCCTCATCACCTCTTGCTGGGATTATTACAAGAGCCTGTTGGTTGGTCTCCTTGCCTCAAGCCTCTCACCACTCCAATCCATCCTTCTTACATTCCTAAAACACAGGGTGGACCATGTTATCCTCTACTCACTGAGTTCCAATAACTTCCGTTATCTCTAGAATCAACTAGAAAGTACTGTTTGACATTTAAATCTATTCATAAGCTGGCCCCTTCCTACCTTAAAGTCTTCTTATACACTCTTCTCCCATCCATGCCCCACCCTCAGTCTACAGTCCAGCTTTACTGCCCTACTTGGCTGGTCCTCATTCAGAACTTGCAGTCTCTTGTCCATCTCCTGATCAAATGACTTAACATTTGTAAAGCATTTTGCAAACCTTAATGTCTAATAAAGTCTAGCTAGTGTTATTATTGTCTCCTTTTCTTTGCACTGGCCAGCCCCCTCTTTCTTGAATGTACATCCTCTTCACCTCTTTCTCTCAGAATCCTTGTTTTCCTGCAAGAATCATCTAAATGTTACCTTCTGTAAGAGGCCCTTATTAGTTCCCTCAGTGACTAGCCTCTTGTTCTCTATGGTTCTCTTCTATTTACTTTATATTTATCTTGTATCTACATGTTGTATCTCCAATCCCCAAACTCCTTAGAATGGGGGCTCCTTGAGGGCAGAAGGTGTTTCATTTTTATCTTTGTATACCCAGCACTTAGCCCAGTGTGTGTTTCATGCATGTTTTTTGATGGATTGGTTGGTTACACACTTTCATAGTAGTACCATAAGGTTATGCATCTGAAAACAGTTCCCTGCACTGGTAGAGTATTTCCTATCCAGTACTCTCAAGCTCATTTTCCTTCTGAGGGAAGTACAAAACACAAGAGGGTATTACAAATCTGTGTTCTTAAAGAAAGATTGACTCAGCAGAATCCTAACCTGATGAAGTCTGATGAAGGGAAAATCAAGAGATCCTTGCAGCCTTTTTCATGGAAACTATGTTTCTCTGACTATAACCCCAAATCCCATCAGCTTTTTAAAAATTGTCACATCATACAATTGATTTCCATTGATCTTGTTGTCCGCTTAAACCCTCAGATCTTTTTCAGACAAACTGATATCTATCCTTGTTTCCTCCATCTTGTGTTTTAGAAGCTGATTTCTTGAACCCAAATCTAAGACTTGACATTTATCCCTACCGAATTTCATCTTATTAAGTTAAATTGAATTTTGTAGCCTGTCAAGATGTTTGTTGCATCCTGACTGTCTTCCAGTGTATTAACAACCTCTCCTAGCTTTGTGGTATCAGCACATTTGCTGGTCACATCACCTGTGACTATTCAAGTCACAAATCAGTATAGTAAACAGCATAGTACCAAGTACCGACCTCTAAGGTACTTCAACAAAACCTCTTACCTTGCCATGTGGTTCAGTGGATAGAGCACTAGATTTGGACTCAAAAGATCTGGGTTCAAATCCTGCCTCAGTGCTTATGCCTGACATAAAGTTGGTATTTAATAAAAGCTTGAACCCTTCCTTCCCTTTCCATATCCTTACTAGCATTTAGCCCCTAAAGTCTCAGTTTCCTCATCTGTAAAGTTAAGATAATAATAGTACCTACCTCAGAGGGTTGTTGGGAGGATAACACACATAAAGTGTTTTGCAAATCTTAAAGCACTACAGAAATGTTGGTTGTTATTGTTGTTGACCTTGACCCCTTGATGACAACTCTTTGAGTCTAGTCATCTAATCAGCTCTGAATCCATGTAATCCTGTTTTCCTTTAGTCCACATCTGTTTTCTTCACTGCGAAAATAGTCTGAGATACTGTGTCAAAAGCCATGTTAAAACCTACCCTAGTCTACAGCATTCCCCTCATCTACTAGTTTAGTAACCCTGTCAAAAAAGAAACAACAGTAATCTGGAATGGCCTGTTGGAAAGCCCAGCTGGCCACTGGTCCAGCAGAAGATCAGCTCAACTCAGCAGCAGGGAATAACTTACCCAGAGAGAGAACCACTTAAGGGGAACTGCATGAGGACTCCACAAGGGGAGAAAAGGATTCCCAGGGCCAGGTGCTGAGAATTACCTACCCCTTTGTTACCTGTGTCCTCTATATGTGTGCTTGACTACCATCATACTTTAGCTTGAGCTCACTCCTCCAAAGGATCTTGTGTGTGTAAGGCAACACTGTGTCCCTAGGAGGGGGGAAAGTTTTCTACCAACTCTTCTTACCATGACTTTTCAGTAAAACTTTTTCTCCTAAAATCTAATGGAGTTCAACTAGTTTATTCATCAGGGATAGCATACTGGTGGGAGCCTTGTAAGAACCTTGTAAGAAACTACAAGGCTGGGGTGGAGCCAAGGTGGAGGAGTAGAAGCAGTGACTTGTTTGAGCTCTCTCCCAAACCCCTCCAAATACTCTAAACAAATGTAAAATGACTGTAAACAAATTCTAAAGCAGCAGAACTCACAAAATGACAGAGTGAAACAAATATCCAGCCCAGGACAACTTGGAAGGTTGACAGGAAAGGTCTGTGGCACCAGACTGGGGGAGGAGGACAGTTCAGCCTGGGCCATGTAAATAAAGATGGAGCAGGCCTCAGGAGACTGAATATAGGTGGTGGTTTCCAAACTTCTCAACCCACAAACTCCAAAGACAACTTAGAAGGTCAGTGGGAAAGGTCTGTCAGACCTGGGTGAGAGAGGAGTGTGTTATAGTCCTGGCCTTAGTGCAGCCCCAGGTGGCTGCTTCCTGAGCTCTTGGTCCACAGATGGTGAAGAGGTTGAGTGACTAATCAGAGGGGGAATTGCAGGGATCTCTCTACTGGTGATGAGGCAGTATTCTCTTGCTTTGCTCATGCTTGGATCTGGGTCACAGTCCTGGGTGGTGGTCCTGGGGTGAGGAGAAACACTGGTGAGGTGGAGCTTTTGGCATGGTGGAGAGGGAATCTTCATCATGGTTCCAAGGCAGAAAAGAGTGTTTGCGGTCACTCTTAGATCAGAGCACAGGCCAGGAAAGGAGCAAACACATCTCCTTTGATTACCTTGAAGAACTGAAAATTTACAGGTCCCTAGAAGTATCTCTGAAAACAACTGCACAAAGCCCCTGAAGCTTAGGGCAGTACACCCTCTACATTGGAAGCAGAGTTCTACCTTAACAAATAGTTAAAAAGTCAAGTAATTGGCTGGGAACATGAGCAAACAGAGGAAAAAATCTCAGACTATAGAATCTTACTTTGGTGACAAAGGAAATTAAAACATACACTCAGAAGACAACAAAATCAAAGCTCCTATATCCAAAGACTCCAAGAAAAATATGAATTGGTCTCAGATCATGTAAGAGCTCAAAAAGGATTTTGAAAATCAAGTAAGAGATGTAGAGGAAAAATTGGGAAGAGAAATGAGAGTGATGCAAGAAAATCACAAAAGAATGAGTCAACAGCTTGCTAAAGGAGACTCCAAAAATGCTGAAGAAAATAACACCTTAAAAAAATAGACTAACCCAAATGGCAAAAGAGGTCTAAAAAGCCAATGAGGAGAAGAATGCCTTAAAAAGCAGAATTGGACAAATAAAAAAGGAAGTCCAAAAGGTCACTGAAGAAAATACTTAAAAATAAGAATGGAGCAAATGGAAGTTAATGATTCTATGAGAAATCAAGAAATTTAAAACCAAACCAAAAGAATGAAAAAAATAGAAGACAATGTGAAATATCTCATTGGAAAAAGATGACCTGGAAAATAGATCAAGGAGAGGTAATTTTAAAATTATTGGAATACCTGAAAATTATGATAAAAAAAAGAGCCTAGACATCATCTTTCAAGGAATTATCAAGGAAAACTGCCCAAATATTCTAGAACCAGAGGGTAAAATAGAAATTGAAAGAATACATTGATCAACTCCTGAAAGAGATCCCAAAATAAAAATTCCTAGGAATATTATAGCCAAATTCCAGAGTTCCCAGGGCAAGGAGAAAATATTGCAAGTAGCCAGAAAGAAAGCAATTCAAATATTGTGGAAATACGATCAGGATAACACAACTTCTACATTAAGGCATAGGAAGGCTTAGAATATGATATTCCAGAGGTCAAAGGAGCTAGGATTAAAAGCAAGAATCACCAACCCAGCAAAACTGAGCATAATCCTTTGGGGGAAAAATGGACATTAAATGAAATAGAGGACTTTCAAGCATTCTTGATGAAAAGACCAGAGCTGAATAGAAAATTTGACTTAAATACAAAACTCAAGAGAAGCATGAAAAGGTAAACAGGAAAGAGAAATCATAAGGGACTTATTAAAGTTGAACTGTTTACATTCTTACATGGAAAGATAGTATTTGCAAGTCATGAGATCTTTCTCAGTATTAGGGTAGTTGGAGGGAAAATGCATATATATATATGTGTGTGTGTGTGTGTGTGTGTGTGTGTGAGTGTGTGTGTCTATGTATTTATATGTATACATACACATATAGGCAGAGGGCACAGGGTGAGTTGAATATGAAGGGATGGTATCTAAAAAAATTAAGGAGTGAGAGAGGATTGTGCTGGGAGAAGGAAAAAGGGAGAGGTAGAATGGGTTAAATTATCTCACATAAGAGAGGCAAGAAAAAGCTTTTACAATGGGAGGGAAAGGGGGGAGGTGAGAGGAAATCAGTGAATCTTACTCTCTTTGGATTTGGCTTAAGGAGGGAATAACATACATGCTCAATTGGGTATGGAAATCTATCTTACCCTACAGGAAAATAGGGTGGAAGGGAATAAAAGAGTGGGTGATGATAGAAGGAAGGGCAGATTGGGGAAGGGGGTAATCAGAAGCAAACACTTTTGAGGAGGGACAGGTCAAAGAAGAGAATCAAATCAACGGGGGGGGGATGGGATAAGATGGAGGGAAATATAGTTAGTCTTTCACAACATGACTATTATGGAAGTGTTTGGCATGACTGCACATGTATAACCTATATCAAATTGCTTGCCTTCTCAGTAAGGTTGGGTGAGGAGGGAGGAAGGGAGAGAATTTGGAACTCAAAGTTTTAAAAACAAATGTTAAAAATTGTTTTTACATGCAACTGGGAAATAAAGTATATAGGCAAAGGGGAATAGAAATCTATCCTACTCTACAGGAAAATAGAAGGGGAAGGGGATAAGAGAAGGGGGGGTGATAGAAAGGAGGGAAGATTAGGGGAAGGGGTATTCAGAATGCACGCCATCTAGGGATGGAGGGAGGGGAGAGATGGGGAGAAAATTTGGAACTCAAAATCTTGTGGAAGTGAATGTTGAAAACTAATAATAAATAAATTTAAAAAAGAAAAGAAACCATAAGCCTCCAGGTTTATTACTAGGACCCTGAGGGGGAGTAGTCAAAGATACCCCTTAGGTATCCCAATCCTAGTTTGTAAATGCAGGGAACAAGGAGTAGAATGTACTTTCTTTGATTCTTTTATTTCAAATATAGCTTTTAAAAAATCCACCCCTTTTCAGTTGTTCTTAGATTCTCTTGCCAGCCTCAGCTTATTCTGAACTTTAGAACATCTGGCACTTTTAAAAAAATTCTATTTTTAAATAAAGATTTATTTTCCCCTTTTATGCAATGAAAAACTTATCTATCTATGTATCTATCTATCTACACATACACCCCCCCACACATAGACACACAGATGTATGTGTGTGTGTGTATGTGTGTAGCCAAGCAAAACATGTTCCCACGTTGGACACATCCAAAAATATATGTTTCATTCTGAACCATGAATCCATCTCCTGTCAGGAAGTAGGTAGCATGAGTAGCATATGGATCATATGGAATCCTGGTTGGCCACTGCATTGATCAAAGTTCTTAAGCCTTTCAAAGTTGTCTTTGCAATTTTGTTATTACTGTATAAATTGTTGTCAGAGAAACTGAGGAGATCCTCCCCAGTCCCTTGCATGACCGCCTCCTGACCTGACACAAGGGATGTAATTTAAACTTAGTTTGTGTGACTGGGACCACCAAGGGAATGGAACATCAAAGAATAAACAAACTATGTTACTAGGGTAGAACAACTCTTATCTCTAGAAATATGTGTGTGTCCAAGGATCTGGCCTATCCTTGGACACATACACAAAATATAGGCATCTGGAGCTCTGGTCAAGCTCCCTTTTTGTTCTAAGGTTGTTTTCCCTCGATTTACATAAATATAAAAAGGGCCACTTGGGAAAGGGACCTTCGAAGGTCTTCGTTTCAGAGATGGGGACGCCCACTTCTGTTGGTTTTCCCAAACAGGATTCTGAATGCCGTTTCTTTTGAAGTCTCCCCGGTTGTCAGGGATCAGAGCTCGCCTGGTTTGGTGACCTATCCTTCTTTCTTTTTTTTTTGTCTATTTCTATCCTTTCTTTGTTCTGTGTTGATTCACTAGATTGTATGCACATGTTCATTATTTTAATTCCTACTTCTCTATTGCCTTAAGCATTATCAAATAAACTCAATTACTTGTTAAGTTTGTATGATAGTGTCTTTGTATCTTAAGATCCGAACCTAAAGTAAAAGTACTTCGCAGTCCGTAATCCCCTTTCAATTACAATTGTTCTCCTGGTTCTGCTCACTTCATTTTGCATCAGTTCATAACTCTCTCTAGGTTTCTCTGAAACTGTCCCCTTCATCATTTCTTGTGACACAATAGTATAGCCATTCCCCAGTTGATGGGGACACTCTTAGTTTCCAGTTCTTTGATACTACAAAAAAAGTTTCTATTAGTATTTTTATAATTATGAACTGTATTTTACTTTCTTTGGGCTATAAGTCTTTTGGTGGTATTGTTGGATCAAAGAGCATGATGCAGATGATGGTGCACTCAGGGCAGCCTCTGAAGCTGAGATACAACAAAGTATGGATCAATTCTCTGCTGCTTGTGCTAATTTTGGCCTAACAATTAACACTAAGAACACACAGGTGCTTCATCAGCCAGCACCACACCATCCATATGTGGAACCATGGGGTACAGCAAATGGAGAAGTTTTGAATGCTGTGGATAAGTTCACTTACCTTGGTAGTATTGCCAGGGATGTACACATTGATAATGAGATTGACAGACACATTGCCAGAACTAGTTCAGTGTTTGGGAGGCTCCAAAGGAAAGTATAGGAGAGAAGAGGTATTGGACTGAATACCAAACTGGAGGTTTTACAAAGCCACTGTGCTGACCTCATTGTTGTATGCCTGTGAAACCCAGACAGTATACTAATGCCATTCCAGGAAACTGAATTGCTTCCATTTGAATTGTCTTAGGAAGATTCTGAAGATCATCTGGCAGGATAGGATACCAGACAGTGAGGTCCTTTCCTGACCTAAACTGCTAAGCATTCAAACTCTGCTTCAGAGAGTGCAATTTTGATGGGTTGGCCATGTTGTTCGAATGCAAAATGTATGCTCACACAGGGCAAGCACTTGCATGGTGGTCAGAAGAAGTAATACAAGGACACTCTCAAGGTCTCTTTTAAGAACTTTGGCATTGATTGTGTGATATGGGAGACACTGGCACAGGACCTCTCAGCATGGCGTGCCCACATCAGAAAAGGTGCTGTGCTCTATGAGCAAAGCACAATTGAAATAGCTCCAGAGAAATGCAAGATACGAAAACTTAGAGAATCTGCCCCAAAGGTTCACATGGACTATTTGAGCCTGAACTGTGGTAAGACATTTGGAGCTTGTATTAGTCTGATAAGCTACAGTCGGAAGCACTGTACCTTGACTCTAGCAAAGTGATGTCATTTTGGTTCTCTTTAAAAACTAAGGATAAGACCCAACCAACTATGATTAAGTAAGTGATCTTACAATCTGCAGCTCACAGCTCGGGGACCTGATATACAGAACTTATAATCACTACTCCTATGAAATCCTATCAAATTGATTAATGCTGTTTGGAATAGAGATGGGGTCCTCAATGAATCAACTTTCTCACTCCATAAAGTAACCTTTGGTAATTTGGTTGACATGACACTGAACAAGTAAATTAATTTATATGGTATTGCTATTTTCATTATGTTGGTTCAACATATCCATGAGCAATTAATATTTCTGCAATTATTTAGATCCATTGACAGTATTTTCACAGAACCATTGAACCCTCTTACACTCATCCTTTGCTACCTGCCATTGCTTCTGGTACAATTCTTTTAAAAAAAAATGTTTAAATTTAAATATAAAAAGACAAAAAAATTTCCATGTACACAGCACAACAAAAAAGAGTATTCAGTATGAAAACATGAATCCCCATTTCACACTGTTTGCTTTTTCTGAAAGACTATGTAATCACACATCATTTTCAGTTACCCTGCTTTTCTGTGCTTCTTTCAGAGTTTTCTTTTGATCTCTGTCATGTACTTGTTTTTCTCCTTCCCTACTCACCCCACATTAAAGAAGCCACCATTGGACACAAATGTGTATATACATGTAAAACCATACTGAACTTAATTCTATTTATCAGTTCTTTCTTTACAGGTGGAAAGCATCTTCTGTCACAGGTCCTTTATAGTTAGTTTGAGTATTAATAATAGTCAAAATAATTTAGTCACTCACAATTATTTTTCAAACAATATACCTATTGCTATATCCACTGTTCTCTTGGTTCTGCTCATTTCATTCTTCATTATTTCATGCAAGTCTTTCTATGTTTTTCTAAAATCAACCTGCTCATCATTTCTTATAGCATATATATTGCATGTCAACCACATACCAAAACTTGTTCAGCCATGCTTGAATTGTCAGGTATTTCTTCAATTTCCAGTTATTTGCTACCATGAGAGCTGCTCTAAATATTTTAGAACATATAACTTCTTTTCCTTTTCCCCTGGTCATCTTGGAAAACAGATCTAATAGCGGTATTATTGGGTCAAAGGGTATATGTAGTTTGTGTAAGTCTTTGGGCATAATTCCAGATTGCTTTCCAAAATGGTTGGAGCAGTTCATAGTTCAACCAATAGTGCATTAGTGTCCCAATTTTTCTACATCCCTTTCAACATTTGTCATTTTCCCCTTTTATGATTTTAGCCATTCTGATAGGTGAGATGGTATCTGAAGGTTGTTTTAGTTTGCATTTCTTTAATCATTTAGAGCGTTTTTGCATGACTCCATATAGTGTTTATTTCTTTATCAAAAATTGCCCATTCATGTCCTTTGGCCATTTATTGAACATTAGAATTCTGAAATTATAATTAAGGCAGTCAGGAAGGCATTAGCTATTTTGCCTTGATAGTTGGAAACCCCTGTCACTATTCTGCCTGGCTGGACTGGAGAGGGGGAGAGAGAGAGAGAGAGTGAGAGAAAGAGAGAGAGAGAGAGAGAGAGAGAGAGTAAGAGAAGTCTGTATAACAAGGCTGTAGAAATTGGCTAGAGCCAATTTATGGCTTCAGATGCCAGAGGAGTTTGATTTTAAAGGAAAAGAAGGAAATCAGAGCTTATTGAGTAAGGGAGTGACATGATCAGATTCGTGGAAAATCACTTTGGTAACTGTGTAGAAACACAGGTGGGATTAAAGACTCCAGGCAGAGTCCAAATAGAAATTTCTTGCAATAGTCCAGGTGAGAGCCTGACCTGGGCTTGTGGCTAGCTGGGTTGAGAGCAGAAGACATATAGGAAAGATGCTGGGAAGGTAGAAGCAAGATTTCTAGACAGGTTGGATATGTGGGGTGAGAGTGAAGTGTCAAAGATGATTTAGAGATAGTGAGCTTGGATGATTAGATAGGTAATGATGCCTTCCACATTAATAAGTAAATGTGGAAAAGGGGAGGGAGGGTTTGGGAGGGAAAGATGAATTCTGTTTTGGACAGGTTAAATTTGAGATGCCTATGGGGCACTGACCTCAAACTATCCAAAAGGAATTGCTGATTCTCTCAGCTAGATTCTCTCCAGATTGGAATGGCTCATTCTCTTAGGCTGTCACCAAATGCAGGCCCTCATCCTCATCACCAGCATCACTGGGCTAGGATCACTTTATCTTCTCCCCCTCCATCCTTCATGGTCTGTTTCTTATGTTATGGAGGTCTCTTGTCGCTCCCTTCCTCCAGCTCCATCCTTGATCAGTGTGACAGACACCAGAGGGAGGAAGAAGAGAGGAGTAGAAAGTGCCCATCCCCCACAACCCCTTGTCAGGTGTTCTTCCAGGTTCCTCTAGAAGATATTGAGCATCAGTTTAGCTGGCATTTCCCAAGCTTAAGCCAGCAATGAAGGAGGTCCTCCCTCCTCCTCTTTTCTCTGGTCCTTGTGCTCTAGTGTCCTTCTCTACCCTCCCCCAAATGTCTCTGGTCCTGGAAAGAGATGGCCTCTTCTCTCTCCATGGCCCAAACAGTGCAGAAACTACACCCATTCCCTAGACATGGCTTTTTATTGACTGATCCAGAGGATGAGGGAGGCTGGAAGGGAAGGAGGATGCCAGAAAATGACAGGGGAACTTGGGAGGCAAAGGGAGAGGCTTGATGGTCTCAGGAGATGTTGGATTAGAGAGGAGTGGGGTATCCATGGAGGACTGACAAGAGACTGGAAGGGAGGATGATAGGCCAGAAGGGATGGAAAGGGATGGAAGACATAGGGATGGAAGGGTAGAGGCCAAGAAAGAGAAGGAAAAGCTGGAAGGGATAGGTGGAGGCTGTCATAGCCTCAAATTTATTTCTTAGATCTTGACTTTCGAGCAGAAATCCTTTCTCCTGAACTCATCCTGGAGCTGATCCTTGAGGGGACAGAACTAGCAGATGTTGTATACGTATAAAAAGACTCTGCAAGAAAAAGATGCAGGCCCAATGGGTTAGCCTCCTACTGCAGCTCAGAAGGTACTGCCCCTGCCCCTGCCCCTGCCCCTGTCCTTACCCCTGGCTAGCCCACAATCCCTGCTAGTCCCTGCTCCCTGCCGCTGAACCTTGTCCCCACTTCTAGCTAGGCCCTGCTCCCTACTCCTAGCCAGGCCTAGACCTCCCTTCAGTGCCCTAGCCAGCTGACTAGTGCCTCACCTTCAGTGATGAGATCAGTGAACTTCATCTTGATTAGTATCCAGCAGCTCTTTAAGTGTGGCCAGAGGAAGCAGGAGAAGAGGTAGAAAAAGACAATGCTCAAGGAAGCATACAGGGTCACCTGGTGGAGGCAAGAGGGTAAGGAGGAGCCTGAGGACAGTGGGGCAGAGCAGGTAATGAAGGAAAGAATCTCTGAGAACTACAAAGGAAATTGGATGAAAGGCTGGGCATAAGGCGGGACCTCTAAGTGCTTGAGGAAAGAGGTGATGTAGGGGAGGGAAAGGGGAGGAGCTCCACAAAATGAAGGGAGTGAAGGAATCAGTCATTTAGGGCTGGGGTGGGGGTGGGGAACGGGGATGGAAAAGCTTGTCCATGGGGTATAGATAAGAGCTGAAAGGAACCTCATAAGACATCTAATTCAATCACTTAATTTTACAGATGTGGAAACTGAGGCCAGAAGAGGTCAGATAAATTGTTCAAGGGCCTGCAGCTACCTGGCAGAGTCAAGAATCCAATTCAGATCCTCTAACTCTAGGGCCAGAGCTGGTCCCACCACACCAGATTGGGGAAGACCAGGAATGCAGTTACGGTTGGTGGGGGAGGGCCAGGAAAAAGAGAGGCTCACCCACAGGAAGAAGAGGGCCCTTCGAGGGCTGAGTGGAAGGCCATGGACATGGAGGAGGAAGGTGAGCTGATAATCACAGTAGGAGCTTGTGTCCACATCCCTGGCCAGGACAGAGGGACAGTGGGGTTTGTTCTTGGGTGGGGCTGGGCCTAAGGGGGAACCTATAGGCTCTCCCATCTCCCTTTACCTCACCCCACCTTCATTTTGCCATGAGACCTTACCTGTTGCTCACCATGATTTTGAAAAAGAAGTCAGGAGAATAGAAAGAGTGGGGAACGATGTCATAACAAGGAGAGTTCTTCAGGCACAGCCACCTAGGGGGATTGTGGAGCTCTGGGGGACTGGGGAGGCTCAAGGCACCCTTCCACCTCCACCCTAGCCTTCCATCCTGAAAGGTGGCCAGGAGCATCCTGCAGATATTGGGGAGGCAGGGAGCTCCACCCCCTTCCTCAAGGGCTGGGAGCAAGTTGAAGATAAAGGGAGGCAGAGAGCTCCTTCCCTTTCCCCAAGAGCTGGGAGCAGGCTGCAGATACTGGGCAGGCAGAGAGGGGATCTGGGAGCAGGGCCTTGCATACTCAATGCCAGTCTTGTTATGCTGCAGGATACTAAAGGAATGGTGATCCATCACGTTGTCCCTGACAATCCAGATGAGGCTGTTGGTACTAGAGAGAGGAGAGGCCATGTTCTAGTTCTGACTGGGGCCTCCTAAACCAGCCATCTGGTGAACTTAGATCCTCCATGGAATGCTTGTGTGTGCATGCACACATTTCTACACAGGTGTGCCTGAGGCCATGTCTCAGCTCATAGTAGGCACACTTGCTATTAACAAAAGCTTACTGAGCCCAGCATATGTGGCCTCTGACCTTCAGCTCTAAATCTTAGATTTTACTTGTGCTTAGCCTGGAGAAGGTAAGACCCAGAAGGGTCATGTGGGCTGTCTTCAAGTAATTGTAGGGTTATCATGTGGAGAGAAGGGATTAGATGGTTTCTGTTTGGCCCGTCAGAGGACCTGACTCTGAATCCCAGCTCTGACACAGATATATGAGCTTGGAGAAATTACTTAACCTTTCTAGACCTCACAGTCCTCATCTGTAAAATGAGGGGGTTGGACCTTTAAGGACCCTTTCAGCTCAGAATCTGTTCTTCTGTGATCTTGTACATGAGGAAAGGAGGCATTGGGTTTTAGCCCAAAGGCAGGAAAACCTCTTGACCAGGAAAGGGGTTCCAAATGGAAGCAGGCTGCTTCTAGAGGTGGTGAGCTCCCTCTTTTGGAGGTCTTCAAGCAAAGGCTAGAGGACCACTTGTTAAGGAGGTCATAGAGGGGTCGTTGGTCAGGTCTATGGATCAGACTAGTTGGCTAAACTGATCCCTTCAAATCAGAGATCAGATCCTGTAATTAGTATCTGGGGGCACCCATGCCAGTATATGTAGGGGTGTAAGTTTATCTTAGGGCAGCTAGGTGGCACAGTGGCTAAATTGCCAGGCCTGGAATCAGGAAGACCTGGGTTCAAATCAGACCTCAGACATTCACTAGCTGTGTGACCCTGGGCAAGTCACTTAACCCTGTTTACCTCAGTTTTCTCATCTGTAAAGTAAACTGGAGAAGGAAATGGCAAACCACTCCAGTATCTCTGCCAAGAAAACCCCAGTTGGGTCAGGAAGGGTCAGACACGACTGAAATGACTGTGTCTGCCTGTCTTGGCCCCAAGTCTTACAAGTAAAAGGAGGCTAGGAAGAGAGTGGACGAGGAAGGCGGATATGGAGGAGGGACTCACGGAGCCCACCGGGCTTGGCGTCAGTACTTACTCATCTTTAGGACTGTTGTAGCGGTAGATGTCAGCCTCTGAGTAATCCACAATGTTGTACTTGGAAGCCCCTCCTCCAATCACCTTGAGGACATAGCTGCAGCAGAGGCACAGGAACTTGGACAACAAGGGTCCAGCCAGGTAGGCAGTTCCCCTCCCCCAACTCTTCCCCACCTTGGAAAAGGGAGGGGTACTGTTGTCCTCACCCAGCCCTCACAACACACACACACACACACACACACACACACATACACACACACACACGCACACACAGTGAGTCAAAAGGCAGATCCCTAGGAGGGGATGATCTCGGGGGTTTTAAGGAAAGGCTTAGCCTGTCAGCACTTCCTTGGGCAGGGGTTGTAGCTCACCAGTGGCATCTCTCCAATACTTCAGAAGTCCCCAGGAATCCCTGTGTTTATTTGTATTTTTTTCTCCAGACTTCCCCAAAAGGCAGCCAGAGCAGGGAAGGTAGGGGGCTCACCTGCCATTGAAGCTTCCTGACTCACCAGTCACCATGTCTTGGATCAGGAAGAAGGGGAAGAAAGCTGTGGGAGGAAGAGACAAGGCTGAACTGGGGAAGAGGGTGGAGCCTTGGTCAGGCAGAGGGGTGGTACTGGGCTGGGGGATGGTCATGTGCTGGGTGGCTGGGCAGGGGCCCCTCTCTCACGATCACTGAATAAGAAGCAAGGCATTTCATCCTCTTTGTGCACACAGTCGAAGTATCTTTTATTGATCTTCTTGTTCTGATCAACAGTCATGGTGAAGTCAAAGGCCAACCGCTTGCCAGGGGGACAGCCAATGGAAATTTGAATCATGTCAGTGCCCTGTCCAAGGAAGTAGGGGGAGGGAAGAGAGAGAGGAAGAGGGAAGAGTTGAGGGTAAGAGAGAAACACCAAATTCAACCATTGCTCCCAATCCCCTACTGTCCTCTCTTGGCCAAGTCATGAGGAAGCAGGAACACGCCCTGCTCTTTCTCCCAGGGAACCCACAGAGTACCCTCTTGGCTGGGAGCAAACCCTCCTGGTTTGAGCAGAATCTAGCTAGGCTCTGCCCACTAATATGCAGAGCTGAAGGAGAAAGAGGGAAATGGACATGTGCCAGGACCTCTAAGATTCCTTCCTCCTCATTCTCTAGGATCTGAAGTCTAGAGAACATTTTGTCTGAAGGATGAAAAAGGACTTGAAACCACCAAGGAGGAGGACCACTGCATCCCTTTTGCCATTCCCACATGAGAGGAGGGACTTGGAAGTGGTGGGGGTGGGTCAGTTTTCAGTGAGCAGGAGAATGAACTCTTCACCTTCCCTCATCTTGGGAAGACCAGAGCCCAGCCTGGAGAGTGTCCCCCTCCCCTAAGAATCTGTCAGATCCCCGTGGTCTCTCCTTGGTTACCTGCATCAGATGTCCATATCGGGTTCTAATAAAGCACTTCCCAACTGAGCCAACCACCTGTAGAGAAGACTGCTCAGTGCTGGGCAGCCACCTTCTCCTACTCCCCATTTCTTTTACTGTCATCCCAGGCCCAAGGGGTCTTTTGCTCCTTGTTGTCGACTAACGACCTCCCTCTTCTAACCCTGTCATTTGTGAGCCAACTTCCCACCCAGAAGACAGAGGGGTGATCCCTTCCCTCTGTTCCCCTCTGTCTCCCACCTTGATGTGTAAGGCTGTTTTCCTCAGGTTACGTCCACTGATACTTTGATTGAAGCATTGGCTTTTGTCCTTGATAGACACCTGGTCAGGTTAAAGGGAAGGTGCTAAGGGCTTGGGGTCCTGGAGAGCTCCTCTCTATCTCCCCCTCAATCGTCTCTGGGAGAGGGAAATAGAGGAGAGGTCTGACCCTGTTCAGAGGCCCCAAGGTCCATCCTGGCTATGTTATTCAGTCACAACCATTCTGTGAGTGTGATTGTGCGCCTTTGTATGTGTCTACCTATCCTGCATAGATTGTAAACTCCATTACGGAAGAAAAACAAATATGTTGTTGTTTGACTTTGTATCTCAGAGCATAGTACAGTGTCTGGTATATAAAGGCACTTAATCAGTGCTTATGGTATTGAATGGTGAGTTGAAACACTCTGGTGGCTAAAGATCCTTGGGGCTTGGAACCAACACCTCCCCTGATCTGGAACCTAGACCATTTCTTTGGTCTTTCTCAACCACAGTTTCTTCATCTGGTGCCTAGGATGTTAATTCCTCCTTGGCCAAGAATCCAGGTGAATTGGACTGCAGTTAGAAGACACACACAGACACACAGCAACATACACATGCAAGTGCGCATGGCTTGCCCATCTCACCTGGAAGAGCATGGCATTTCGGTTCACTAAAGCCTGCTCCTTCACTGTTGCTGACACACACATGGGATCAGCCATTATCACAGCCAGACGCAAATGCCTCTTTTTGTTCCTGACGGTGTCTGCAAGAGGGGAGGAGGGAGGCAAGGGTGGGCCAGCAGCTCAGAGACCCTCCTCCCAGCCACCTGCCTGGCTGATCCATCATCTTCCCCCAAACCATTTCCATTCCACCAGCCCCTGGGGTCCCCATTGGCCCGTTCGCTTTTACAGGAAACTTTTGGAGAGACAAGGTAAATGGAGAAGCTGTAGATGGCCCCCTTGTCGAGATAGATGATTCCTGGCAGGCGATTATTGGCTTTCAATTTATAAAGCTTTGAATAGTCATCCATTTCAATGTGCACGCCATACATACTCTCAAAGTTACTGGCTTTATAGAAAAAGAAATCCTGCCAAGACCAGGGAGGGATTGGTTAGGCTCTGGGTACCTCCTGAAGATCCCATCAGCCCCCATAGCTCCAAGCATCCCAGAATCTCAAGAGCTGGAAAGGAACTCACAGACCCAAGAGGAATCCCCCTCCAAGGTATCTCCTCTCTCTACTGCCCCAGCTCAACCTCATTCAGCTTTTCTCAGCTCTTCTAATGGAAAGCCCTGATTGTTAGAGAGTTTTCTCTAAATCTGCCTCTCCTCATCTTCCCTACCTCTCCTCCCTTTTCCTCCCAACTATTCCCAGTTTTGCTCTGTGGGGCAAAGGAGAATAAGTTGAATCCCTCTTTTTACACAACGGCCATCTCAACATGATATCCCGCTGTTCTGTCTCCAGCTAATTCCTCTCTTGTCCAGGCTAAGCATGGCCAGTTCCTTGGACAGATTCTCCCACAGCATAGCCTCCAGTGCCCTCATCATCCTTCATGCCCTCCTCTAGACTATGTTAGTTTGTCAGTGGCTTTATCGAAATGTGGCATCCAGAACCAAACACAACTGTCCAGGTGCAATCTTACCAGTGCCAAGTATAAGCAGACTCCCTATCACCTCCCTACTTCTCTCTTAATGGAGCAAAGATGACATTGGCATTCTTGGCTGTCACATCAAAAGATAAAATTCATATTGAGCTAGCAATCCACTAAGGCTCTAAGACTTTTTTTCCTATGGGTAGTCACACCTTCCCCAGCTTGTCCTTGGAGTACTGATTTTTTGAACCCAAGTGTTCAGACTTTACATTTATTCTTTCCTGAATTTGATCATATTAGATTCAGCCCTGTGCTCTTGCTGTCCCAGATCCTTTTAGTTCTAAACTCTGTCATCCACTGTGTAAGCTATCTCTCCTTTCTGTCACCTTCAGATTTAATGAGCATATTTTGCCATGATCCAAATGATTGATACAAATATTAACTAGCACAGAGCCAAGCACAGATCCTTGGGCACTCCCCTAAAGACCTTCTGGTGCCACACCAGCATCAAAGCATTAATGACTATGCATTTCAGATCTGTCATGCAATGAGTTAGTTGTCCCTCTAGGCTATGGTGTTACTGCTCCCAGGTCCCAGAGCCCCAGGGCCAGTGGTATGCTGGTAGATGGTTTAACAACTGGATCTCCAGTTGTAGTGCTTGCTGATTTCCAAGGTATAAATGCTCATCCTGAAAATTTAATAACCAGCTCTCCTGTAACATACTGCTGGGAACTCCCTGGCCCTAATCCCACAATCCCTGCCTATACATTCCCATGACTCCCCTCCTATGCCCCTGCAGAAGAAAGGCCAGAGTAGGAGAAATGAGGCTGGGGAACTACTCCTGCCCATCCCTTTCACCTTATCTTTCTTCTTATCTTTCCACCAACGCCAGGTGGGGTCATGGACAGGATCAGCATAGGCCTAGAAAGGCAACAGAAAAGGTACAGGCAGGTGCTGGGGAAGGAAACTCCTTGAGTTCTCCAATGATCCTCCCCACTCCTTTGGACTACCCCTCCTGGATAGACCCACACATACCTTATTATACTTGGCATGCAGCCAGAGCAGGTGGTAGACAAGGCCCTGGTAGATGGCCAAAGAGACTTTGGTGTGGAAGCCAGCGTCAGAGCTCACAAAAGGTGGCATTGCGCGATAGCGCTCCACCCGTGTGTATCGTTGTGGATTCGGCAGGTCCTTCAGCTGCATCAGCTCAAAAGGGCAGGGGTTATTGTAGGAGAGGGTCTCTAGAGGCCTAGGAAGGACAGGGAGGGAAGGAGATTGGATAGGAACCCTGCCCCAAGCTCCTTCCATCCACATGTCATCTATCATCCATCCATTTAACTGTTCACCCATTTATCTAACCATTCTGTCCATATATCTGAATGTTAAATGTCTATCCATTGATTTACCTATCCATTTATCTTTCCATCCATCTATTCATCCATCCAGCTTCATATTAACCATCTATCCATTAATCCCTTCATATATTTATTCAGCAAATACTTGGTAAAAATAAAAGTGGTGATATAACACAGACCCTATTCCCAAAGAGCTTATAGCATAAGAACAAGGGATGAAAGGTCCAGTGAAAAAATAACTATGAAACAAAATAAGGAGATCATTGTGAAGGAAGGTCTAGGCAAAGCATGAGAAGAAATGGGGATGGGAAAGAGTACTTTCACCTAGTGGAGTCTCAGAAGTCTTTATGGAGAAGACATCACCTCGGCTATAAATTCAAGGGCTCCTCAAGGTGGCTTTGCAGGGGAGGGGCCCTCAGGGATACTGAGTTCTACCAACCTCTCCTTTAACCCCCCAACCACTCTGTCATTCCTGATGGGCAGTTGGGTTCAGCTTCACTCACAGTTCAGTACTGATGCTATGGGTAGTCAGACCCAGCAGCTGATACACCAAGATTTGATTCACTGGCAGTGGCCTTTTCACCAGCTTCCCTTCCCCTTTCTTGTTAACCAGATAGACTAGCTGTGGAGGAACAGTTTAAAAGGAGGAGAGGGAGGGTCATTTCAGTCCTGTGTGGATGGATTCTTCCTGGATGGCTAGGCCAGCTTGGAAAGTCTGCACTTTCTTTAAAGCTCACCTGCTGTGGACCCATCCTGTCATAGAAGATGCTGACTGAGGTCTCATTGGTTGAATATAGGCTTGAGGCCTGCATCTGGGAAAGGGTGAAAAGCGTCTGCCAGCCATCTGATGGGTACAGACGATGCACCTTGAAGCTGCCTTCAACAATGAACCAGATCTGGGGGCCAAGAGCCCAGAAAGGACAAGGAGGGAGAAAGTGAGAAAGAACAGGAGCTTGAGGGCCCAGGTGGGATTCCCTGGGGGGCTGGGAAGGAGGGTGTCCAGGGTGAGGGGAGTAGGAGCATTCAGGGCAATGCAAGGCAAGAGGAGCCCCCAGGGTGGGGCCTTGAGTTTAGGAGGGGACAGAGAATAGGGAGGCAGAATCCATGGAGTGGTCAGGCCAACCTCTTGTTCCTCACCTCCTCGTTCTCAGTGACAAAGATCGCTTCACCTTTGTAGGAGCTGGCCATGTACTTTACTGAGGAGTCCTTGGGGAAATCATCCAGGTAAATGTAATTCTTATTGTCGTAGCTGTGGGGGAAGGAGAGTGGAACCCAGGCTTGGTCAAGTATATCTGAGGAGAGGAGCCCAAATGGTTCAGCCTCTCTCTACTTGCCCCCGTGCAACCCTCTCCCTGCCCTTTACATCTCCAGCTCCCCAGGCTAAAGATTCAAGGAATCCAGGATCCAATGTCCCTACTGGACAGATGGAGAAATATAGGGTTGGAATCATATAATGAGTCAGAGGCCAGAACTTGAACTCGGGGCTCCTTTTGCTCTAGCCCACAGTCTCAGGGCACTTGTGGCCAACATCTGGACTTAGTATTACACTTACAAACACTTAGAGATATCACCTCATTTTATATCCTCACAACCATCCCAGGAGGCAGGTGCCACTATTGTTCCCATCTTACAAATGAGGAAACTGAGGCTGAGGGACTTGCTGAGGGTCTCATAGCTATTAAGTGTTTAAGGCTGGATTGGAACTCAGGTCTTCCTTACTGCAGGCCCACCAGTCCATCTACTTCTACCATCTCAATGTCTAGTCACTTAGATGACTTAGGACACTATGAGTGAAAGGAGGGCTGTAGCCAATTCCCAAAGGGGGCATGAGGGTAGAGGGAGAGGCTTCTGGTCCCCCAAAGCTCAGGTTGTCCCGGTTGTGCACATAGCTAGTGGCCTGGATGCCCTGCCCCCACCTAGTTTCCCCTTTGCCCTCACCTCTGCAGAATAACATTGCCCCAAATGTATAGCAGGTTGGAGAAAGGGTTGTAGTGGAGACCCTTGGGGACCAGCAGGGAATCTGTGTACTCCTCCATGCCCAGCAGCATCACAAAACTCGCTGTCTCACCTGCTCAGGAATCCAGCGCTGCTGTAGTGAATTCCTCAGCAAACATCCCACTCCCCTCACCAACGTCTCAACCCCACTCACTCTCTAGCCTCCAGCACTCCAGCCTCTGACCTTCCAGCCCAAACCAACTGTCTCTTTCCCTCCCCAGATTTCCCCAGGTTTCTAGTCTTTTGATCCCCCCTCGGGCTCTCAGGTCCCTCCACTTACCCAAGGGGATGAAACGGGGAATTTTATAGAGCAACTGGACCGAATCGTGATGATAGTCATTAGACACTAGCACATACTCCACAATATTGAATGTTGTGTGGCCCTCTTTGCCCAGCTCCACGAGAAGGAAGAAAATGTTATCATGTGTGTCGTATATCACCCAGTGAAGACTGCACTTTGGGTCTGCAGGGAGGTAGCCAAGGTTATCTGCCTGATGCTATCCACTAGAGGCCATTGGCACCTCCAGGGAAAGACCCAGAACCCCTTTGTGCACTGACAGCTTCCCCAGGGCTTCAGGGCCTGCCCTGGGGTCCCAAGTAGCCTCTGCTGACTATCCCTCCCTAGGCTGCAAGCACTCCAGAGAGCTGAGGACCTTCCCAGGTGTGATGGCCTTCCCAGACCCCTAAACACCCTGAGGTTCAGAAACTGGAAAGGACCTTAGAAGTCACTGAGTCCAACATCCTTCTTTTACAGATGAGGGAACTGAAGCCCAAGGAGGGGATATGTGCCTTTCTCAAGGTCACAAAGCTGGTCAGTGGTATATACAGGACTGACCAAATCCAGTACTCTCTTTCCACTACTCCACATTGCCTTGCTAGCCCTAGGCTTCAATACCACCCCTGGGTAGGACTCCTCCTCCTCCTCCTCCAAGCCCATCTGGGGAGATGGGTGGGATGGGTAGCTTCCTGATCTAGGCTGTCCCAATCAAACACCAAACCTTGAAATGTAGCACATATGGAGCTCAAGAGAGGCAACTGCTTAAAAGTCACTGTGGCATCTGGAGGAGGAAGAAGGGCATGAGGTCAGCCCTAGGGCTAAGGCAGAGCAGCTTCCCTCTCACTCCCAGGCCTTAAGAGTGGTCCAGGATGGGCAGCCTCTAATCCCAGAGAGAGGGAATCCACAAGCACACCAAACCCAAAATGAGGTAGGGCATAGAGGAACAGGAGGACTTCTCCGAGTCAATCTACAAGCATTTATTAAGCACTGAAAATTTGTCAGGCTCTGTGCTAGGTGCTAGTGATATGAAGACAAATGGAGCAATCCCTGACCTCAAGGAGCTTATATTCTACTGAGGGAAAAATCACATGCCCACATATGTGTATGTTGTTCAGTCATTTCACTGGTGTCTGACTCTTCCTGATCCCATTTGGGGTTTTCTTGGCAAGGACACCAGAGTAGTTTGCCATTTGCTTCTCCAGTTCATTTTACAGATGAGGAAACTGAGGCAGACAGGGTTAAGTGCCTTGCCCAGGCTCACACAGCTAGTAAGTCTCAGAGGCCAGATTGAAACTCAGATCTTTGTGACTCCAGGTCCACCTCCATCCACCTACTGTCCCCTTATGATATGGAGGTAAGGCGCAGAATAAATATAGAGTATGATTGCAAACAACTGCAGCATTGATCCACTCTCCAGAAGCATCCAGCACACAGACACCAGATCCCTGGCTGTCAAGGCCTTGTTTGAGCCATGGACTGCTATAACCACCACCTTTTCCCTGTTGGCTCAACTCCTTCTTCCCTGAACAAACTGCCCTTTGTTGTAGGACCCTTGAGGAAAGGAGGATGCCTCAGTCAAAAGCTCTCTTCTCCATCCTATGGCAAGCTACTCTCAACTCCTTCCCTCTCATTCTTGGGGTTCACACTCTCCCTTCACACTTTGCTAACTTTCTTGGGCAGGGAAATTAACTCTTTTCTCTAGCTGTCATCTTTCTAAGTTCATATCTGAACTCAGCCACTAGCTGTGTGTCCCTAGGTAAATAACTTCACCCTGTTTGCCTCAGTTTCCTCATCTGTAAAATAAGCTGGAGAAGGAAATGGCAAACTACTCCAGTATCTTTGCCAAGAAAGCCTCAAATGGGGTCATCTAGGGACTAACACCACTGAAATAACAACCCCTGTTACTCACTATCCACCTCAACCCTGAACACACCACTGGACAACACTAGTATAAGTTTCACTGCTGTACAGATTGGGTCCTCTACCAACTTCTGTCATTTAATCTAAAAGAGGTCTTCAATGCTTCATGGAAATACTTTCATTATTCCTTGATTTGTTCTCTGTCCAACTCCTCACAGCACCTATTTCAAACCTTCTCTTCTCTCCAAAAGCCCCCTCCAGAACTACTTTTTCCCTTTAAGTCAGGGGTTGTCTTCAGGAAATTTATTTTATTTTGTTTTTGTTTTTGTTTTTTGGCTAGGCATTGGGGTTTTGCCCAGGGTCACATAGCTAGTAAGTGTTATGTGTCTGAGGCTGAATTTGAACTCAGGTCCTCCTGAATCCAGGGCCAGTTCTCTATCCACTGGGCCTCCT